>NW_006408539.1:3818996-3820779 GCF_000296735.1 Chrysochloris asiatica | reverse complement strand
GGACTCAAGTATGGCAACAGTAGTGAGGTTGGCCCAGGATCAGGCAGTGTTTCGTTCTGCTGTACATATTGGCCATTTTGAAGAAGTTAACAAAATTATTTAATTTCGTCATCATTGACTATAGTAGTTGTTGAATAAATTTAAATAAAGTGGCATTAACTGGTCTTTCTTGTAGGCATATAGATACCATCCTATCACAGAAAGCATTGTACTTCAAGATAGATCTTGAAATGCTCTTTTTGGCTACAAATGTGATGTCATTTCTCTTTAATTTGTTTTTCCCACAGAGTAATGAATAATGGTGGCCCAGTTAATACCACCATTATTCAAATTTACACACCAACCACTAAAGCCAGTGAGGATGAAATAGAAGAATTCTATCAACTTCTATAATCTGAATTTGATCAAACATGCAATCAAGATGTATTGATCATTACTGGTGTTTAGAATGAAAAGGTTGGAAACAAAGAGGAAGGATCAATAGTTGGAAAGTATGTCTTGGTGATAGAAATGATGCTGGAGATCACATGATAGAATTATTCAAAACCAATGATTTGTTCATTTCAAATACCTTCTTTAGACAGCATAAAAGATGACTATACACATGGACCTTGCCAGATGAAATACATAGAAATCAAATTGACTACATCTGCAGAAAAAAAACAATGGAAGAGCTCTATATCATCAGTCAAAACAAAGCCAGGGGCAGATTTTGCAACAGACCATCAATTGCACCTATGCAAATTCAAACTGAAGCGGAAGAAAATGAAAACAAGTCCGCAAGAGCCAAAATATGACCTTGACTATATCTCATCTGAATTTAGAGATCATCTGAAGAACAGATTTGATACATTAAAGACTAAAAACCCAAGACCAGAGGAGCTGTGGGATGACATCAAGAACACCAAATGGAAAGAAAGGAAAAGTAATTAAGAAAACAACAAAAAAGGAAAAGGTCAAAATGGAAGGCAGAAGAGACATTGAAACTTGCTATCCAGTGTAGAGATGCTAAAGCAAATGGAATAAATGAGGAGGCACAAGATCTGAACAGAAAGTTTCAAAGGTCAGCTCAACAACAAAATATGCAAAGATCTGGAGTCAGAAAACCAAAAGGGAAGAACACACTCAGCATTTCTCAATCTAGGGAAACTGAAGAAAAAATTCAAGCCTTAACTTTCATTATTGAAGGATTATCTGGACAAATTATTGAATGATGCAGAAAGCATGAAAAGAAGATGGAAGGAATACACAGAATCACTGTACCAAAATGAAATGGTTGATGTTTAACCGTTTCAAGAGGTAGCATATGATCAAGAGCTAATGATACTGAAAGAGGAAGTCTAAGGTGTATTGGAGGAATTGGCAAAGAACAAGGCATAAGGAATTTAATACAAATTGAAATATTTCAAGAAAGTGAGGTGGCACAGAAGGCACCTGGCCAACTGATTGAAAAAGATCTGTATTTGTGCCCATTCCAAAGAGAGGTGACCCAATGGAATGCAGAAATCATTGGACAATATCTTTGATATTCCATGTGAGTAAAGTTTTACTAAGGTACTACAGAAATGGCTGCAAGCATACATTAACAGAGAACTTCCAGAGGTTCAAGCTGGATTCAAAAGAGGCAGTGGAATGAGGGATATCATTGCTGATGTCCCATGGATCTTGGATGAAAGCAGAGAATATCAGAAAGATGTTTACCTTTGCTTTACTGACTATGCAAAGGCTTTGGTTTTGTTTATCATGACAAGCTATGGAAACATTGAGAAGTGTGACTATTCCA
>NW_006408539.1:3804814-3818412 GCF_000296735.1 Chrysochloris asiatica | reverse complement strand
TAGAAGAATTGATGCTTTTGAGTTACGGTGTTGGAGGAGAATATTTAAAGTGCCATGGGCTGCCAAAAGAACCAACAGATCTGTGTTGGAAGAAGTGCAACCCGAGGGCTCCTTGGAGGCCAGGATGGCCACATTTTGTCTCTCATGTTTTGGACATATTGTCAGGAGAGACCAGTCACTGGAGAAGGATATCATGTTTGGTAGGGTGGAGGGTCAGAGAAAAAGAGGAAGACCCCCAATGAGATGGATTGGCAAAGTGGCAGTATCAATGGGCTCAAGAGTGGCAACTATAGTGAGGCTGGCCCAGGATCGGGTAGTGTTTCGTTCTGTTGTTCATACGGTCTCTATGAGTCAGTACGGAGCGGATGGCACCTGACAACGACAAAATATGCATGTGAAAGTTAGACAATGAACAAGTAGGATCACAGAATAATTGATGCATGTGAATTACGGTGTTTAAGAAGAATACTGACAGTTCCATGACCTGCCATAAGAATAAACAAACCAGTATTGGAAGATGTACAGCCAGCGTACAAGGATGGCAAAACTTCATCTCTCATTCTGTCAACATGATGACAGGAAGGACCAATCCCTAAAAAACAGATAAAGTGGAGGGCCAACAAAAAAATGAGGAAGACCCCCAACAAGATGTATTGACACAGTGGCAGCAACAATGTGTTCAAACATTACAATTGGGAGGATGGCGCAGGTCTGGACAGTATTTCCTTCTGCTGTGTATAGCGTTGCTGTGAATTGGAATCAGTTCCACAGTACCTACCAACAACAACAACAAGGGGGCTTAGTGATGCTGTGGCTAAGAGCTAGGCTGCTAACTGAGAGGACAGTGATCTGAAGTCATCAGATGGTTTGCAGGAAAACCATGTGGAAGTCTTTTAATTTATACAGATTTACAGCCTTGGAAACCATACAGGGCAGCTCTACTCTGTTTTCCAAGGTCACTATAAGTCAGAATTACCTCCATGGCTGTGGGTTTACTGTTTGGTTATTTATGATTCTAACTCTATTGTTTCCATATAAAAGATCCAGAGATGTCAGCAAAGCACCTTCTTTCTTCATAGGAAAGTATTCAATTGGTACAAAACTCAGTCACTTAGAAAACCAAAGGCATGTCCCTGACTCCTACTCTGCCTCCAGCTGGAGGCCTAAATTCAAGTGGCCTCCTTTTTCCCTATGGGTTTTCCAGACTCTTACTGGTTTTGTCAGAGTCACTGGTTTATTGACCTCAACAGAATAGAATGTACTTGTCTTTTTAAAATTACCAGATGTTCCATCAGCATTTTTCTTCCTGTCTGATAAATCCATTAAGTATGCATTCACACATGAACTTTATCAGTCAGTCTACCAGGACTGATATGCTATTCCTTCCCTTTTCTCTGCTTCCTAACCAAATGCTGTTGCCTTTTTGGGATTTCTTTACTATGGGACTTAAAAAATTACTAAAGCTAGTATTACACATGTCTACATTGCTTTGATCCAAGAAGAATGAAATCCTTGACAACTTCAATCTTTTCTCCATTGATAAGAATGTTGTTTAAACTATCAACACTCATGGAAGCAGCAGTCAAGACACCAAACGTCGTATTGCATTTAGGCAAATCTGCTGCACAAAACCTTTTTAAAGTGTTGAAGAACAAAGATGTCAGCTTGAGGACTAAGGTGCACCTGACCCAAGCCATGGTATTTTCAATAACCTTATATAGATGCAAAAGCTGGACAGTGGATAAGGAAGACCATAGAAGAATTGATGCTTTTGAGTTATAGTGTTGGAGGAGAATATTGAAAGTGCCATGGGCTGCTGAAAGAACCAATAGATACGTTTGGAAGAAGTGCAGCCAGAGTTCTCCTTGGAGGCCAAGATGGCCAAACTTTATCTCTCATATTTTGGACATATTGTCAGGAGGGACCAGTCACTGGAGAAGGATATCATGTTTGGTAAGGTAGCAGGTCAGAGAAAAAGAGGAAGACCCCCAATGAGATGGATTGGCCAAGTGGCAGCATCGATGGACTCAAGTGTGGCAACAGTAGTGAGGTTGTCCCAGGATTGGGCAGTGTTTCGTTCTGTTGTGTATAAGGTTGCTATGAGTCTGTACCAACTCGATGACACCTAACAACAACAACAACATTGCTTTGAATAGGGCAAATAATTATTATTTTGCCCTCAATTTTAATATGTATTTCTGAGTACTCTGATAAGGCTCTCAACCCAATCAGAAAACACTCTAATGAGAGCTATCTTTAATTTGTAATACTCGTTTTGGACTTGATATTAGCTAAGTGTTCTAGTTAACAAGGGATACCTGTAGATGTGGCGTATGGCTTAATGCACTCGATTGCACACTTGGTTTGAACCACAAGGTCAGCGGTTCAGGCTCACTGGAATTCCCTCAGAAATCCTATACAGGGTGTCTTTGGGTCTGAACTGACTGGATGGCACTTAACAACAACAAAATCTTGTCAAAGAAGTCACAGTTGTGTTTGATCACATAGACAAGGAACTGAAAGTTAATTGGTACTTATCCTAGAGTTTATAGTTAAAAGGCCACAAAGAAAGAATCTATTCTTTGTAATTACAGGTGCTAAAATTATGTCAGAAATCATCTATTCCAACCCTGAATGGAATGTTAAAATCACATTAAAAAATATCCTGATCAATCTTCCTGTAGGCAACCCTACAGAGAGAAACCATGACTTTACAAAACACCTCACTCAGCTTTCAACAGTTCTCTTAGCAGCAATCTTTCTATCTATATTGACCAGAAATCTGCTTCTCTGTAACCTCTACCTATTAGTTCTGGCCTCTGGAGTACCAAAGACTAAGTTAGATCTTTCTTCCAAATGACTATTGTCAGATTATTTGAAGAGAGATCTCCCCTAGACCTTCATAGAACTGACTCGAAGACCACTTAACAAGAACAAGAACAACATTCACATTTCCAATTAGAATGGAGAACGCTGTAAGAACAATGCTCCCGCCTCCCACCGTCACCAAAAACGCACCCATATAATCTGAAAGCTGAGTTGTCTTCATCCCATCAGAGAGCTGAAGTTGCAGAGAAACCAATTAGCCAATCCTGTTGTGAAAGATTGGCCCCTCCAAGTCAAAGTGGGATGCAAGTACATGCTTACCTGGAGCAGATGCTTCTGCACACTGTTCACACTGACAAAAATAATTTAGCTAAAAGTGTTAACAAATTGCTCCCAAGGCCACTCATGTATGAGAATACTAAATTCAAGATAGATGCACAGGTGCTCTGAAGTGAGATGGGGAGCAGTTAATCAGATGGGAGAAGGCTCTCTGTTGGAGCAGTCTGGGTAAGGGAGGTGCAGTCCCTCTGAGCAAAGCACAGAGCACTTGAAGAACAAAAAAAAAAACTTGTAACCATTGGGTAGGAAAGCCTGGCCTCCTGCCAGGGATAGATGGTCATCTTTGAAGCTGGGCAAGAAAACAAAACCACTACTCCTGCAAAGCTGCCAGACACAAGGTCAACTGTTCAGACCCATAAGCCATTCACTCCATGGGAGAAAGATGAGGTTGTCTGATTCTGTAAAGATTTACAATTTTGGAAAGCCTACATGGGGTCTTTCTGAGTCAGAATTGACCCAACAGCTTGGACAAGTGTAGGCATATGTCCTGAGCCCAAACCATTAATTAATGTCCCTTGTCATGAGAGCTGGGGCAGAAAGTGACCCGCCAGAAGAAGAAAGAGACCCAACATGAGAACTGTCCATGTTCTAATTTCTGAACCATTATTTCTAATACTTATATTTCTGACCTTAATTCTAAACATTTGGATTTTGATATCTAGTACTGGGAATCTTTGGGTGATGCAGTTGATGCACTTGGCTTCGAACCAAAAATTTAGAGTCTACCCCATGGCAATTCAAAGAAAGGACAGGGAAAATCAACCATTGAAAACATTAGGGAGCATAGCTCTACTCTGCAATACATGGGGTCACCATGAATCAGTTCATGGAACAGAAACTTTTTCCTAGTTTTGTTTTATTTAGTGTGCATAATGGATCTTTGCACATTGTTGCTGCCAATGTGTCAGCCCATCTCATGAAGTGTCTTCTTCTTTTTGAGTGGCTTCCCACTTTACCAAGCACCATGTCCTTTTCCAGGAAGGAGTCCAAGGTACGAGAGACGTAGTCTTGCCATTCTCTCTTCTAAGGGGAATTCTGGATGTACTTCTGCCAAGACAGATTTCTTCTTCTGGCAGTCCATACTAACTCCAAAAACTTTTCTGAGGATTTGAGCCTTGTTTTCTCCTAGGCAGGCTACCAGACAAAGCCTTTTGAATGACTGCCATTGAATAGAGTTTAGACCATCCTTTTCCTTCAGGACTTTGAAAATAGACAATCAATAGAGATGGAGGGGAAAACTGTTAGGAGATTAAAAATTCAACAGCCTTCAGCATCTTGGCTGTTGTTTTCTTTATGTGAGCCTTCCTCTAAGTCTACTTTTTGAATATGGAGATGATCAGAATAGCATAGGATAATAAAGAACGTGGGGGGAAAAATCGCCTCCAGTTTCAGTAATCTCCCTGTTTCCCCTGTGTTTAGTTGACAAGTAAAGAAACACAAAGTTAAGAAGACAGCTAGTTTCTCCCCTGCAGTGGATTTGTGCCTAAGGGCTGCACTTCCTGTGCTTTTGCGTGATGATTTCATGGTAATGAGGACCTGGAAGCTCCTTGTTTTAGGCCTAACTCTAATCCTTCTTAATGGGTCCCACCTTTGCCACTCCCTCTGCGCTTATTGGGAGAGAGGATTCTGGGATTTTGTTGTTGCAGTTGTATAAATCAATACTACAGACGTGTTTTAATCTTCTTGGTCTCTACAAACTGCTAAGAGATTTTCATGAGTCAAGTGGGACCTTATTCCCTATTCACAGCTTTGCAGTCAAGAAGGGCAATGACATTTCCAGAATCCCCAGAGAAATGAGAAAAAGAAATAAAGATAATTATTGTCCTGTTCAATGCATTCTGCTTCCAGCCATCTAATCCCAAGGCTTCCTAAACATGCAAACCCCAAGAGATGGCATTTACTGAGTCATTGAGTGGAAAGGTTGATGAGAAAGAGACAAGGGAACACTTCTCTCATGGTCTTTTCTTGTTTGGTCTGTTTTCTAGGGATTTTTGCTTGTTTTGTTTTATTTTGACTTTTTTCCTCTATGGGTTTTGATTTCAGTGTTTCCAGAATTTATAATAACAATGCTTTGAATAGAACTTGTGAAGAAAACAATGATTCCTTTTCTACACTTGGAGTCAGATGTTTGGGGTAAGGAAAAAAGAATAACAAAACAGGGCACCTGCTCTTCTTCCTCCTTGGCTCCTTCCTACCTTCATCAATGGCTTATTGAATAGCTTTCTGTGCAAAAACTCCCTTACCATTTCAGTGACACCTGATTAAAGACAATGATGTTGTTAGTTGCTGTGGAATCTATTCTGACTCTTGGTGACCCCATGTGTGCAGGGAACAACTGCTCCATGGGTCTTCAAGGTTGTAACCTTTTGAAAGCAGATGGACAGATCTGTCTTCCAAGGCACCTATGGGGTAGTAGTAAAGTGCTTTAACCAATCATTTGTGCCACTCAAGGATTCCTAAAGGCAAAAGGAAGAGATAAAGCTCACTAATGTTGAGTCAATTGAATCCAACTCAGAAACCATAAACGACAGAGCAGAATGCTTCAAGGCTGTAAATCTTCACAGAAGCAGATTGCCACATCTTCTCCTGTGGGTTTGAACTTGGACCTTCTTGTTAGCAGCCAAGTGCTTTAACCACTGTGCCACCAGGACTTTCAATGTAAGAGATACAAAAGTGAATTAAACACAAACATTTTTCTTTTGTAGCTAAAGAATTATTTGTGTACCTTCAGCCTGACTATGTTTAGCAAATACTTCAGTGTAGTGTCACTGTTTCATGTGTGTTAAGCCCTATGAGAGCAGTTTCCAGAGTCTTTGTGCTCACTTCTAGCACAGTGCTTGGAAGACCTGGTCTAGATGAATGTTTGCTGAACTGGGAGAGAGAATTAGTGAATAAATGTATGTATGTATGGGTGTATAGATGGATGGATGGTTGGTTGTATGTATGGATGAATGTATGGATGAATGAGTGGATGGATGGATGGATAGATGAATGGATGGACTGATGAATGGGTGGATGGATGGATGGATGAATAGGTGGATGCATGGATGTATGGATGGATGGATGCATGGATAGATGAAAGGATGAATTCTAGAACGCTCCACTCACATGTACCCAAGTCAACTATCAAATAATGTTCTGTTTCATCAACAGTTTAAACATACAAAGGTCTGCTAGCCCACTTCTACAAACAGTGAAAGGAATGTTACAGCTTCTTGAGACCTTAAAGACTTCTCAAATAGTGGCAGCATAGGAAGATCACTCACAAACCTCTGTGTTTATGTTGTGAATGTGTTACTATCTCTATGGGCAAAGTCACATCGACACACAGAAAAGAAAACAATCATTTCTGCAATATATAAATATGTGTCTTTGTTTGTTTCAAAGGGCTAGTGAGGATGAAGTATGGTCAGATAGGTATCCCAGACAGTTGGTTTGTTGTTAACTGTTGTCAAGTCGGTGCTGACTCATAACAACACTGTACAGGGTTTCTGAGGAGCAGCTAGTGACCTTGAACCGCCAACCTTGTAGTTCAAATGGTCTTGCAGTCTAGCACTTTAACTTACAGCACCACACCAGGACTCCAGATATAGTGACATTTGAACTGGTTTTCAAAAGCTGGGTGTAATTTAACTGTACAGCCAGATGGGGCATTTCAGCAGCAAAGAGGCACTGGTATGACAGAGCATGGGATAAAACATAAAACATAACCTAGGAGAGTGGGGACAGAGCAGAAATTGCAAAAGTAACTCTGATCCAGACTGAATGAGTTCGATTGCCACAAGATGGGGTCTGGGCTTTCCAGGAGGCGAGATATGGAAGGGTTTTAAACAGAGATGTGACATGCTCAGTTCTAAGTTATTGAGAGGTAATTTAAGGAGGCACCCTGGTGGCACAGTGATTCTGTACTAGGTTGCTAACCACAAGCCCTGTGTTGGCACTCCTCAGCCACTCTGTTGGTAGAAGATGTGACAGTCTTCTTTCATAAAGATTTCAGCCTTGGAAACCCTACAGAATCACTGAGGCCCATTGACTTGAATGAAGGGGCTTTGGTTATGGTAATTTCAGGGCAGTGTGTCTACTCCACCTGTAGATTCCCTGCCACACTGCCCCTACCTCAGTGGCAGGGAGTGGGTTATATGGTAGAGGGTTTAGGAAAAGTTAGACTGGAAGCTGGAAGACTATAAAACCTGCAAAAGCTAGAACTTGTGTCTGGTGGGAAACTGTCAGAGAAGGAAAATTCAATTATTTTACACCAATAGAGAACAATAGAAAAGCATTGGGACTGCACCCTGTGAAAGGCAGAAAACGTGTGAGACACAGAAAAGCAAGGTAGTCCACGGACTACCAACATTCACAGGTTTCATTATGAAAGGTTTTTGCCAGAGTCCACTCTTGCTTGTGTTTGTGCATGTTTATACTGGTAAATGAGTTTTCAGAAGGACACACTAAACAATGGCTCCTCTCAACCCCACTACATAGCTGTAATATTGATCTTTCTCCCCATTAGTTCATACTCCTCTGCCTCTTAGTTCAGAGATAATGAAGGCATAACGAAGGATCTTTCTATAGATTTGAATTTTCCTCTCAAATAAACACAAGAGCCACATTACACAAATCACTTCCATTGCCCAGATTGTCTCATATAATCAATCTCTCCACTTTTACTTCCCTTGGCAGTAGTTTTTTCCACCTGAATTCTAGCGAGTCTTATGTTATGCAAATTGCCTTCACCTCCAAAACAATGTGTTATTATAATAATGTGTATATTGTTAATGCATAATAATGTTTGTGAATATTGTTGTAATTTCTATTTCTCTCAGTGCAGGGATGTATCACATTTCTTCTCATGAAGGAAACTGGGCTGTGCAAAGGCACAAAGAATACACAATATGACTTTTCTTATTAATTTTCTCAGCAGAGAGAGAGGCCACTATTTCTGTGGGGAAGCATCACAACTATACTCTCATTGTTTAAAAAAGAACTTTCAATACTGAAAGATCTAACTGTGAGATTGGGGTTTTGCTCAGAGATGAGCTATCTGGGATGGTCCTGTGGACAAAGTACACAATCAATCTCCAGACCCCTGTCTGGTCCCCACCAGTGGATCTTCCCTATCCTTCCCTACAGTGGAAGGTGCTACTTTGCATGGGTGAAGGATACAGACTGTGAAGAATGTCGCGTTGGAATTCCATCTCTATTACTTACTATCTACGTGATCTTGGAGAGTTATTTAACTGTATTTCTTTTTCTGTTTGTTTGTTTTTACCAAGACTAGTAACACCACAGAAACAACTGACGATTGTACATTGGTGACGATGTAGAGAAAATGGAATGCTCATCCGTTGCTGCAGGTCTTTAAAATGGTGCAGTCACTGGGGAAAACAGTTTGAAAATTCTTCTAAAGGTGAAATATAGCATTACCATTTAACCCAGAAATTCCACTCCTAGGTATATAATGTAAAGAATTGAATGCAGGAACTCAAACAGATCATTGTACATCAGTATTCATTTCAGTACTATTCACAATACGAAAAGGTAAAAATCATCCATCTGTCAGCTGAGTAGATAAGTAAAATGTGTTATAGCCATACAATGGAGTATTATGTAGACACAAAGAGAAATAAAGTTTGGGACATCCTACAACATGAATGAACCTTGAAAACATTAGTGAATGCCATAAACCAGACATAAAAAGACAGATAATGTATCATCCCAGGTGTAAGAATTATCTAGAATAAGCAAATGCCGAGACCAAAGTTTATGAGTGGTGACTAGAAAGAAATCCCTGGTGTCACAGTGAAGAGATCACCTACAAGCCGACAGATAGGCGATTTGAACTCACACAAATAGGCACCTCACTCTGACTTGACAATCTGCTTTCGAAAGGATACAACCTTGGAACGTCTAAGGAAGAGTGCATCTCTGCACACCTCCAACTACACAGGCCAATGAGAGGGGAGCATGAAGAGTTATTGCTTGAAGGCTAGTGAGTTTCTGCACAGGGCATTGAAAACATTTGGAAACAGATCATGGTGATAGTTGAACATGTTTAACATACTGTCACTGAATTCTACACATAAAAATGGTTAAGATGACAAAGGTTATGCTATTTATGTTTTGGTGTGGTTGGTTCTGTGCTATTGAGTCGGTTCCAACACATAGTGACCTTGTACAGTGTTTCTTCATCTTTCTCCCATGGAACCTCTGGTAGTTTCAGACTGCTGACTTTGAGATCAGCAGCTCGACTCATCACCACTACACTACCAGAGCTCCTATGTTTTACCACAATAAAATTAAATTTTAAAAAAGAGTCCAGTTAAAAAAAAGAAATGACAGTATCTACATCATATTTTTTTAAATTTCATTTATTTATTCAGTTAAACAAGCAATATTTATGTGAGCTTGATATTTTACAGGCACTCTTCTACATCTTTAGAATAAGCACTGGGCTTGTGAACCATAAAGTCAATGATTCAAGCACACTAGTCATTCCTCAAAAGGTAGATGAAGCTTTCCACTCCCACAGAAAATTTAAAAGCTTCAGAAACCCTACACAGGGTTGCTATGAGTCGAACCCGACTCCATGGCACTTAACTAATAGCTACAACTTCTAGGCTCTGGAGATGTGCCCCTAAAAACATAAAGATCCTTGTCCTTCTGTTGTTTACATTCAAAGAGGGGGATACAGACCCACTCAAACCCACTGCCATCATAGAACTGCTCCCTAGGATTTTTGAGACTACAAATTTTTATACAAGTAACTGTCTCATTTTTCTCCTGAGGAGCTGGTGGGTTTGAACCGTCAGCCTTTTGATTAGTAGCCCAATGCTTTATCCACTGTGCCACCAGGGCTGTAGGCTACAGACCATGAACAATGTTGTTGTTGTTAGATACCTTGGAGTCAGTACCGACTCATAGCGACCCTATGTACAACAGAACAAAACACTGCCCAGTCGTGGGCCAACGTCACAATTGTTGCCATGCATGACATGAATAATACATAAATAGATGGTATGTGAACAATTAATTAGTGCCAATAGTGTAGTGGTTAAGAATGGGGCTGCTAATCTCATGGTTAGCAGTTCAAAACTGCCAGCTGATCCGCTGGAGAAAGATGAGGCTTTCTGCTCCCGTAAAGATTTACAGCCTCAGAAACCCTGTAGAGGGTCACTATGAGTCGGAACCAACTCCACGGCACTTAACAACAACAACATTTTTATTGCTAAGTGCTGTTGAGCAGGTGTCAACTCATAGCAACTCTATGTAGGGTTTCCCAGGAGTGGCTGATGAATTCAAACTGACCTTGCTGCAGCCCAGTGCATTATTCCACAGGCCACACCCATGGAAAGGTAGGAAGAGTAGACAAAGGTAAATGGAGCAGGGTGGGATGGCATCGCTGTGTTAATAGGGTGGCCTGAGAAGGCCTCATTGAGGGGGTAAGATCTGAAGAAACCCTTGAAGAAGAAAAGGGAGTTATCCACGTAGGTATCTAGGATGAAGTCACTGATACTCTGGCTTGTTTGGACCAACAAGCGTCAAGGAAATGAGTGTAGCTGCAGCCCAGTGAGAAGAGTATGAGGGGCGGAGGCCAGGCAGGTAAAGTAAGGGCAGGCTACATAGAGTCTTCTCCGCCATTTCATGGTCTTTGGCTTATCTGAATAAAATGAGTTTGAACAGAGGAGTGGCATGACCTGACTTATATTTCAAAGGCTGTTGTGTTGAGAACAACCGTGAGAGCAGAATGCCCCTTTGGGAGACTTCTGCTGTGGTACAGGTGAGAGATGATTAATCCAAGTGGAGTATGCACAGAGTTATCAAATCCTGATCTATTTGAAAGGATGACCATAGGATTTCCCGATAGACAGGATGACTCCAGAATTTTTAGTATGATCAAGTGAAAAGTAAAGTTGTCACTGAGAAGCCTATGGATAGAAAAGATTTAAGTTTAAATTTTATGGTTATTGAGTCGGTAGGTCTCATAGACATTTAAATGGCGATATTGGGAAGTCACTTAGATTTGTGATTTGGAGCTTCAGGAAGGAAAAAAAAAAAAAAAGCATTTGGTTCTTTCCCAGGTGTAGAATTGAATATTGTATTTACAACGTAGAAGTTGATTGAGATAACCAAGAAAGGAACTGAACTAAAAGCCAGGATGATTCAATTTGGACCTTAACACACTGGGAGCTTTAAAGATCTGGACTGAGTCTGATTCCTAAGGATGCTAGAGGAAACAGTAGAATTGCCTCAGAGACATCCCAATGCTTTAATCTTTATGGAAGGAGACTGTCACATATTTTTCCCATGAAACCAACCTCCTAGTTAGCAGCCAAGCACTTAACCACTGCACCACCATGACTTCTATCCCTGGCATTATAGGGAGACCAATCATGAACCTGATAAGGTTTAAACTTCAGGACCCTTCCAAGGACTAAGAAGGGACCCCAGTAATGTCCACATCTCTCTGTATTTTTGGTAGAACTTGCAAGAGTAAGATATTTTAATCACACCTTAAGATCACTGTCACTTTCCTCTTCAACTTCCCTTCCTGACATGGGGTTGCAAACTATGATAGCGTGTCCATTTTTTTTGGATGCTCTAAGAGAAAGATGGAGTCCTGGAGTGGTGCTGCAAGTTAATGTGCTGAACTGAAAAGTCATTTGAACCACAAGGTCGGCAGTTCACGCTCACCAGTCACTCCTTGGAAACCCTATACAGGGTTGCTATGGGTCAGAACTGACTCAATGGCATGTAACAACAACAGCAACAACAAGAAAAGATAAATTGGGGATATAATTTAGTTGCAATTTATGAGATCTATTAATGTAGTTTCCCAACACATATGTCAGTTCGTTGTCCTGGGGTGGTTTACTTTTTTGCTGTGATGCTGGAAGCTATGGGGCCAGTGTATCAAATACCAACAGTGGCACCAGTGGTGGCGAGGTTTCATAGGCATTTCCAGATTGAAAACAGGCTAGGAAATAAAGGCTGGCTGCTTCTGAAAGTTTAGTCATTGAAAACCTTATGAATAGCAGTGAAACATTGTCTGATGTAGTGCCAGAAGTTGAGACCCTAATGTTGAAAGGCAGTCAAAATACCTCTGGGGAAGAGCTACCTCCTCAATGTAGAGTCAACATTAATGATATGGATAGAGCAAAACTTTTCGGACTTTCATTGTTGATGGCCCACGATTGAAAATTAGAAGAAGCAGCTTCAAACATCCATTAACAATCCGATCATGGAATGAATGTATAAAGTATGAATGTAGACAAATTAGAAGTCTAACAAATTAGAATATAACAAATAAAGATCAATATACTAGGCATTAGTGAGAGAAAATGGATGGGTATTGACCATTTTGAATCAAACAAACATATGGTTTTTACTATGCCTGGAATAGCAAGCTGAAGAGCAATGGCATCACTTTCATTGCAAAAAATTTATTTCAAGATCTATCTTGAAATACAATGCTGTCTGTGATAGGATAGTATCCACAAGCCTACAAAGAAGATCTGAACGCCACTATTATTTAAATTTACACATCAACCACTAGAGCCAGTGATTATCCAATTGAAGAATTCTACTAACTTCTTCATTCTGAAATTGATCAAACCTACAGTTGAGATACATTAATAATTACTGGTGATTGAAATGTGAAAGTTGGAAACAAAGGTAGTTGGAAAATAAAGCGTTGTTGATGGAAATAATGGTCAAATAATAAATATGACCATATGATAGAATTTTGCAGTATCAACAACTTATTTCATTACAAATAACTTTTTTCAACAATGTTAACAGTGGCTATACAGGTGGGTCTTGTTATGTGGAATACACAGGAAATAAACTGAATACAGCATGGGAAGAGACAGGGTCCCAGTGTGTGCTGTAGGATAAGCACTGTACTGTTAAACTCACCAGTGGCTCCTCAGAAACCCTATAAAGGGTCACTATGAGTAAGAACTGACTCTATCAGGCCAAATAAGGCCAGTGAGCAACTGTGGAGCTGCCCTTTTGCTCAGATGCAATTTCATGTTTAAGCTGATGAAATTTTTTGAAAGTATACAGAAGCTAAAATACTCCCTTAAGTATATCCCACATGAATTAGAGACCATCTGAGGAACAGATTTAACAGACTTAACACGAATGACCTAAGACTAGAAGGTTTGTGAGATGACATCAAGAATATCCTATGTGAAGAAAGAAAGCAAAAAAAAATGATGACATAGAGCTGAACAGAAAATTTCAAAGAATAGATCCAAAAGACAAAGGAAAGTATAAGAGATGTGCAAAAACCAGGAATTAGAAAATCAAAAGGGAAAAACACACTCAGAATTTCTCAAGCTGAAAGAACTAAAGAAAAAATCAGAACCATGATTTCAAATATTGAAGGGTTCTAAGGGAAAAATTTCGTTGTAATATTGACTTTGTCTTCT
>NW_006408539.1:3796445-3802598 GCF_000296735.1 Chrysochloris asiatica | reverse complement strand
CTCAAGTTTGGCAACAATTGTGAGGTTGGCCAAGGACCAGGCAGTGTTTCGTTCTATTGTGCATAGGGTTGCTATGAGTTGGTATCAATTTGATGGCATCTAACAGCAACAAGGGGAACTATACTGAATGATGCAAGAAGTATTAAAAGATGGAAGGAATAAATAAAATCACTGTACCAAAAATAATTGGTTTATGTTCAACTATTTCAACATGAACCATGTTATGGAAGGAAGGAGAACAATGACAGAAGGCATTGGCAAAAACTAGGCTTCAGTAATTGACAGACTACAAATTCAAATGTCTCAACAAACTGATGCAGCACTGAGACACTCACTAGTTTATCTGAAGAAATTTGGAATACAGTTGCCTGACCAGCAGACTGATAGAGATCCATATTTGTGTCCATTCTTAAGAAAGGTGACCCAATGGAATGCGGAAAATATCAAGCAATATCATTAACATCATATGCAAGGAAAATTTTGCTGATGGCAATTTTAAAATGGTTGTAGCAATATATCCATAGGGAGGTACCAGATTCAGAAGAGAACGTGAAACTAGTGATGTCATTGCTGATGTCAGATGGATTTTGGCTCAGAGTGTTGTTGTTGTTGTTAGGTGCCATCCAGTTGGTACCCACTCATAGTGACTTTATGCACAGCAGAACGAAACACTGCCAGATCCTGGGACAACCTCACTACTGTTGCCATGCTTGAGTCCATCAATGCGGCCACTTGGCCAATCCATCTCGTTGGGGGTCTTTCTCTTTTTCTCTGACCATCCACTTTACCAAACATGATATTCTTCTCCAGCGAGTGGTCCCTCCTGACAACATGTCCGAGATAGGAGATATGAAATTTGGCCATCCTGGCCTCCAAGGAGCACTCTGGTTGCACTTCTTCCAAAATGCATCTATTGGCTCAGAGTTGTTTACTTGTGTTTTCCTGAGTATGCAAATTCATTTGGCTGTGCGGATTATTACAAATTATGGATAAAATTGAAAGGATTGGAGTGCCAGAACACTCAATTGTGTTCATGAGAAACCTATGTATAGACCAAGAGGCAATTGTTCAAATAGAGCATGGGACTAGTGATTGGTTTCAGATCAGGAAAGATGTGTATCAAGGTTGTTTCCTTCCACCATACTTATTCAGTTTGTATGCTGAGCAAATAATCTAAGAAACTGGAGTATAGAAAGATGAATGAGGCATTAGGATTATATAAAGGCTGTGATATGCACATGAAACAACTTTATTTGCTTAAATTTAAAAGGACTTGTAACATTTGCTAATAAATTTTAAAGAATACATGCTACATGAGCCAATAGACAACATCATGATAAGCAGAGAAAAGATTGAAGTTGTCAAGAATTTCATTCTTTTCATGTTCAAAATTACTACTCATTGAAGCAGAAATCAAGAACTCAAACAACATATTGGATTGGGCAAGTCTGCTGCAACATACTTCTTCAAAGTGTTAAAGAGCAAACATGTCAGTTTGAGGATGTGCCAGCCCCAAGCTATGGTATTTTCAATCACCTCATACACATATGAAAGTTGAACAATTAATAATGAGGACTGGAGAAGAATTGATGCATTACAGTGTTGGCAAAGATTACTGAAAATACCATGGAATACCAGAAGAACAAACAAATCTGTCTGGGAGGAAGGACAGCTAAAATGTCACTTAGAAGTGAGGATGGTGACACTTCATATCAGATACTTTGGTCATGTTGTCAGGAAGACTAGTCCCTAGAGAAAACATAAAATAGAGTGAAAACATAGAAATACGGTGAAAAAGAAGAAGACCCCCGATGAGTTAGATTGACACAGTGAATGCAATCGTAGGCTCAAACTTTACAATTGGGAGGATGGTCCGGGACCTGGTGACGTTTCCTATCTGCTGTGCATAGTTTCACTATTAATTGAAACAGACCATAAAGTGCCTATCGGCAACATTTAATTTGGTTCACGGTGATTTCCATGTAGACTTAGTAGTCTGTCATCTGTTTCAGACTAGTAATGGCTTTCAGGAAGATCCTGTGTTATATGACACCAAAGTCATAGTGCCTTACAGTGCTGGAACCAGAGGCGCACAGCTAATGCAAAGGAAACAAAGTTTAAAAGTTATGAGGCCAAAGCTTTTCTAGAAAATTCTTCCTTTTCTGGACAATTCTTAAAAATCTTTGTTAAATATTGTGATGGGAGGATTCAAATGTCATGGGTACTTAGTCAAAACAGAAATTCTTTCATGTCAGAAATAGTCTAGAAAGTGTAGAGCATTTATTTATAAACACCCAATACATTATCATTTTTTTGTCCTTTTTGAGGCAAATTGGACAAGTAGAATTTATCAGAATTTCCATGGCTGTGCAAGCCTGTAGCAGTCATATAATCAGTACATACATCTGTAATAGTTCATATTTGAAAGAAACACAATGGGAGCTCTTCTGAGTTTGGTAACAACCCTGAATTTATAACAAGTTAAGAAACTGGGGGGGAAAAAAAAAAAAGAAAACAACGTAAGCTGTCAATGAAATAACAAATGTCCAGGAAAAAAGAATGAGGGAAGACTGGATTCCCTTTCTCTTCTCTCTATAGAAAATGATATTACAAATCACTACATTGAAGAGGTAATGGAAAAGAATACAGTCAGATAATTTTAGATTAAAAAATGAATCACAAATATGTGATTGGAAGTTAATTAATCAGTTGCTATGTTATCTCACATAGTATAAAGACAAATGCCAAATGAAGATCATCTACTATCAAAGATGACTCATAGCTACTTAGAGTGAAAGCAACAAGGTTGCCCCCCAGGAGCAGGCAGTAAGTCTTCAATTTACATATATATGTGTGTATGAGTGAGTCCACTGTGGGCTAATGCTTCAGACTCCAAAGTCGTTGAATTGCAAGATTGACGGTTCAAGCTCACCAACTGCTGCTTGGAAACCCTATACAGGATCACTATGGGTTGGACTCTACTTGACCGCACTTAACAACATATATATACACACACCAGGACTCTGTGTGTGTGTGTGTGTGTGTATAAATTTAGGCAGTAAGTGCCCTGAACTTATATATATATATACATATATTTATTTAATTGACTTCGAGTCCATTTCGAATCATAGTGACCTTGCTTTATGTTTCTGAGGCTGTACATCTTTTTGGAAACAGAAAACTTCGTTTTTCTCTCTAGGAGTGACTAGTGGTCTTGAACTGATGAATTTGTGTTTCACAGTCTAGTCCTTATCCTACTAAGCTACTGTGCTTCTTCTATATCTATAAGGACTTAGACTGCTCTTAACGACAACAAATATATATATTTCTCTTAACTGCAGCCCTAGGTAAGTAAGACAGCAATGTTAACTTTTTAACTCTGGATTGGTGGGTCATTTGGAGTTATTGTGTTCTCTGTCATGTACTAAGGAAAAAGAGAAAGTCATCTTATAAAGGTGCAGAAAAAATGATCAAATGAGAGAAAATGAAAGGAAATCATACTAAATCAGCTACATGCTTCATCTTTGAGCTCAAATGATCTTGGCTCAGGTATTTTCTTGACCCACCATTCACCCCATTTCCATGTTAGTGAATTCCTACTGTGTATCTGCACCCTAAAGCCAGGATTAAGACTTGAAAACAACAGGAGTTGGTATTGATTTTGCACAAATGTATTCTTTTGTAAGACATGGCCAGCCTTCCCAAAGCTCAGGTTAAGTGGCTTCCTGTGTGGTGTGATGCAGTAGTCCCTGGAACTACGGCCTCTGCCCAGGGGCATCTCTCCCTTTCCAACCCTGTCAGGTGTCTGTAATTCTTACACTTATTTTTATTAAGGCTCCAGAAGTCTCCCTTTTACAATGCAAAGGTTACCTGGAAGGGGAAACAAATTAAATCATTAACACAGATGAGTTAAACACATTAGTTTCACCCTGAGGATACTGAACAATGGATGCAGGAGGATTGATGGCTTGGGTGAAGAAAAGCTCTAGACATCAATGGGCCTTCTCCTTTCAGGGTACTCACTTTTTAATGTCAAAAAGTTTTGGAGCCCCATAGGGAAATAATTTTTTCAGTACAATAATAATTATTATATTGGTTTTTTTAGAACAATAGTAATCATCATTAATACTTTTCTGTACCAAACACTTTACAAAGTTCTGTACATATATTTCTTCTTTAAGCCTTACAATACATTTGTGATAAAGGCATTTTAAGTCCTCATTTTCAAAATTAAGAAACAGTATCTAGGGGAGTTAAATAATTTTCTAGGTTTGCATAAGGATTAAGTAACAGATCCATAATATGTATATCCACGTATCTCAGATCCCAAAGCTTGGGTTCCATAAAATCTACTTCCATTAATATGAGAGGACTTCAAAAAGTTCATGGAAAATGGAATTGAAAGATAATGAAATTGAAGCCCCCTCATCAAAACTACCAGCTGTCCGTGGGAGAAAGATGAGGCTTTCTGCACCCATAAAGATTTACAGCCTCAGAAACCCTGTGCAGGGTCGCTATGAGTCAGTTCCAACTCCACGGCACACAACAACAACAACCACCACTGTATATAATGTAAAACCTCTTCACTTAGAAGTGGTTTTGATGGCTTGGAGCTGAATCACTGACAACATATTCCTATTTTGGAAAACAGTTGAACTGATAAGAGTGAAATTTTATTCAGTCATGCTACAAATGCCCTTGCTGAGCATGGGAATTCAAAGCCTTTATATTTTCAAGGACATTTGGGAATCTGGACTCCACCAATTGTTGGGAATTACAGTTCTAGGTATACATCATTAACTGGTACATTTGCTTCAGTAACCCAGGAAATTAGAGAGATATCTGTGGGCCTTAAGGTACAAGGTAAGGAAGAGAGTTGAAGGGATTCCACATGAGAACTGTCTGCAAGAGATATTTTTTAATAATTAAATGAGTTCAGTATACAGGATTCCAGTTTGTGTGTACCAGCACATAAAATTCTTAGGAGAACCATACAAATTAGATACCATTAATTTTATTTTGTACATAATGATTCTGCCACTAAGAAAAATCAAGTACCTTCCTCAAGGTTAATTAATAGAAGAATCAGGATTTGAACCTAGCTAATCATTCGTCTGTCAGTTTGTTGTGCTGTGGTGGCTTGTGAGTTGCTGTGATTCCAAAAGCTATGCCACCGGTATTTTAAATACCAGCAGGGTCACCCATGGTGGACAGGTTTTAGGTGAGCTTCCAAACGAAGACAGACTAGGAAGAAAGAGTGATGAACTACTTCCAAATATTTAAACACTGAAACCCTTATGAATAGCAGAGAAACACTGTAAGATATAGTGCCAGAAAATGAACCCCTCAGGTTGGAAGGCACTCAAAATGCAACTGGGGAAGAGTTGCCTCCTCAAAGTAGAGTTGACCGTGATAACATGAATGGAGTAAAGCCTGTGGGAGAAAAGCCTGCAGGACCTTCATTTGCTGATGGACCACAACTCAAAATGAAGAGAAACAGCTGTAAACATCCATTGAAAATCAGAACATGGTATGTATAAAATATGAATCTGGAAAAATTGGAAGTTGTCAAAAATGAAATGGAATTCATAAACATCAATATCTTAGGCATTAGTGAGCTGAAATGAACTGGTCTTGTCCATTTTGAATCTGACAACCACATGGTTTACTATGCCAGAAATGACAAATTGAAGACAAATGGTGTTGTATTCATTGTCAAAAAGAACATATCCAGATCAGTCACGAGGTACAGTGCTGTATGTGATAGGATAATATCCATGTGCCTACAGGGAAGCCCAGTTAATACCACTATTATTTAAATTTATGCACCAACCACTAAAGTCAGTGAGGATGAAATAGAAAAATTCTACGAACTTCTTCAATCTGAAATTGATCAAACATTCTATCAAAATATATTTACCATTACTGGTGATTGGAATGCAAAGATTGGGAGAAATGAGGAAGGACCAGTAGTTGGAAAATATGGTCTTGGTGATAGAAATGATGCTGGAGAACGTATGATAGAGTTCTGCAAAATCAATGATTTCCTCATTTCAAATACCTTCTTTAGACAGCATAAGAGATGACTATACATATGGACCTCACCAGATGGAATACATAGAAATCAAATTGACTACATCTGCAGAAAGAGAC
>NW_006408539.1:3763649-3794280 GCF_000296735.1 Chrysochloris asiatica | reverse complement strand
GTACCAACTCGATGGCACCTAACAACAACAACAGCAATCATTTTCCATAGCCTGTGCACTCCATATATATGCTACAGTAACTCTCCAGGATCCTGGTGTGGCCCTGTAGGATAAGCACTGGACTTTCTAACCAAAAGTTTGATAGTTCTAATTCATCAGCTGCTCCTTGGAAATCCTATACATGGTCACTATAAGTTTGAACTGATCCAATGGCACTTAACAACAACTTCACTCTTCACTGTACTCTCATCAATAGATCTACCTCGAATGGCTACTGCAGGAACTGTGTTCATAGGTATAAGAAACTTTAGAATAGTTCCTGGCACATATTTGCTTTTAACATGTTTCCCTCTTTTACTCTGGTCTGCACCCCACTTTACCATCTCCATCTTTTCCTTCTACCCAGAGTCTCTTGGACCAACTAACTAACTTGTGGCAAACACAACACCATCAGAAAATGTTTATTTACTAGCTGCTTTTTGTCCAATTCTTTCTGATGATTGTTAGGACAGGAAGAAGAAAGGTTTACTCTAAAAAGTGTCCTGATGATTTAAGATCCTTAGGAGTGAGCATTCCTGGAAGCACCAAGACTCCGCATAACATCCAACCCAGGATTGTTCTGTTTGGAAATGAAGTACTCTAGGCAAGAAAGGAGTTCACTAGCATCAAATCTGCTCCAAATGTCATGGACATGCAGTTATATACTATTTATTGAGGAAGACTTGGAGGGCTAAGATGATAGTGCAGGTAGAAACCATACAGGATATGGATTGAAGAGAATGAAATTCAAAGACTGGGGAAAACGTATCAGAAGCCAGCACAGTGCACTTTCATAGCATGACATTGTAGGCAACAGAGTTAATAAAAAATAGTGATATAGGTGACAGGTAAAGTAATGATATATTGACTTTAGAACCATGACTTGAAGACAGAGATAATCCAAATATTTTCAGGATGACTGAAAGTGTAATCTCTCAAAATCAAAGACACCTAGCTTTGAGTTCTCTCTGCTGAGGAAACATATTTGTTACCACCAAAAGTTATAGCATCTTGCTTAAGATTTGGTTATAAGGCTAGTAAGTTCACAGTGACACAATGCAAGTACAAGCAATAGAGGCAGATAACAAAGGAGACCTTGGAAACTTCTGCAACAATTTCTTCCAAGTAGTGAGATCATTGAGGGTGGAGATTATCTGAAACCTTGGACTCAGGGAATCTTTTTTGTTATGAAAGTGAGTCCGCTCATGGATGTAGTAGCTGAAATTACCAACAAAAGGAAGGAGTCTTCACATCAAATATCAATGCTATCCCCTCTGTAGGTGGAGGTCAGAGAAAAAGTGGAAGGCCTCCAATGAGATGGATTGGCCAAGTGGCAGTATCAATGGACTGAAGTGTGGCAACAGCAGTGAGGTTGGCCCAGGATCGGGCAGTGTTTTCGTTCTGCTGTGCATAAAGTAGCTATGAGTCAGTACCAACTCGATGGAACCTAACAATAATCCCTTCTGAATACAGGGCAGATAGGAATGGGCAACTTAGGCATTGGCTACCTAAAATGAGGGGACAATAAAGGCATGAAGTGACTGGCTTACAAGTTTTAAAGAGGGAGTGTAGTTTAAGAGTGTACGGGGGAAGATAGTGGCCCCACTGAATAGTTTTTATATTGTCTAGATGGGTCTGGTAAAAAGAAATGGGGATAAGATTCTTATGATTCAATAGTAATTATTGTCATGACTAATTGCGACTGTCACAATTGTAAAGATAGATGTTTTTTTAACAAAAATGAGGAGTAGTTAATCTTACAGTCCAGAAACAGAGGATCCTAGGACCATTAAGGGAGAAGAGCACAAGCAGAATGTGGGACCTTATCCAGAGAAACAGCAACACCAGACATGGAGGCAGAGATGGGGACATGGAGAGAATGAGCAGCTGAGGAATCTAAATTCATGTAAAGAGAGGGACTGAGAACTTGCAGCCAAGAGGCAGACTTGCAGAATGTGCCCTTTGGTGGTAAATTATTATACATGCCTGAGTGTTTAAGAAAAAAAAAGGAATAGAGAGAAATACTGTTAACCGATGGTGCATGGAGGGGATTATAATTATTGTAATGAAACAAAGTGTATGATTTGTTGAATGTAAAACTGATGGACTACCCTGTAAACTTTCACTCAATTCACAATAAAAACTTTTTTTTAAAAAAAGCCCCTCCCCCCAAAAAAAAAGGTAAGTCAGAAAGTACTGCCACAGGATCATAGAAAACGTTTTTAACCAAAAATGCCAGAATGTGAAGCTATTGTTTCTCCACATATCTTCCATCTAGATCTAGACAACTCTGAAGGCAGCGTTTGCATCTCTTTAACACTTACCCCAAATAATCCATGCTCTTTGACTTAGATCATGTCTATTTTGGCCTCAAGGGACTCAAATCATGTTCCTTTGAAAGTTGTTTGAGTTTTGGGGAAAAAACAAAGTCTGACGTGGCATGATCAGGGCTATAGAGGGGATGAGGTAAGATTTCCCAGTGAAATTCACATAGGACAGCCTTTGCTACCCTCCAAGAATAATCAGATGTACTGTCATTATGGGGGAAAAATAACTTGGCACAATTTCCCTTGCTTTTTTTCTCACCAATGCAGTCTTCATTTTTCTTAAAACTTCTTCATAATAAGTCGCTGAGATTGTTCTGTGTCCTTTAAGATAACCTAGCAAGATAACTCCTTGTGGTCCCCAAAAAGTAGTCACCAGGAACCTTCTGTGCCGACCTTTCTGCTCTGAATTTAACAGGTTCAGCAGATCCCCCCAGAAGCCACTGTTTTGATTGGACCCTATTTCTGAAGGGATCTTAATGGGATTAAGACAAGTCTGTTTCTGAGAGTCCTGGTGTGGCACTGTCAGATAATGCACTGGTTGCTTTGAACTGCAAGGTCGGTGGTTCAAATTCACCAGCGGCTCCTTGGAAACATTGTACAGACTCGCTATGAGTCAGAATCGACTTGAAGGCACTTAATAACAACAACAATTACTGAGAGAATTTGTCTGTAGTCATCGATTGTTTTTGGAGAAGGCTTTCATCTTATTCTCGTATAGCATTTTCTGAAAGTGAGGACGATTAGCAGCAATAGTAAATATCATTGTTGTTCTTGTGTACTGTGGTGGAGTCGGTTCCAAACCATAGCAGTCCTGTGTAAGATTTCCAAAGAGCAACCGGTGAGCTTGAACTGCCAATCTTTCAGTTATCGATCAAGTGCTTATCATACAGCATTACACCAGCTAGCATTAATTGAGGTTTGACTATAAACTGGTAGTGATGGTGGTTGTGTACTGCTGAGTCAGGTCCAATTAATAGTGACCCTGTATAACATTTCTGGGACTGTAAATCTTTATGGAAGGAAAAAGATGCATCTTTCTCCCATGGAGCAGCTGGTGGATTCAAACTGCTGATTTTGCAGTTAGCAGCCCAACACATAACCCACCATGCCACCAGAGTTCCTTTTACTATGCACTAGGCACATCAATGTTTTATCTCATAGTGGTTTCAAATTGTTCTAAAATTACTTCTATTTTTACCGATAAAGAAATGGAGGTTTATAAAAATGGCAATTTAGCCATTTCACACAACTAGCATTCAAATCCAGTTATGGTTGATTCTAAAAAGGGGAGTCTTGTCCACTCTTCTCTCCTAGTCCTTGGACAGCTGTTTTGAGTCATTATTGGGTGTGTTGTTATTAAGTGCTGTGGAGTGAGTTTTGATATAACGTTTCTGAGACTTTAAATCTTTTTGCTGGAGCAATAAGCCTCATCTTTCTCCTTCTGAGCTAGTATCTGGTGGGCTCAAACCATAGACCAAGTGGTTCACAGTCCAGTGTTTATGGTATGCAGCCACCACTGTTCACTTATGGAGATAGCTGAGCGTTTATTTTCATTCTCTTAACAGTGAACTTCTGGTCATATTGCTGCAGTATCAACTATTTCTATCAACTGAAACATTTGTAAACTCTCAACTTTCTAGACAGCAAAATATAAATTCAAGCAGGAATATTTTAGCTATACTCTATGCAGTGACTTATTTTTAGCCTTCAAAGAATAATTTTTCTGAACAATTTAGTATTTATTAAAAGTCAACTTTAAGGAGCTCTGGTAGTGTAGTGGTTACGAATTGGGATGTGAACCACAAGGTCAGCAGTTTGAAATTACCAGCTGTTCCGCGGGAGAAAGATGAGGCTTTCTGTTCCCGTAAAGATTTACAGCCTTGGATACCCTGTTCAGGGTTGCTATGGGTCGGAACCGACTCGACGGCACATAACAACAACAACAACAGCAAACTATTTGCTGGACAGTTTTGTAAGTAAGTTAGCATAAAATAGCAAGTAAGGGACAAGGCTTGGTTCTCATCTGAGGACGCCTAGGGTGCTTAACTTACAAATCTACCTTTCATACAAATATTTCCCCTCTTTCAGGGAGGGAATGTTAGAGTTATCTCCCCTCACACCCCACATCAAATAATACCCAGGGCTGGGGAGCTAGCTGTAGCTGCCATGAACGCTTTTTTGCATCCTTTCTCCACTTCCATCATTGTTCCCACAGAACCTCAGCTGACCTAGTGTAAAGGGGGGTGGTGATTATTTATAGTGACTCTGGGATGTCCAGAGCATGTAGAACTGGAAACTGTAAATAGGTTCTAGAAAAAAAAATTGAAAGGAGAAAACAGGGCTTTGAATACATTTTAATATTTATCTACATTCTCTAGAGAAATAAAATATTGTGGAATAAATTAACAACCTATCTCTTCTTTAAAATATTTCTCTCTGGAAAAATAATTTCTGAATTCCTAACAACTAACTAAAATAACAAAATAAATAAAGTCAAAATAAATTAACTGTGGACTGTCTGCACCTGTTACATTTTACAATTGATTTATCCTGTGGCAGCACACAAATGTCTGAAAGTGGTGCAAATAGCCAATCTGATAATCTAATAAAAAATGGAAGACAGGACTCAGGGAGAAAAAACATATTTACTTAGAGCACATACTGCATCAGAATTGTTGTGTATGAGCATGAAGTTAGCTTTGCCAGGGGACCAAGGCTATGGCATCTGCTTTTGATTCTGGAGAAAGAAACCTGAAGCATTTGTTGTGGTTAAGTGCCATCGAGTTCATTCTATCTCATAGCGACCCTGTGTAGGATTTCCAAGGACTGGCTGGTGATCTTGAACCGCTGACCTTGTAGATCGAACCGACTTTGCAGTCCAGCACATTATCCTACAGCGCCACACCAGGACTATGAAGCACTTGTAGCACATGTTTCAAGACCATCACAAAGGATAAAATGAAAAATCTCACGTGCATTTTTCTAGAACACCCTTACATAACAAAATACAAAGTTGCAGAGGCAGGTTCTTTAGGTTGATACAATTATGTAGATATATGAAAGAAATACTTTTCTCTCTGTTTTGACTCCTACTGAAAACCCCCACACCCAATGACATCTATTTGATTCTGACTCATAGAAACCCTGTAGGACTGAGTAGAATACCTCCTTAGGGTTTCTTAAACTGTAAATCTTTTCATAAGTAGAAAGCCTTGTCTTTCTCCTATGGTGGGTTTGCCCACTCAAAAATGGCGACGGATATTTGATTAGAGGTTTTGGATAAAACTATATTGAGACTTCTCTTTTTCATTCCACAGAAAGATTGGAGCCAGGAACCTTTATGTATGGCCACAAATCCTTTTTGGTTGTTTTTCTCATGAAGGGGAATAACATTGGTTTGTTCTTTAGGAAAAAGATCATAAGTGCATCTAATGCATGACTAGAGTCAACGCCTTGGAAGAGAGTTGCTGGTACATAGTAACTACTCTGTAGCCTGGGTGTTTGAGGGAAGGGGCTCTCATCTAGTGAGAAAGATCCTGCTTCTAGTTATATCCTTAGAAATGGAAATGTGACCTGTACTCAGACTAAATCAAGTTCCTTTCCATTGTTAGACACCCAATTCTTCAAGATCCAAGCCTGGCCTACCCTGTCAAGGCGTAGCTTATGAGCTGATGAGATCAATGGAATAGCAAAATAAGAAACGATATTGGAAAGACTTTAAAAAGGGGAGGGATCGATCCTACTGAGTAGTTTTCATTTTGTCTAGACAGGTCTGGTGAAAGGAGATGGGGATAAGATTCTTACGACTCAATAATAAGTAATTGTTACCATGACTAATTGCAATTGTCACAACTGTAAAGGTAGAAATTTTGTAACAAAAAGGGGGGCGTAGTCAAGCTTACAGTCCAGGAACTGAGGACCCTAGGACCATCAAGGGAGAAGAGCACAAGCGGTATGTAGGACCCTATCCAGAGAAGCAGGGACACCAGAGATGGAGGCAGAGATGAAGACATGGAGAGAGCAAGCACCTGAGAACTCAAGACTCTTGGAAAGAGAAAGGCTGTGTGCTGGCATTCAGGAAGCAGGCTTGCAGAATGTGCCCTTTGATTGTTTAAATGATTATATATTTCTTAGTGTTTTTGTGTATATTCCAAACAACAACAACAACAACAACAAATAGAAGAAATAAAAGCAAAAATATTGCTGAATGATGATGAACAGAAGGGATTGTAATAATTGCAATGAAACAAAATACAATAGCATGAGTGTAAAACCGATGTTCTCCATGTAAACTGTTATTCAATTCACAAGAAAAACTTTTAAAAAACGGGGGGTGGGGGAGAGGATTTGGGAAATGGGAGTCTGGCATTTTATTGTTTAGAGACAACTTAGAATTCTTCACCTGCCTTCCAGTATCATTTGTCATTTTATACCTCATCCTATATCCTTCTATTATCTTGGTATTTGTTAGGTATGCAATTCATTTTTCACGAAGGATTTTGTATATTTTTAGCTCACAACTTGTCAGGAGCTGCACAATTCAGGTTTTTTTCCTTGACAATTGAGGGGCTGAAGCTCCAAAGAACAAAGGAGTCCCATCTTTTATCGGCTTCCTATAACAGTGTTCTTTTGACTAATCATGGAAGGGAAGTGAACCTGGCATCTTGATGAATTATGAATATACTTACAGTGTGGAAACAAGTTTGGGCTCTATAAACTCTTATGGTAGCTTTCTCCTCTGAGTGGATTGTGAGATGTTACACTGGCAACTCCCAGGATGCTGGTGTCATGGGATACACAGAGTCTCATCTTAATCTGTAAACCAGTGGGGTCCAGTTCCATATGTTGGGCAAGCCACGCCTACTAACTGGGGTTCTAACATCTACAAAGCTCTCTTATAACTCTACTGCAGGTCTATGTGGTAAGTTAGGAAAGGACAATGTAAATGCTGTGTTGTTGTTAAGTGCCTTCGAGTCAATTTGGACAATTAGTAATCTTGTATAAGGTTTCTGAAGAGTGAATGGTATGTTGTTGTTGGTATCTTATTATTGTGATGTGCTGTGGAGTTGGTTCCGACTCATAGTGACCCTGTACATGGTTTTCCGAGGCTGTAAATCTTTGCCAGAGCAGAAAGCCTCATCTTTCTCCTGCAGAACAGCGGGTAGTTTCAAACTGCTGACCGTGAGATTAGCAGCCCAATTCGTAACCACTATGCTACCAGAGCTCCTTATTTTCCTCGCTTCTGTTTTCAGTAATTCTTTTTGTTCCCATTCTTATGCAGAGAATATTTGCACAACACTAAGACCACTGCTCAGACTATGTCCTTCCTCTCCAAAAGCTTATTTCCCACCTGAAGCCCTAATTTCCGGACAGTGACGTCACAGGCATGTCTGCCTGGAGTCAGTTCTAATTAGGGCTTCAGGTAAAACTTAACAACAAAAACAGATGGGTCCATGTTTTTAAGTCAGCATGATGAGATATAGTAGCAAGCTGAACTTTGCTTTTTAGTTCTCTACTGAGACTACGTTCTTATTCAGAATGTCTTTAAACAGCTATTCAAAAGCACTAAACACTGTTGAATTGTTGTACATTTGTGATTGGTGATGTGCTTTGACCAACTTATTAGAAGTAAGGTAGAGGATGTATCAGCACAAATTTGTAAATTCTGTAATTATAAGGTTTAAGATGATTAAAAAATAACAGATTATGATTTTTAAAAAAATAAATAAAATTTAAAAAACCCCACAAAAACAGATGGGTCCAAAGAGGCAATGGGTCTGTACATGTGCACATTTCATCAGTTCTAGAAGACAGAAGAAAACTGTAGAAACTCTGAAGGCTCTTTCCCCAAAAAATGAGACTTCAGCAAGATATAGAGAATTTCCTGGTGTCATTTGCATTTCCTGGGGCCACGGGGAAAGTTTCCCTCCTTTGAGGAAAGAAGAGGGAGCTAGGGAGAAGCACAGCAACCAGGCCATTAAGATGGAGAGCTTTTGGCTTTTTTGCACAGGGATCTGGATAGATACGGCATTGCTTAGGCAGATAAAGAAGTGGGTGTTCAGTTGTTTGCCTCAGAGGGAAGAGCTACAGCCCAGGCGCTGTCAGTCTCGATTAGCTCCTTAAAGAATTTTTGTATTTGACAGAAAATAAAAATGATACAGTAGTGTGAAGTGGATGGCAGTAATTGCAGATTCTTCTCAATGGGTGTTTTATGTTATAGGAACCCTGTAGTACTGAAATCACTCTATTTACCAGTTAAGTGTAAATATATATATATATATATATATATACATATACCAGAGCTCCTTATAGCTCTATATACATACATTGTTGTTAACAATAATATACATACATATATATGTATATATACATACACACAAACACACCTATATTTATGCATCTCTGGTAGTATAGTGGTTACAAGTCTGACTTCCAACCTCAAGGTCAGCAGTTCAAAACTACCAGTAGTTCTGTGGGAGAAAGATGAGGCTTTCTGCTCCAGTAACAATTTACCGCCTCGGAAACCCTGTACAGGGTCGCTATGAGTCGGAACTGACTCCACAGCACATAACAACAACAACATAGAGAGAGAGAGAAAACACACAGCTACTCTGGATTAAGCACTGGATTGCAAATCATAAGAACAGTGGTTTGAGACCACCAGCTGCTCCATAGGAAAAAGATGAGGCTTTCTGCTCCTGCAAAGATTGACAACCTCAGAAACTCTATACAGGATTAACTTGAGTCAGAACTAACTTGAAGGCACTTAACGACATTTATATGATATACCTCGTATGTACCTAGTAAGGCACTACAGGAAAAACACTAGACTGTTATCTGCAAGATCCATAGTTCAAACCCACAAGCCACTCACTCTCTGAAATAATATCCAGGTTCACCAGGAGTCAGTCCAAGCCTATTTGAAGGGATACTGCATACATATGTGCATATGTACATATGTATGGTGCTGGTAGATGCCATCAAGTGCATTCTTATGCATAACGCTGCCCAGGCCTGTGCTGGCCTCAGAGTTGTTTTGTCTGAGCTGGTTGTTGCTGCCATCTTCTTCATAGAACCCAGTTTCTCATACGATTTGCTCAGCATACTGATTTAATAAGTATGGTGGAAGGATACAACCCTGGTGCACACCTTTCTGAATTTAAACAACTCAATATTCCCTTATACTCTTCTAACAACTGAGTCTTGATCTATGTACAGATTCTTCATGAACACAGTTAAGTGTTCTGGAATACCCATTCCTTACAATGTTATCCATAGTTTGTTATGATCCGCATAATCTAATGTCTTTGCATAGTCAATAAAGCACAAGTAGACATCTTATCATGGTGTATCACTGTAGGATAAGCACCGGGCTGCTAACTACAAAGTTGGTGGTTCAAATCCACCAGCTGCTCCTCAGAAACCCTATACAGGGTCACTATGAGTTGGAACCAACTCAATGGCACTCAACAACAATTACAAATATCTTTCTGGAATTCTTTGCTTTCCGTCAAGATCCATTTGACGTTAGCAATGATAGCTCTAGTGTTCCACATTTCTGGCAGCTCTTGGTCGATGTACTACTGTAACTGTGTTTGAATTGTCTTTAGCAAAATTTTGCTTGCATGTGCTATTAATGATATAGTTCAATGATTTCTGTAGCACAATTTTGCTTGCATGTGCTATTAATGATATAGTTCAATGATTTCTCTATTAGGTAGGGTTAACTTTGTTTGGAACAGATAAAACATGAATCTCTTCCAATCGGGTGGACAAGGTCTTTCAAATTTCTTGACATAGATGAACAAGTACCTCCAGAGCTGCAGCAGTCTTTTTGGATGATTTCAGTTTGTATCCCATCAATTCATGGAGACGTGTTCTCCACATTGCTGTCAGTACAAGCTTGGACTTCTTTCTTCAGTACCATCGGTTCTTGATCAGAGGCTACCTATGATCATATGCTACCTTGAAATGGTTGAGCTTTGAGCAATTCTTTTTGGTACAGTGACTTACTGTACCTTAGATTTTTTTTTTTTTTTTTTTTTTAATGCTTTCTGCTGGCAAGATAGCTAGTTATTTATTCTGGCCCTTCTAGTCAAACTGGGCGGTGTTTCGTTCTGCTGTGCATAAGGTTGTTATGAGTCGGTACCAACTCGATGGTACCTAACAACAACAACAACAAGACAAATTTCTCCATTGTTATACATTGTAAATCCTAGCCCTTATGCCTGTGATTGGAGTCCAAGTGTGGTGCTGTGGGGTAAAGCACTGGACTCCAAGGTCAGTTTGAACCATAAACTCTGTGGTTTAAACTCACTAGCCACTTCTTGGAAACCCTATGTAGGATTGCTATGAGTTAGAACATACTGAACAACACTTAACAACAACAACAAGAGGTAAAGATTACAGTAGATCTAAGTATTAAGAACGTTCCCACCTTAGTAGAGGGTGTGACTCAAGTCACCACCATTAGTTTCCCTTAGGGACATGGTTTGACTGCAATTTATTAGGCTGTTTTGGAAGAGCTTGCTCTTTTGCCCTGGATCTTGCAACTGGCTTATGATGTCTGACCTTCAGTTCATGAGACATAGGCCCATCACCTTACAAGATTGACCAACTCCTGCAGCCTCATGCATCAACAGCCTGTCTTCTGACCTGCCTATTTGGGTTCCTCACCTTCTGAAACTACAGAGGTGAGAAGATTCTTCCAGACTCCTCCCTGAACTACGGATTTGGGAGTTCCCAGCCTCCACATTGCGTGAACCATGTCTTTTGATAATTGTGTTTTGTGAGCTGTTGCAGGATATTGCAGAACCCTGGGCCATCAGGGAAGGGAGGCGTGGTGATGGATATCCAGGACTATGGAGGGGCACAACATGTTGGAGAGGTCGAACAGTTGAGACATCTTCAGTCTCCAACACATAGGAACCGGCTTTGTGTTGTTTTTCATAGAAGAAATTATTCGTGCACTGCATTATTTAATAATTTACTCATTGTTGCTGTTAAGTGCAGTCTGGTGGTGGTGGTGGTGTGCGGTGGAGTCAGTTCTGACTCATAGCAACCCTGTATATGGTTTCCAGGACTGTAAAGCTCATCTTTATCCTTCGGAATGGCTGGTAGTTTTGAAATGCTGACTTTTAGGTTAGCAGCCAGATTGGTAAACACTACACTACAAGATCTCCTTATTCTTCCTGTGAGGATACACTACACTTTGGGCTCTAATTAAAGCAATCCTGTATAGGATTTCTGAGGATTTTTTAATCTTTTAGGAGCAGAAAACCTCCTATTTCTCCACTGGAGCAGCTGCTAGGCTCAAGCTGCCAAACTTGGGGTTTGTAGTCCAGTGCTTAGCCTAGAGAGCCACCATGATCCCTTTTGCCTATGTTGTTGTTGTTGTTGTGAAGTGCCGTCGAGATGGTTCTGACTCAGAGTGACCCTGCATAGGGTTGCCGAAGAGCAGCTGGTGAACTTGAAACGCCGACCTTGCAGTGCAAAGGGCTTTGCAGTCTGGCATATTAACCCACAGCGCTACACGAGGACTCCCCATTTTCCTGTGTTGTTGTTGTGCAGGTCCATCAAGTTGGTTCCGACCCATGACGACCCTATATAGGGTTTCCAAGGAGCAGCTGGCGGGTTTGTAGGGTATACCCTTTGGGTGGTTGATGATGCATGGAGGGGATTGGAACCATGGCAATGAAACGATATACGATAGAATGAATGTAAAACTAATGTTCTCCCATGTAAACTATCATATAATTCACAATAAAACATTAAAAAAAAATTCTATCATGTGATCTCCAGCATAATTTTTATCACCAAGATCATGTTTTCCATTCGTCATTGTTTTTAACTTTTGCATTCTAATCAATAGTAATTATCAATGCATCTTGACTGCATGTTTGATCAATTTCAGACTGAAGAAGTTGATCAAAGTCTTCAATCTCATTATCAATAATAGTTGTATTAACAGGTCTTCCTTATAGTTGTTGTTCTTGTCAGGTGCCATCAAGTTGTTACCGACTTATAACAACTTTATGCACAAAAGAATGAAATGCTGTCTGGTTCTGTGCCAACCTCACCATCATTGTTCCCCTTGAGTCCATTGTTGTTGCCACTGTGCCAATCCATTACGTTGGGAGTCTTGCTCTTTTTTGCTGACCCTCTCACTTTCTCCAGGGACTGGTCCCTCCTGATAATATGTCTGAAGTGTGAGACACAAAGTCTGGCTATCCTGGCTTCCCAGGGGCATTCTGGCCATAGTATTTCCAACACAGATTTGTTTGCTCTTTAAATATTCTCCTCTAATATCACAATTCAAATGCATCAATTCTTCGATGGACTTCCTTATTCATTGTTCAACTTTCACATGCATATGAGGCAATGGAAAAATACTGTGACTTGGGTCTGCATAACTTAGTCCTCAAACTGACATCTTTCTTTGCTCTTGAACACTTTAAAGAACACTATGCAGAAGATTTGCCCAATACAATGTATCATTTGATTTCTTGACTGCTGTTCCATGAATCTTGATAGTGCATTCAAGAAAAATGAAGTCTCTGACAACTTCAGTCTTTTCTCCATTCATCTTGATGTTGCTTATTGGTTCAGTTGTGAGGATTTTTATTTTCTGTGCATTTAAGTGCAACCAATACTAAAGGCTGTGGTCTTTAATCTTCATCAGTAAGTATTTTAATTCCTCTTGGCTTTCAGCAAGCAAGGTGGTATCATCTGCATCCTTGTAGATATATGGGTATTATCTTATCACAGATGGCATTGTATTTCAATATAGAGATCTTGAAATGCTCTTTTTGACAGTTAATCTAACACCATTCATATTCAATTTGTCATTCTAGACCTAATCAACCATATGATTGTCTAATTTTAAATGACCAATACCAGTCAATTTTAGCTCAGGAATACCTACGGTATCAATCTTTATGCATTCCATTTAATTTTTGATAACTTCCTATTTTCCTAGAGTCATACTTTTTACATTCCACTTTTCAAATATTAATATATGTTTGCAGCTGTTTCTTCTTTATTTTGAATTATGTACCATCAGCAAAAGAAGGTATTGAAAACTTTACTCCATTCCCGTCTTTATGGTTAACTGTACTTTGATGAGGCAATTCTTTCCCAATTGTACTTTGAATGCCTTCTAATCTGAGAGAAAAATTTATATCTGACCTCGTTCCTTCAACATTCATAGAGTTTTCAGTGACTTACCAGAGGAGTCCTGGTGTGGTGCTGTTGAATGAACACTGGACTCCTAATTGCAAGGCTGGAAGTTCAAACCTACCAGCTACTCCTTGGAAACACTATACTGGGTTGTTAGAAACAACCATTCAGAAATGGTCTGCACCTCCTTCCTAGCAAGTCTATCTCAGTCTTGAAGTAAAACCTGTCTACCATGGGGGACCCTGATGGCATTTAAAATACAGTTAGCATAGCCTCCAGCATCACAGCAACATGCAGATCACCACAGTATGACAAACTGACAGAGGAGGGGTGGATTTATATATATATTTATATGGAGCTCTGGTAGTGTAGTGGTTATGAATCGGGCTGTGAACCTCATGGTCAGCAGTTCGAAACTACCAGCTGTTCCACGGGAGAAAGATGAGGCTTTCTGCTCCCATAAAGATTTACAGCCTTGGAAACCCTGTACAGGGTCACTATGAATCGGAACCGACTCCACGGCACATTACAACAACAACATATATGTATATGTGTGTGTGTGTTTATATATGAATATGGCATCCTGGTGTGGCTTTGCGGGTTAATACACTGGACTGCAAAGTTGGCTTGAACCGCAGGGTCATCAGTTCAAACTCACCAGTCGCTCCTTTAAAATCCTATACAGGGTTGCTATGGGTTGGAAATGACTCAACAGCACTTAACAACAACATATATGTATATGCATGTGTGTATATATGAGAGGAGTGCAATGGCTCTGTAGGATAAGCACGAGACTGCAAACTACAATGTCAGTGTTTCAAGCCCATCAGCTGTTCTGAGGCTTTGAGTTCCTGCAGAGATTGAAACCTCGGAAACTCTATGCAGGAGTCACTGTGAACTGGAACCAACTGGCTGGCACTTAACAACTGCATCTATCTTTCATTATAGATCTCCGTATGACAAACACTGGACTGTAAACCACAAGGTCGGTGGTTCGAGCTCACCACTCACTCCACAGAAGGAAGATGAGGCTTTCTGCTTCTGCAAATATTGAAAGCCTCAGAAATCCTATACAGGGTTTTTATGAGTCAAAATTGACTCAACAGCCCTTAGCAACAACAACATATGTATATGATTCATACACACATACATACATGCTTGCAGTGGCTTCAAAAAGTTCATAGAAAAATTGCATTATCTTGGAATTCCATTTTTCCACAAACATTTTTGAAGCTCCCTCAATACATATGTTCCTTTATTTGGCCACTTACATGTTTCCATGAATCCCATGAGATGAGTTCAGAACTTGTAGGAATAGAAAATAAGGAAGAGGAATGGAATTTCAGATGAGAAGTTAGCTCTGAAGTCTATCTGCATTGCTGTATACTCCATCTGAACTCACTAGTCTAATTCCATTCAATCTACCAAACACCCTATAATTTCCCCCCCTTACCCAGGTTAGCAGATTCTATCATTCTATTACTAGTTCCTGGTGTGGCCCTGTAGGATAAGCAGTGGACTTTAAACCACAAAGTTAGCAGTTCAAACCCACCAGCTATTCTTTGGTAAACTCTATACATAGTTGCTGTGAGTCAGAGCCGACTCAATGGCACTTAACAACAACAACAGCATAATATAATAACTCATATTCATTTAATCCTTTATTCTCATTAGTCACATTAATCTCTTATCTCCTTTTACAGTAACCAAGATAGTCTTCTTATTTCTGTAGTACTTCTGTTATTATTGTAAAGAACTTCCAGAGTAATATTAAAAGACAGTTTTGATGGTAGTTTTTCTTGCTCAGATCACTTATATGACTTTCCACAGCACTGAATGAAAATCCAACTGCCTGTATCATCTCTCTGGGATTGTTTGAGCAAGTGTCTACTGAAACTGAACATATTCATAATTTTTGCCTTAGTAGTTCCACTTCGCATTGAGTATATAACCCTCCCCAAAAAAATGTGTACATAATTTATGAAAAGATAAGGGCTAGAATATCTACAGCACCACTCTTCTTCCACAGTTTACTACCAGAAGCAGAGAAAAGATCAGAATTTTTCACATAATTGTACAAGAGTGTATTAACCAGGGCAAACCAAAATGGTTTATGAACAACCCAGATACTCAAAATTAAAGTTACTAACCTTCGTATTCTAGAACAAGCTCTCAAACACCCAGGGATTCATAAAATATTAAACAAATTTAAATTTTAGGGTTAGTCATGTTTCAGTAAACTATTAGCTCTACCATTCTGTACTGTCTTTCACTGAGGAAATTACATGTCTAACTGACTTCCACAGGCATTTGTGTATGTGACCCTGGCATCAAAGACCCCATTTCTTGTCAGAGACCACTTCTCTCCTTTTTGTTGTTGTTAAGTGCTGTCGAGTCAGTTCCGACTCATAGTGACCCTCTGTAGCATTTCTGAAGAGTGTTTGGTGGGTTTGAACCACTGTCTTGGTGCTTCAAATCACGCCTACTGTCTAGTGCTTATCCTAAGGTGCCACACCAAGGCTTCTCCCCTTGGGATGTGTTTAAAGCACACAGTAAACATGTCATTCTAAAGAAACAGTCTAAAGCAATTTTTGAATAAGTGTTGGCTCCAAAGGAAGTGAGTTCAGTGGTTTGAAGTTGTTTCCTACAAATAGTTAAGAAAAGCCCAAAGGTAGTTGAAACTTAAAATGCCTATTTCAGATTCCTAAAGGGAATCTCACTCATCTAAGTAGCCATTGGAATCCTGGTGATGTTGTGGGTTAGATGTTGAATTGCTAACTGAAAGGTCAGCAGTTCGTACCTACCAACCACTTCTTGGAAGAAAGATGGGGCTGTCTACTCCTGCAAAGATGGATAGTCTCGGGAACCCTAATGTTCATTCCATTGCGTACTGAGCTTTCTCATTTCTTTCTTCTTTCTCGTCCACAAACAAGTTGGACAAAGTGGTGAAGGAGTCAAGTTTCCCATTAAGACCCTTTGGCACCCGTCTCTCAACTATTTGGGAACTTTCCTTCAGTCACTCCTGTCTTTTCTTCTGCTTTCTGTAAAAATCAAAACTAATCATAATAACCTGATAATACAAATGGAAAAATCTAAGCCCCAAACTTTAAACAGGTAAAACTATCACCAGGTCAATTAAAACTGTATCTACGAGTAAAGACTGAAGAAGGGTATTAAAATTTTTAATGCTTTTTTCTTTTATTTTTAAACATTCTAAATGGTCAATATAAATTTAATTAAGAAATAGATCATTCCAACATATGTGCTAACACTCTTAGGTAATTCCATGTCAATGTTGTTGTTATGTGCAGTCAGGTTGATTCCTTCTCCTAGTGACCCTGCACAGGATTTCTGAGGGTTTTTAAAAATCTTCCCGGGAGCATAAAGTCTCATCTTTCTCCCACAGAGCAGATGGTGGGCTGGAACCACACATCTTGTGGTTCAAAGTCCAGTGCTTATCAAGTGGAGGGACCACAGAGCTTGACAGGTAGGTATTTTTCTTTTCTAGAACTGTAAAGACAGTTTCCACATTCTCTTAAAGATATGAACCTCCTTCGTTACCTTCAGTGAATAACACGTTGCTACTATATGAGGGTCAGAAGGTTGTGGGTTGTTGTTAAACTGTTTAGCATTGTCTCCCACCCACAACCATACTTGATTAGCTTTGCCTTGCGGAGTCCTGGTGTTCCAAGTGTAGCACCACAGGAAAGGTCGGTTGTTCAGACCTACCAACCGCTTCTCAGACACCGTACACATGGCCACTGTGTGTTAGAACCGATTCGCCTGCACTTAACAACTATAACAACAACAACAGTATATGAGAAAAATGTAACTGTCATAGACTGAACTGTGTCCTTAAAAAAAGAAATGCAGAGAGCCTAACCTTGTACCTGTCAATATGACCCTGTTTGGAAATAGGGATTTTATTTTGTTATATTAATGAGTTCATACCAACATAGGATGGAGCAATTCTAAACCTAATCACTTCTGAGTGGTGTATCATAAAAATAAAAGATTATACACAGAGATAGACTTAGGGAGCTGATAGACTCTTTGTGAGGCCCAGTCTATAAACAAACAAATTGTCATGGGACACCAGACACTTGGAAAAAAGCCTCAGAAGGAGTTGAAACATCTAAGAATTTAAATTGGACTTTGAACCTTGAGAACTTGAGAAAATAAATTTCTGTTCCCTGAGGGTGTTTTTGTTAGGACCACACTGGGAAGCGAAGACAATGACTGTGTAGACTAGAGAGGCATAGAGAAAAAACACCAGGTTTGCGTCCACACTTTTCCTCCAACCCCTCTTCTATTTTTTTTTTTCACATAAAGAAGCATTTATTTGAGGTTTAACATGAAATCATACAAATAAAATTTGTATAAACACAAATCCAAATTGAGTCAAAACACAGATAACAAAGAGCACAGTAAAAACAAAGAAAACTAAGTGGCGGCTGTATACAGTTGGACACAATTGTGTCTTGTACACTATAAAGTCTTTTGCAAAAAGTCATCTTAGATCCACAGAAGACCAATCTTCAGTGTCATCCTGCCAAGATGGGTTACTTTAGCACCTCTTCCTGTTTTCTCCAATGTTCTCTTTAGTATGGCTGGTCATTGTTTTGGTAATTGCCACCCCCTCGAGATGCCTTGCCATACGTACTTTGTTGGCCACTGTAGTTTGCACATCCCTGTCCATATCCATAGTTCCCATAGTTATACCCAGTATAAACATATCCGCCATCGCCACTATAGTTTTGATCACCACCATAGGCACTATTGTAATTTCCATATCCTTGATCATAATAGTTCTTAAATCCTTGGTTCCAGTTTTGGCCCTGACCTCGTCCACGACCCCTAGTACCCCCTCTCCCACCAGCTGCAACACCTCTTCCTCCTTTCTGACGTTGTTGTTGCTGTCTATATACCTCTTTGGGCTGTGCAACTTTGATTTCACACTTCCCAGAACCAATTTGATGATATCTGTTTTCTAATAATTTCTTTACTGGCTCTTCATCTGTATATGTGATAAAACAAAATCCTCGTCTTTCATGTGTTTTTGTATCCATGGGAAGTTCAATCTCCAAATGCACCAAAATATTCTTTAATTTATTCTTCAGAAGTATCTGGACTCAATCCACCCACAAAAACCTTTTTTGGGGGGTTCCTTCCCTCTTAAAGCTTTGGCTCTTTTGGGGTCTATTAATTTGCCATCCAGTTTGTGTTCTTTCAGTTCCAAAACCTTATCAACACTACCAGTATCTTTGAAAAGCACAAATCCAAATCTTCTTGACCGTCCAGTGACTGGATCTGTTTTAATTGTGCAGACTACAACCTCTCCAAATCGAGACAAATTCTTGCTTGTATCCCAGCTCAAGCCTCCAATAAACATTTTACCGTCATCCTGTTGATTCTTGCTCGCGTTTATCTTGGATCCCTCTGCGAATTCCTCTATGTTGCTGTACTCGTTCATGTCCTCCACTGTGGCGGAGCAGTTGGCAGGGGGGTGCTGGCGATCATGTCGCAGCAGTAGCGGCCGGCAGCGGAAGAGGCCCCCCCCCCCCCCCCACCCCGCTTCTGTTTTGTAAATCAAATATTTGAGGAGGTATTTCTGGTGCAGGATTCACATAGAAACTTGGAGTTGCTATGTGCAAAAAAGTGATGCCCTAATTTAAGATTTCCATACAATTGGGTTTGGAAAGGCCTCAGAGATCATGTCTAGAACAACCTCTGCAGTTTGTATGATTAGTGTGGGTCCAGTTGGCTAACTCAGCACATAAGCACCATCCCCGTCTGCCTCTATCAGAGGATGAAACAGCAAGTGTCTCTTTCCCAGCCTCTGTTGCATCTAGGGTATTTGTGTGATTCTGTCAAATCAGTGAGTCACCTGGGAGCTTCTGAGATGGTTTTCCTTTTCTGATGAAAGGGACAGACAGAGAAGCACCTCCCTCCCCTCCTCCATCCTTTCCTAAATGCAAACTTACTGCCTGAAGTTACCACTTGCAACTGGACACTGTAAGGGGAGGCTTTAGAATAAGGAGAATTGCAAAGCTGCTGGCCCTGACACTGTGTAGCTGCTGAAAGAAGAGCATACACTGCCAAATGTTCCGGCGCCTTGTTACAGGAGAGAATTACCTTCTATTTGATAAAACTACTCTTTCTCCATTTTTATGTTTCTGGCAGCCAAAGTATTCCTCAACAAAATTGAATTCCAAGCAGGTAAAATGATTTAACCCAAGTCATACAGTTATTTCCAGAGCTAGTGTTGGAATCAACACCCAACCACCACATGCAGCCACTCTAATAATTCTCCTCAGGAGAGTACATTTTGCTGCAGTTTCACTGAAAATGGGTTAAGTTTATTCATAAGCCCTCAGCCTACGTTGGTTTTTGGTCTGAAAAAGTTGGAGGACCATTTAAGAAGAAGAGAAATTAACAAAGCTTAAATGCATAGTATTTAACACAGTCCATACTTCTGTGGTGCAGTGGGTTAATATGCCAGACTGCAAAGCCATTTGAACTGCAAGGTCAGTGGTTCAAGCTCACCAGCTGCTCCTCAGAAACCCTCTACAGGGTTGCTATGGGTTGGAACTGACTCGACGGTACTTCACAACAACAACAACAACAACAACAACAACACTTCTGCTCATAGTAACTCCATGGAACAGTAGAACTGCCCCATGGGGTTTTCTTGCTTATATCCTGGAGTTCTGGTGTGCTGCTGTAGGATAAGCACTGGCTTGCCAACCACAAAGTCAGTGGTTCAAACTCACCAGCTGTTCCTTGCACGCCTCTGGTAGCATAGTAGTAATGAATCGGGCTGCTAACCTCAAGGTCAGCAGTTCGAAATACCAGCCATTCCATGGGAGAAAGATGAGGGTTTCTGCTCCTGTAAAGATTTACAGCCTTGGGAACCCTATACAACGTCACTATGAGTCAGAACCAACCCCACGGCACATAACCACCACCATGAGTCAGAACTGACTCGATGGCACTTAACAATAACAATCATCTTTACCGAGACAGACTGCCAAGGCAGATTGTGATGCTGTTATTGCTGTTGTTAAGCCCTGGTGTTGTTGGAGTCCTGGTGTGGAGCTGTGGGTTAATGCACTGAACAGTAAAGTCAGTTTGAACTGCAAGCTCACTGCTCAAGCTCACCAGCTGCTCCTTGTAAACCCTATACAGGGTCACTGTGAGTCAGAACTGACTAGATGGCACTGAACAACAACAACAAATGACAATGAACACTGAGACTCTTCAGTATGATGAAACAGTGAGAGCTAATCTCTTGTACATGAATGAATGGAAATTAGAACTTTGGGAGAAGTTTTATTACCATGAGTGCGAATCAACTGGAAGGCAGTGGGTGGGGCTTGACAGTAAAATAGAATATGCCTGAGCAGTATGTCTGCAGATTGGGCTTTACTGAAACAGAAAACACTGAGTTTTTCTTCAAGGACAGATGATTAAAGACTTTTTAACAGTATAGATGTCCGCTGTTGTGTTCTATTTTAAAGCTATATCATGCTGTGCTGAAAAATTATCATATGTATCTTACATGAACTTTTAGGAGCATCTGTCCCAAACACACTTTTGAACTGGTGACACTTTAAACAGTGGATGGCACACTGTGAACAAATTCCCCAGTATTTCTGAGAGTCGTTCATTTCAGAACCTCAGACTGGAACCAAGTCAGAAGATGATGGAGTTTAATCAAACCCTTTCTGTCCTAGGAGCAGAGTGGACTGCCCATGAAGGAGGACAGAGAGAACAGGAGGGACACTGACATCTGGGTATCATCTCGTTGACCTTGGTCAATCAAACAACATCTCTGGGCCTCACATCCTTCATCTTAAAATAGAAAACGAAGTCCCCTTTAGTTCTGAAGCTCTGTGTTCTTTTTTGAACACCTTTCCTGCTTTATATAATGTCCAGCAGGGAAAAGTTTCCAAAGTTTATAGTTATCAAATGGAATTCATATGGAGCTCAAATTCAGAGAATGGATATGAGGACAGGCAGGATCCAAAACACCAAACCAGCATTTCAGAGTTCAGAATCTCAAAGTTCATCAAAGAAGGAAACCTCAGACAGTTCTGCTCTTAGAAGGAAGGTTAGAGCCTGGAAAGGAAACAGGGATCAGTCGAGGAAACTGGAAAATGAAAGAGTTGCTATTGAGTTGGCCCCAACTCGTAGCCACCTAGGCACGACAGAATCAAACATTGTTTGCCTCTGTGTTGTCATCCTGATCCCTAGTCCAGTGGAGTTTATTGTTGGAACTATTGTGTCCATCTGAGGGTTTCCCTCTTTTTATGGACACTTGATTTTACTAAACATGATGTCCTTTACTAGTAAGAAGAGTTGTTGTTTTGTTGTTCTTAAGTGCCATTGAGTCGGTTCATAGCAACCCTGCTAGGGTTTCCGAGGAATAGCTGGTGAGTTTGAACCGCTAAAGTTGCAGTGCAAACTGACCTTGTGGTCCAGTGTTTATCCTACAGCTTTACACCAGGACTCAAGTAGTAGAATTAGGACACTAAAAAGAGTCAGTAAGCCAGAGTCTTAAGGATCTCTGGTAGAGTAGTGGTTATGAATCGGGCTGCTAACCTCAACATCGGCAGTTCAAAACTACCAGCTGTTCCATGGGAGAAGGATGAGGCCTTCTACTCCTGTAAAGATTTACAGCTTCAGAAACCCTGTGCAGGGTCACTATGAATTGGAACCGACTCCAAGGTACTTAACAACAACAACAAGAAACCAGTGTCTTGGTGATACCACTGGTTCCCACATACAAAAGAAATATTAATTCAAACATTTCTGAAATACCTTTCCAGCTATTTTATAGCATATCGGGGGAAGGCTCTGTGTCCGTAAAGCAAAACAGGACCAACTGAAAGAGGAAAAACCCTGCAGGGACAAATAAATGGCATGAGTTGATCTTTTTCATCTTCAGGAAGGTGCCACTGAAAGTCAAATAGCAATCCATTCTCATACACAAGTATGTAACAATATTCTTCTGTCTCAAAGGGAAGGCTTGGCCTGTCTAAGCACCTGGAATTATGGGGTAAGGAAAGCAGATGTCCAGTAAGTTAATGGGTTGGTTTTGCCGCCTGCATTGTCTCTCTTCCTGTAGTTGGATTCCAGGGAACATTTAGCATAATATATAGCAATGACAGTCTGTCCTCTGATACATCAGCAGAAGGGGATATTTACAATTGAATAGCAGTTGGTAAGGAGCCCTATGAAGCAGAGAACTACTGCATCAGTTCATTATTTACCATTCTAACAACAGGGTTCTTTGTTATCCTTGTGGTGTCTTACAGCCCTGGCAAGTGAGCAGCCCCAGAAAGCCTTTTGGGGGGAGGGGGGTCTCTAATGCTAATGGATTCCTCTGAATAACCAGACTGACCTGACCTCTAGACCTCTAGACTGGGAAAGAGTCCTGGTGTGGACTTGTAGGGCAAGTACTGTACTGCTAACCACAAGGTCGGTGGTTCAAACCCACTAAGTGCTCCTCAGAAACCCTTTACAGAGTTGCTATGAGCAGGAACCAACTAGATAACCCTTAACAACAGCAACAACAGAGACCAGACAAGCAACTCTCAATGTGGTGTAATTTCAAGGACCTTCAAGACCCTTGGATTGAAATAATCTCTGCTCTTGCCTGTCTCTAATGCCTGAAAAATTCCCTTATACAACTGTGTATGTTTCAGTTAAAACACTCTTTCCTGTTCAAAAGCAAATACCTTTCAAGCCAGTACAATCCAGTAATATCTTAGTGAAAATTTACCATTACTATTGTTATTAAGTTCTGACTCATTGCTATCTAATTTTAAATCACAAGGATTTTGAGTTGGGCAACTGCATAGCGGTGCCATAGAAAAGGGGTCGGCAAAGCACAGGCCACAGGTCAAATCCAGCCTACTGGCTGATTCTGTAAAGTTTGATTGGAACAGTCATGCTCTTTTATTTACATATTATCTATAGCAGAGGGGAATAATTGTGATAGAGATTACATGGCCTGTAAAAATGGAAATATTTACTATCCGACCCTTTACTGAAAAATTTTATTATTGATAAGGTGCAACCCAGAGAGAGAAGGTAAGAGACATGACCAAGCCACCAGGGTTATTCCAGGTCGAGCTGAGTCTCAGCCCTGCCTCCAGACCCTTTCAATTATGTCGTGTTGTATCTTGGCCTGGTCTTTAAATAAGAACAAATATGTTTCAGAATGAAGGAAAGCCTGAGGGTTTTTCCTATGAACAAAACACATGAACATATGGTCCTGTAGAATCTTCTTCACAATTGTATAGCTTTGAAATAAACGAACTTTGTGAGTCAGCGTGTTTACTCAGAGGATTTTGAGTTATTTTGCAATTTGACACTGTTGGTGGATTATGAGTTTCCTCTGTAGTTTAATCGCAGGCTTGGGCATTGAAGACTAACCTCTATATATCGAATTGAAAGCTGTGCATCGGGGACCCTTACCTTCAGCATTTGACCATGGCTTGCTTATCAGGAGTCATAAAATTTTTTAAATCCATAGTACAATAGACTTATGTCTGTGTGTTGCACATATCCAAACTTGTTTAAAAAATTAAATTTTATGCGAGACTTCAGTAGGTAAAACGTATAAACGTGAAGGTGTTTTAGCTACAGCTTTTCCTTGGACATCATTAGAGACCTCAATGGTGTCCCTAATCATAGGATCTTATAGATGAGGTTGTAAAAATCCTTGATTTATTCTAATTGTTACCTTAGTCATTTAGTCAACATTCATCCATCGAATGGGTCTTCTAGCCCATATCTAACTGACTCCAAGAATAATGCACTCTTTAGTTCATACTACAAACCCAAGCCCATTCTATTTTTATGTAGATCTTACTACTGGAAAATCCCGTTCTTGAACTCAACTATTTCTCACTACAACTGGTTTTAAATATTCTTTACCTGTAAATTCCCCTTCATTTCTCTGTTTGCTTGATACCATGTAGACCTTGGGGAAGCAGAATCAGCATCACCTTGGAGCATGTCAGTATTTTAAGATTTGGGCTCACAGCTGCATGGGAATTATATGCACATTAAAGTGGAAGAAATACTGCTAGAACAATATGTTGTTGTTAAGTGCTCAAGTAGGTTCCAATTCATAACAAACCTGTATAGAATTTCTGAGGAGTAGTTGATGGGTTATCCTACAGTGCTTAACTTACAAACCACACAAAGACTTCTTAGATGAAATTTAATTCTAATTAGCAAAGTAGAAGTATGTAAAGATAAAGGGAAAGGAAGTTGGGATACAGCGCAGACTATGGAGATGGGCGTGAGTGGTAATGACACTGAACAGCCAGAAGTAGCCAGAACACATGAATACCCAGAGTAGTTCACACACAGTTCAGACGACTCCAAGGCAAGAAGGCAGCCTTCCAGATTCTAACAAAGGAATGAGGCATATTCCCAAGGAACACAGATGGAAATACTGACTCTCAGTTCTGGATCAGCTAAGTCAATGCAACACTTTGCTTTTAAGGGGCTTAAGAAAGTTTTAGGTGGGAAAAGGCATCATGTTTATTCATAGAGATAGGAGGGGATTTCTGGATAATGGCCCTTTTAGGAGGGACCATGCATAGTAGGGAGTCCTGGTATGGCACTGTGAGTTAACATGCTGGACTGCAAAGTCATGTGAACCACAAGGTCAGTGGTTTAAGCTCATGAGCCACTCATCAGAAACCCTGTACAGGGCTGCTATGGGTTGGAACCAACTCGATAACACTTAACAACAACAACAACGCATAGTAGATTATGAGCGAGTCTGCTAATCTCAAGGTCAGCAATTGGAATCTATCAGTTGCTCCTTGGGAGAAAGATAAGGCTTTCTGCTCCTGTAAAGATTTATAGCCTCAGAAACCCTCTACAGGGTCTCTGTGTGTTAGATCCAATGTCCCAGCACATAACCATCACTACACTAGGATAAAGGATGAAAATTTCATAGAATAAGAATATGCTTAGTTGGAAATATTATTTACTCATCAGAAATGCCCCCAAATGGAATGGGTTGTATATTGTGGGAGCTCCAGGAGGAATCATATGTCTGCTAAGTGAAATGGCCTTCAGAGAAGGTGGTAAGACTCAAGATGATTTGCATAGTCAACTTGTTGCTAAAAGCCATAGAGTTGGTTCTGACTCATAGTGATCCTGTATACTTAACCTGGTGGACTGTTTTGATTGAATCTGATATATGATTCCATCTCTATTTTCATGCTGATGAACTATAAGCATGTTCTATTGATTAGTATATACCAAAGGAAAGCTAACCTCCTAGATCTGAGTCTACCTTGCTAAATATTGCTGTACTGGTAGTGTAGTGGTTACGAATCGGGCTGCTAACCTAAGGTCAGCGGTTCGAAACTACCAGCTGCTCCGCAGGAGAAAGATGAGGCTTTCTACTCCCATAAAGATTTACACCCTCGGAAACCCTGTACAGGGTCGCTATGGGTCAGTACCCACTCGACGGCACTTAACAACAACAAACAAAAAGTACAGCAATATTTTATAAGGTGGCACAAAGGGAAAATGAATACTCCTCATTCTTATTTTTTTCGAGTCAAGGTGTGACACTGTAGGATACTAACCTCAACATTGTCAATTCAAACCCACCAGTCACTGCTTGGAAATCCTATACAGGTCTGCTAGAAGTCAGAACTGACTCAAAGGCACTTAACAACAGAAGCAACAATTCCTATGTGATACTGTAGGATAAGCACTAGACCGAATGATTGGTTTGAACCACAAGGTTGGCAGTTCAAACTCACCACTCACTCCTTACAAACTCTACTCAGGGTTGTTATGACTCAGAACCAACTTGACAGCATTTAACAACAATATTTCTGGGAATTACTTCCATGCATATCTCCATTTACGTACTGTGACCCTCAAATGGAGTCTTGATGTGGGGCTATGGGGTAATATGCTGTACTTGAAGTCTGAACTGCAAGGTTCAAGCTCACCAGCCTCTCCTCAGAAATCTTATACAGGGCCGTATGGGTAGGAACTGACTCAATGGCACTTAAGAACAACAACAACCCTCAAATTCTAGGGAAATTATAAATTTCATTAAAAAAATAATAACAAAGATATATTTAAGGTGATAAACAGCACATATGTTAAATTGCCTTAAATACTAGGCTATTATTATTCCTATGGTAGTGTAGTGGTTACGAATCGGGGTGTGAACCGGAAGGTCAGCAGTTCGAGACTACCAGCTGCTACGCGGGAGAAAGATGAGGCGATCTGCTCCCGTAAAGATGTACAGCCTCGGAAACCCTATTCCGGGTCACTATGGGTTGAAACCGACGTGATGGCACTTAACAACAACAACAACAACAATAGCTCAAATATCAATAAAATAATAAAATGGATGCATGTCTCCAAAAGACATTGACATTTTCACAGGAGAAAGAATGAAACTTTAGTGCATTCTTTGTTTACCAGTTTCCTTTTGTTGGCTTTTGACCTTGCAGTAAATGAAAATGTTTTGGTCTCCTAAATGTCTGGGTTGGCCCATGAAGTAGGCCAAGCGTGAAGGAAGGGGCCATTAAAATGAACATGCAAAGATGTGAGGTCCCAAACCCAATCCATACCCACTACCACCCATTGATTCAGATTCCTAGTCACTCTGTAGGCCAAAGTAGAACTGCTCCATAGAGTTTCCAGGACTGTAAACCTTTTCAGTAGCAGATAGCCTCATCTTTCTCCCTTGGAGCAACTGCTGGGTTTGAACTACATACCTTGTGGTTAACAGTCTAATTCTTAACCTACTTCACCACCAGGACTCCTTTGTGAGGTCCCAAGCCATGGTAAATAAAAAAGACATCTTAAGGATACTGGGTCGAAAGGGAAAAAAAAAACATTTTCATTGAATAAGGGAACACAGTTGCTTTCCATGATAAACACTGAACTGGGAACAACAAGGTTGGCATTTGGAGCTCACCAGCTGCTTTGAGGGAGAAAGATGAGACTTTCTGTTCATGCAAAGATTTAAAGCCTCAGAATTCCTATACAGGGTCACTATTAGTCAGAACTAACTTGATGACACTTAAGAGCAACAATCTGTAGATTTGTTTTTGTTGTTGTTGTTAGGTGCCATCGAGTCAGTACTGACCTGCAGTGACCTTATGCACAGCAGAAAGAAACACTGCCCGATCCTGGGCCAGCCTCACAACCGTTGCCACGCTTGAGTCCATCAATGTTGCCATTTGGCCAATCCATCTCGTTGCGGGTCTTCCTCTTTTTTCTGACCCTCCACCTTACCAAACATGATATCCTTCTCCAGCGACTGGACCCTCCTGACAATATGTCCAAGCGATATGAGACGAAGTTTGGCCATCTTGGACGCCAAGGAGCACTCTGGCTGAACTTCATCCAAAACGGATCTATTGGTTGTTTTGGCAGCCCATGGCACTTTCAATATTCTCCTCCAACACCATAATTCAAAGCATCAATTCTTCTATGGTCTTCCTTATTCACTGTCCAACTTTCGCATGCATATGAGATTATTTGAAAATACCATGACTTGGGTCAGGCACACCTTAGTCCTCAAATTGACATCTTTGCTCTTCAACACTTTAAAAAGTTCTTGTGCAGCAGATTTGCCTAATGAAATACGTCGTTTGATTTCTTGACTGCTGCTTCCATGAGTGTTAATAGTTGATCAAAGAAGAATGAAGTCCTCGATAACTTCAATCTTTTCTCTGTTCATTAGAATGTTGTTTATTGGTCCAGTGGTTAGGATTTTTTTTTTCTTTACACTGAGATGCAGTACATACCTAAGGCTGTGCTCTTTGATCTTCATCAGTAAATGTTTTAAGTCCTCTTCACTTTCAGCAAGCAAAGTGTATCATCTACATATCACAGGTTGTTAATGAGTTTTCCTCCAATCCTGATACCAGGTTTTTTTTTCATAGAACCCAGCTTCTAGGATTATTTGCTCAGCATACAGGTTGAATAAGTATGGTGAAAGAATACAACCTTGTCGCACACCTTTCTTAGTTTTAAAACAGTCAGTGTTCCCATGTTCTGTTTGGACAACTGCCTCTTGGTCCAGGTACAGATTCCTCATGAGCACAATTAAGTGTTCCGGAATACTCATACTTCACAATGTTGTCCACAGCTTGTAATGATCCACACAATTGAAAGCCTTTGCGTCGTCAGTAAAGCACAGGTAAACATCTTTCTGATATTCTCTTGTTATTATTGCTAAGTGCCATTAAGTTGGTTCCAATTCATAGTGACCCTATAGAGGGTTTCCAAGAAACAACTGGTGGGTTTGAACTCATGACCTTGTGATTCACAGTCAAGTGCTAATCCTACAGCACCACACCAAGAGTCCCACCTGTTGATTGGACTATACTTAATTGCCATTTTTGTAAGCCAGAAAAGGTGAAAGTAGCCAAGTTCACAAGGCCCACTTGGATAAATGGAAAATGGATTAAGGGACTTGATTTGAAGCAATATTTACAGGATTCTACACAACTTTCCATTATATTTATTTGGAGTGGCTTTGTGGAAATTGATGGAGTCATTGATTCTTTATCTTGAGCAAAATGTTTCCCATACTAGTAATCTACATTAGCCTTGAACTATGCAGAAAAGGGAATTCTGGGGATCATAGCTTGAGTTCAGCTGAACTGATATGCTATAAATTCACTACCACAGAGAGTAAGTTTTACTTTGTCTTGCTTAGAAACACAGCACTTGCTGACTGATGCATTCTCTCAAAGGACTGCTCTCTGCTTTGACTTCAGTGAATGAGAAGTAAAAGGAATCTCACAGACACATTAACTGCTCCAGAGAAATTCTAAATAAAGAACTAATGTCTTTGGATAAAAGTAAATATTTAAATTTTTTTTAAATAATAAGAAACATATAATTCCAAAAGGGTAAATGAAAAAATAAGATAAAAATAAACAAGACCTATGTAAAAATTTGCTTCAATATGCATATATAATTTTACATGCTTTTCCATTAATATTTCTTCTCTTTTGTAGCCTCTCTGGAAATGAATACATTTTTCACCTGCTTGAAACCTGTGAATAACACCAAATCCAAATGAAATGCAGTGATTTTTTTCTTTCTTTGCTTTATTATCATAAGACTCTTCTTTCATGTTTCCTCCTTCTGGTCTGTTCATGGACTTCAGGTGCGTATAAGTAAATTTCCTCTCCATGTTACTTCAAAGTACAGTACATCTTGGATCTCAGTCCCACATTTATTTTTCTTATGTTATTACTTGGGTTTACTTTAACATTTCTCTCCAAGCTTATTCCTCTTTTTCCTATCCCAGTCCTCTAATTATTTCTCTCTAGTAATTTAAACAAGGAGGAAGAAAATTATATGAGGCTAGCATATGCAAATTCAAACCAAAGCTGAAGAAAATGGAAACAAGTCCACGAGAGCCAAAATATGACCTTGAATATATTCCACCTGAATTTAAAGATCATTTGAAGAACAGATTTGATACATTAAACACAAAGATCAAAGACCAGAAAAATTGTGGGATGACATCAAGAACATCATACATGAAAAACGAAAAAGTCATTCAGAAGACAAGAAAGAAGAAAAAGGTCAAAATAAATGTCAAAAGAGACACTGAAGCTTGCTCTCCAGCACAGAGATGCTAAAGCAAATGGAAGAAATAAGGAGGTACAAGAGCTGAACAGAAAATTTCAAAGGTCAACTCAAGAAGACAAAGCCAAATGTTACAACAAAATGTGCAAAGATCTGGAGTCAGAACCAAAAAGGAAGAACATGCTCAGCATTTCTCAAGCTGGGGGAACTGAAGAAAAAATTCATGCCTCGACTTTCGTTACTGAAAGATTCTCTGGGCAAATTATTGAATGATGCAGAAAACATCAAAAGAAAATGGAAAGAATACATAGTTGGGGTACCAAAAGGAAATGGTTGATTCAACCTTTTCAACAGGTAGTATATGATCAAGAGCCAATGATAATGAAGAAAGAAATCCAAGGTGCAACGAAGGAATTGGCAAAGAACAAGGCACCAGGAATTGATGGAATAAAAATTGAAATCTTTCA
>NW_006408539.1:3749677-3762623 GCF_000296735.1 Chrysochloris asiatica | reverse complement strand
GCATGCGAAAGCTGGACAGTGAATAAGGAAGACCATAGAAGAATTGATGCTTTGAGTTATGGTGTTGGAGGAGAATATTGAAAGTGCCATGGGCTGCCCATAGAACCACAAGATGTGTTTTGAAAGAAGTGCAGGCAGAGTGCTCCTTCAAGGCCAAGATGGCCAAACTTTGTCTCTCATACTTTGGACATGTTGTCAGGAGGACCAATCGCTGGAGAAGGATATCATGTTTGATAAGGTGGCGGGTCAGTGAGAAAGAGTAAGATCCCCAATGAAATGGATTGGCCAAGTGGCAGTGGGCTCAAGTGTAGCAACAATAGTGAGGGTGGCCCAGGATGAGGCAGTGTTTTGTTCTGCTGTGCATAAGGTCGCTATGAGTCGATAACCAACTCAATGGCACCTAACAACACAACAACAACAAGCATTTATCCCAACACCCTGTATCAGGTGATTGGGTTACACTTGAATGCTTATATCAAAGTGATACTTTAAGATTTTTAAATTTTAATTCTTTGAATTTTGCAAATTAATGTAAAAAAAATAAAGCACATATTCACTAACTTTTAAAGTTTTGCTGTACTAGGTTTTTATGTACAAGAAACATGTTCAGTAGACTCTCGTTGACCTGGAGATGAGAGAGATAAGGATAAGGGCTGGTTGGTCCAAAGTGTGGTGAGACCTGGGGACACCTGAGTCCATGGAAAGGACATAGCCACAGAGGGCTAGAGCTGAGAGTGAAGCATCCAGCTGATATGAAGTGAGGGGAGATGCAGAAGAACACCCAAACTTGCAAATAGTACCCATTTGACCTATCCTCGGTGGCTTGATAATCAGAACTCAACTAGAGGAAGATAAAAAAAAAATTTATAAAGGAAAAGAGGGTAAATTGCCACAATTTGATGAACTTGACCTATACTCATGGAGATAGTAACTCAAAATGCCAACAGAGAGGGAAAAAGTGTTCACACCAAGTATCAATGCTATCCGCTCTATATATAGGGTAGATAGGAACGGGTATCTTAGACATTGGCTACCTAAATTGAGGAGAGATAAAGGCTCGAAGTAACTGGCTTACAAGGTTTCAAAAGGGAGTTTAGTTTAAGAGAGTTCAGGGTACCCCACTGAATAGTTTTCATCTTGTCTAGATGGTTCTGGTAAAAAGAGATGGGAATAAGATTCTTATTATTCAACAGTGAATAATTGTTATCATGACTATTTGCGACTGTCACAATTGTAAAGGTAGAAGTTTTGTAACAAAAACAAGGGAGTAGTTGATCTTGCAGTCCAGAACCAGAAAACCCTAGGAGCATCAAGGGAGAAGAGCACAAGTGGAATGTGGGTCCTTATCTAGGGAACCAGTGACACCAGAGATGGAGACAGAGATGGGGACATGGAGAGGGGGAGCAGCTTGAGGACTCTAGACTCATGGAAAGAGAGGAACTGAGAGCTGGTGGCCAGGAGGCACTGTAGAATTTGCCCTTTAGTAGTGTAAATTATTATATATGCCTGAGTGGTTTTTCGGGGGGAGTTTTTTTTAAAGCGCTAAAATGAATGGAGAAAAATACTGTTAACTGATGGTACATGGAGGGGATTATAACCATTGCAATGAAACAAAGAATATGATTTGTTGAATGTAAACTGATGATCTGCCCTGTAAACTTTCACTCAATTCACAATAAAAACTTTAAAACAAACAAAGAAACATATTCAGGCATTTCAAAGTCCATTTTCTGACTTGCATTTTTCTGGAAGAAAACAGATGAGTTTTTTTCTAAAAACCAAGGAAACCGACTGTTTGATTGAGACATTTTTACCCTTTAGGAAAGTATTATGAATTCTAACTATCAGACTCAATTTTATGAGCATTATACTACTCAAGTAAATACATATATAAAGGCAGGAAAAGCTTTTCTCACCCAAAGAGTACACATTTTGGTACCCTAAAATAAGAGTAATTGGGGTTGTGGGACAGGATTCAAAGGGAATGGTAATTCTGAAAAATAAGCTTATTTAGCGGTCTTTAGAGTAGCTCTGGTAATGTAGTGGTTACAAATTGGGCTGTGAACCTCAAGGTCAGCAGTTTGAAACTACCACCTGTTCCACAGGAGAAAGATGAGGCTTTCTGCTCCTGTAAAGATTTACAGCCTCGGAAACCCTGTACAGGGTCACTATGAATTGGTACTGACTCCACGGTGCTTAACAGCAACAACAAAGAGGAACTTTAGTGGTCCAGTGGTTAACATGCTCAGCTGCTCAAATATGCTTCTTACGGGAAGCAACTGCTCTCTTTCTTAGGTTACATGGTAGACTCAGGGTGGTCCTGCCATTCTCATTGCTAGTTTGTGGTAAGATGGGCCAGTCTATGGACCTGTGTGGAGAGCAGCTAGCAGACACAGTGTGGAGAGGGTTCCTTGGTGTTCCGCTCAGATCTCCCTTCAGGGCTGAGGTACCAGAAGCCACAGCTGAGAGAAATTGGTAACTGATAGCGGTTAGTTGGCTTCATCATAGAATTTGACTTCAGCCCATGGAAATCATCTTTGTTTCACAATGAGGACAACTCTTATGGAGTGAGGGAAGACAAGGAGGGGGGCAGTTAAGACACGTCCCTCTGAAAGACCATCCCAGATGTAGAGTTCCCCATGGCATCAGGGGACTCCATTCAGATTTCAACCTCTCCTTCTGCTCATTCCTCCCTTTTTTTCCCCCACAAAGTGATGGTCCCAATGGCATTCCCCATAAATTTCATGTATACAAATATCCACTTCTCAGAGGACTGATCTATGACATACTATTTTGTGTCTTTTCTTGCAGAAAACTTCAACTTGCCTCTGAAGTGAACTTATCCTATCACACTAACATCATTGTTTTATCTTTCCCAAAGTTGGAAAACCATATGAGCAGGAACTGTCCTTTCTCACTGTATCACGTATCACTGAGGTTTGTGCAGAGTGACTGATTCATGTTTGAATGATGGCGCCTGAATGAATTAATGAATGACAACTGTAAATGTCAGAAAGACTTGAGCCACAGTGTTTCCTAATAGTTTCCTGTGGATTGTGGATTGCGGTCATTTACTTAGTAGAAAGTCTTAGCTGCTATTCAAAAGGAAGGAACAAAGTACAGGTGAACTTTGAGTGTACATTACTGGTGTTCATTTTAGTGATGCATGCTATATTGGTCCATTATATTTGTACCTTCTTTTTCAGAAAGACTGTGATATGGGTCTACTCATATATATTAATATTCCCGTCTCAGGAAATGAACTTCAATTTCAAGGTGAGCAGAGATGTGGGTAGGATCACAGGAAGTAAGAGTGGATAATAGATACTCATTTAGAATTTCTGAATATTTAAGGATCAAGAAATACACTCTTAAAAAAAGCATTTAAAAACACTGTATGAAACTTACTAGACTCTGGATAGATATGTAATCTTTCCAGAACTTTTGAGCCTTTTGAATGAAGTTTTAAATTCAGAAAACTTCCCCTTAAGAATAATTATGAATGTAAAACACAAAGTGAAGGAACCTAGGATACACATATATATGGGTTTCTGAGGTTGTGAATCTTTATGGGAGCATATATTGGTAAGAGTAAAGTTAGCTGGTTGTTGATGTTGTTGTTAAGTGCCGTTGAGACAATTCAAACTCCTGGCTACCCTGTATAGGGTTTCTTAGGGAGCGACTGGTGAGCTTGTATTGCCAACATCATGGTTCAAAGTGACTTTGCAATCTACTGCATTAATTGCAGTGCTACACCAGGAGTAATATATATATGTTGTTGTTGTCAAGTGCCATGGAATCGGCTCTGACCCATAGCGACCCTGTACAGGGTTTCCGAGGCTGTAAATCTTTACAGGAGCAGAACGCCTCATCTTTTTCCCATGAAACAGCTGGTATGTTTGTGTAAATATATATATATATATATATATATATATATATATATATAATAGCAAATCTAAATGTTTCTCTGCAATTGGATATATGAGTGTGTGTGTGCGTATATTATGTAAGGAAAATGAGTTGAAGACTTGTAAGAATTTTCTCTGTACAGTGTAGGGAGATAACCTTACAATTAAGAGTATTGTGATTAAAGAGAACTCTACCTTTCTCAAGGCTCATTGAATTCCATTAGATATGACTAATTTTAGCAATCCATAATTATTGCAACAACAATCACAATGGGATGTTGTTTCCCTTTTGGATTGAGCTCACTCTTCCTGATACTGATAGTTACCAGTATGATTTAGAGCAATGTGAGGACTGCTGAAGAAATCCTAATCTGATATTTGGGTCAGTCAGCAACATTTTAACCAGGAGGCCCCTGCTTTCTGCTCAGAGTACGAGGCCAGCTCTCTACGTGCTGTGGCCTCAGTCATTTGCAGCTGTAACCCAGTTCACACCTCAGGAAATGTTTGTTTTTCTACATTCAGACAAGTTTAAATTATTCTCTAGAATCTATTTTATAAAAAGACTTTGTAATGGGCTGGACTGGAAGGTCTGTTTGAACTGCAAGTCCACTATGAACCAGAACTGTCTCGATGGCACTTACCAACAATATCAGTAAGTTGCCCAGGGACAAAGATGAGGCAGTCTGCTCCCATAAAGACTTACAGTCTCTGAAATCTTCTATGGGGTCACTATGAGTCAGAATTGGGGTCACTATAAGTCAGAATTGACTTGATGGCTGTGGGTTTGGGTTAGCACTTGTCCTGGGGGAGCAATAGAGAAGGTGATGCAATGTCCTGCTAACTAAAGGTTGGCCATTTGAGCCCATCTGCAGTAGAAAAGATCTAGTGATGTATTCCCATAAAGATTATATCCCAAGAAACCCGATAGCACAGTTCCACTCTCTCCTATAGGGTAACTCAGAGTCAGAATCAATGGCATACAATCACAGCATCATCTTCTGAAGAAACAGTGATGATGAGTTCTTTATTGTAGGATTAAAAATAGAAAGAGGGTTAAAGACAGTAACAGAAGGCATAGCTGAAGGCAAATAGAGAAAAGAGGGGACTAGCGCCATGTTTTCAGCTCTTCCAGCAACCAAGAGGGCAGACATGGGACTCATAATATCTTCAATTACTATGGTTAAAATTAAAAACACAGAAAAGGGTTATTAATTGGACCCAGAAACAGTCACAATGTTCTGTACTATGTCTGTGATTCTCTGTCCAAGATTTGTATCTGAGCATGCCTCCAACTTCATCTGTTTCTCAATAAATAATTGATGATAGGTTGGAAATAGCAATGACCAAGTCACTTCTTCACTCTGAATCTCATCTTTAAAAGGATGGTACTGGCTGAGATGATCTATGAGGTTCCCTTTAATACTAACATTCTAAAATTCTATTATTTTTATAACATAGTTGGGGCAAGCACACATATCTCTTAAGTTCTCATCCTGGTTCATTTTCTATACTACTTAAAGCTCTTCCTAAGGCTCCATGGAATTCCCAAGGCAGTGATGGATGACCAGAGTAGGGAGAATGGATGATGTTCATCTTACTCTGTCTACATCTGACTTTGACTGATGGCAGGACACAGGTTGTTTAAGATCTGATGATGTGAAGGTGGGAATAGCTTGGCCTCTATTAGTTAGTGATAATGGTAGATGATCTGAAATCTGTTCAGGCCTGTCCAAGAACTATACAAAGTGAGTTATCTCTTGCTCTCGACAGTTTTTAATGGACAGTTGAAATCTTTAAGTGGTTAAGCCAGACACTGCCTTGGTGTTAGGTGATGTAAATGCAAAATTCTTGCTATTTTAAATGGAATTTCAAAACATCAGGTAGCTCTTCAAGTGTCATTGTTTTTTAAAGTTAAAATCTCCCAGTTATCTTCATACTCAAAATGCTTACCAATAAATTAATTTGATCAGGATATCACAAAATACAGATGTATTTCACCTATTAACTTTGTTTCCAGTCGATGAGCTGGGTAATTCAAAAGTTTTTGTGTGAAATTTCCTAGATTTTCAGATAAATTAAAACTTGACTTAAATTTTGAAAAACATGAAAGTTGAAAAAATAAATAAATTGATAGTGTGGTCTGAGGAATGGCATATGCTTTATTATAAGAATCCTAAGCATTTGTACATTGTAAACAGCTTGTGCATAGTATAGCTGATTGTGTGTTTAAAATAAAATACTAATAACTTGCTCTATTTGCTTCACAGGATCTAGTCTCTTCTTTGCCTCCTCTTACTTAGACATTCTTCTGAATGCGGTGTTTTTTCATAAATAATACTATTTGTGTATTATTTTGTTTTGCATTGTATAAGCTTAGTATAAATGATATCTTGTATATATGAACATTTTTATTTAGAGTCCAGGCTCAGGAAGTTGGCCTTTACTAGCAGTATGACCTTGGCTAGGTTATTAAACTTTTTTGTACCAAACTTTTCTCATTTAAAAAAAAAAAAAAAAAAAAAGGATGTAATACTATTTTTTTTATCTCATTGGATAGCTTAGAGAATTAAATAAGGAAATCAATTCAAAGCACTTTCCAAAGCGTCTGCTGCTGCTGTTGTGCTGGGCCGTTGAGTCTGTTCTGACTCAGGAACTCTGCATAGGGTTTCCAAAACTTTACAGGAGCAGAAAGTCTCATGTTGCTGCAATGGAGAGGGTGGGAGATTTGAACTGCTGATCTTGTGATTAAGAGCCCAACTATTGATCCACTACAAACATTCACTATGCTTTCACTTTATTAAGTAGCTGTATGCAGCAGAGTTCTATGAGCACATTACTTTTCGGGGTTTACTTGGTTTTGTTCATTCATTTTAAGCACTATGTAGTATGTCATTATTTGATTATACTGTAGCTTACCAATCCAGTCTCCTAGTAAGGGGCATTTTCAATAGCTTTCTTGCTATTACTGCCAATACTGCTGTAAAATATGTGGTTCTTGTGTCCTTACATGGGTGTATATGAGTTTCTTTAGGATGGGGTCCTGCTATGGATCTGTAGATTAAGCATTGTACTGCTAACCACAAGGTTCGTGGTTCAAGCCTACAGTCACTCCTTGTAAACCCTATACCAGGGTCGCTATCACTTGACTTGACAGCACTTAACAACAACAACAGGGCTTATATTTAACAACAACAACAACAACAACAGGACTTATACTTAGAATTGATATCTTTGCCAGACAGAGTCAAATAGCTTACTAACAATATCTTCTAAGTCAGGGTTCTCAAGCTGTGACATAATTTAGAAACACCAGAAGAGATTATTAAAATTCAGATTGCCTACCTTAACTCTTACTCCAGACTCCTGTTGTGATGCTCCTGGTGTGGCACTGTAGGATTAGAATTGGACTGCGAACCACAAGGCTGGCAGTTCAAATCTGCCAGGTGCCTCTCAGAACCCTATACAGTGTCGCTATGAGTCAGAATTCACTTGACGGCCTAAATACCAACAATGCTAATCCTATTCGGAAGACAGCTACCTGGCCAACTGATTGGGAGAGATCCATATTTGTGTCCATTTCAAAGAATGGTGACCCATCAAATGTGAGAATCATTGAATAAGTCATTCCAATCACATGCAAGTACAATGTTGCTGAAGATTATTCAAAAACTGCTGCAACAGTACATCAACAAGAAACTTTAGACATTCAAGCTGGATTCAGAAAGGACATAGAACTAGGGATATCATTGCTGATGTCACATGGATCTTGGCTGAAAGCAGAAAATGGGAGAAAGGTGTTTGTTATTAAGTGCCATAACGTCGGTTCCAACCCATAGAGACCCTGTATAGGGTTTCCAACGAGCAGCTAGTGATCTTGAGCCACTGACCTTGATGTTCAAACCAATTTTGCAGTCCAGTGCATGTGCTTTATTGTCTATGCAAAAGCTGTGGACTGTGTTGATCATGACAATCTATGGACAACATTGTGAGGAATGGGTATTCCAGAATACTTAATTTTGCTCTTGAGGAACATGTACATAGATCAAAAGGCAGTCATTTGAACAGAAGAATGAGATAGTGAAAGGCTTAAAATCAGGAAAGGTGTGTGTCCCTTTACCTTACTTATTTAGTGTGTATGCTGTGTAAACAATTCAAGAAGCTGGATTATATGAAGTAGAACATAGCTTCAAAATTGGAGGAAGACTCATAAACCATCTGTAATATGCAGATGATATAACCTTGTTTGCTTAAAGCAAAGAGGGGTTAAAATACTTACTGATGAAGACCGAAGACTACAGCTTTCAGTATAGATTGCATCTCAATGTAAAGAAGATGAAAATCCTCACAAATGGACCAATACATAATATCATGGCAAATGGAAATAAAGTTTTATGTTACCAAAAACTTCATTTTGATTCACAATCAACACTCATGGAAGTAATAGTCAAGAAATCAGACCATCTATTGCATTAATCAAATCTTCTGAAAAAGACCACTTTAAAGAGCAACAATGGCTATTTGTGGTCTAAGGTGTACCTACTCCAGTCATGGTAGGTTCAATAGCCTCATAATTCATGTGAAAGTTGAACAGTGAATAAGGAAGACCACAGAAGAATTGACTCATTTGAATTACAGTGTTATAGAAGAATATTAAAAGTATCTCGGACTACCAGAAGAAAAAAACAAATTTAGCTTGGCAGAAGTGTAGCCCGAATGTTCCTTAGAAGTCAAATGGTAAGACTTCATCTTTCATACTTCAGAAATGGAAGGTCCTGTCCCTGGATAAGGATATCATGCTCAGTAAAGTGAAGGATCAGTGAAAAAAAGGTAGACCCCCAACGAGATGGAATGGCACAGTGGCAGCAGCAATGGGCTCAAAGTTAATTAACAACCGTTTTGGTGATGCTGTAGGAGGGGGCAGTGTTTCATTCTGTTGTGCATAGGGTTGGTCTGAGTCAGAAATGACTCAACGGCCCCAAAAAATACATTTACATAATAAATGACCAATCCCTTTATAAGTGGCTCTACTTACTTTGATAATAACTGACATTTTCTTCTGGCTGGGATTGTCTTCTTTCCTGTTCTTGTTCGGTGCTGTCCAGTTGATTCTAACATAGAATGACCCTGTGCACGACAGAACAAAACACTGCCTGGTCTGTACCCTTATTGTTGTAGTCATTGTTTCACTTCATCTTGTTAAGGATCTTCGTGTTCACTCATCTCCCACTTCACCAAACACAATATCCTTTTCTAGGGACTGGTTCTTACAAACAACATGTCCAAAGGACCAGCGATGAAGTCTTGCCATTCTGACTTCTAAGGAGCATTCTGGCTGCATTTCTTTCAACACAGATTTATTTGTTCTTTTGGCAGTTGATAATACTTTGAATATTTTCACCCACACCATAATTCAAATGCACCCATTCTTATGTAGTCTTCCTTATTCATTATCCAACTTTCACATGCATATGAGGCAATTGAATATACCATGGCTTGGGTCAGGCACACATCAAACGGTTGTCTTTGCCCCTAAACACTTTAAAGATGTCTCCTAAAGCAGATTTGCCTAATACAATATATAGTTTGATTTTGACTGCTGCTTCCATGAGTGCTGATGGCAAATTCAAGCAAAATGAAGTCTTAGATAATGTCAATGTTTTCTCTATTTATCATGATATTTATTAGTCCGGTTGTTAGAATTTATGTTTTGTTTATATTGAGATGCAATCTATATTGAATACTACAGTCTTTGACTTTCATCAGTAGGTAATTCAAGTCTTTTTCAATTCCAGCAAGCAAGGTTGTGTTATCAACACATAGTAGGTTGTTAATGAGTTTTCCTCCAATCCTGATGCCATGTTCTTCTTCATATAAGCCAGTTTCTTGGATTATTTGTTCTGTATACAGATTGAATAATGCTGAAATAATACAAAGCTGGAGCATACTTTTCCTTATTTTAGACCATTCAATATCCTCTTATTCTGTTCTATGGACTAACACTAAGCACAATTTCCTCATGAACACCGTTTAGTGTTCTGGAATACTTTGCGATGTTATCCATGGTTTGCTACAGTCAAAGGTCTTTGCATAGTTTATAAAAGACTGGTAAACATCTTTCTGGCATATTTTATTTTCAACCAAGATACATCTGGCATTAGCAACGATAGCACTTATGCCATCCTCTTCTGAATCCACTTTGAATTAATGCTGGCTTCCTATTGATGTCTTGCTACAACTATTTTTTTTATTTTTCCTGGATGTGATATTAATTACCATGTCCAATGATGCCTACATTCATTTGGATCACCTTTCTTTGGAATATACAGCAAAATGGATCTCTTCTTGTTTTTTGGCCAGGCTAGCTGTATTCCAATTTTTTTGAAATACAGTTCAGGCATAGATAACTGAGCACTTCCAGTAAGCCCTAGATCCATGTGTTGAATATTTCAATTTGTATTCCATCAATTCCATCAAATCTATTCTTGAGATGATCTCAATTCAGGTGGAATATATTAAACATCATATTTTGGCTCTTGTGAACTTGTTTTAATTTTCTTCAGCTTCAGTCTGAACTTGCATATGAACAATCGATGGTCTGTTTCACAGTAGGTCCATGACCTGGTTTTGGCTCATGATATTGAGCTTTTCCATCATCTCTTTACACAGATGTAGTCAATTTAATGCCCATATAGTTCATCAGGTGTGGTCCATGTTTATAGTCACCATTTATGATGATGAAAAATGTATTTTCAATGAATAAACCTTTGGTCTTGCAAAATCCTGTGATGCAATCTCCAGCATCATTTCTATCACCAAGGCTGTATTTTCCTACTATTGATCTTCCTTTTTGTTTCCAACTTTTGCATTATTATTACAAGTAATTATCAATGCATCTTGATTATATGTTTGATAAATTTAAGACCCAAAAAGTTAACAGAATTCTTCAATTTCATCATCTTTGACTTTATTCATTGGTGTGTACACTTGAATAATGGTGGTTTTAACGTGTTTTCCTTGTAGGCATATGGATATTGTCCTCTCATAGACAGCATTGTACTTCAGTACAGATCTTGAAATGTTCTTTTTGTCAATGAATGTAGTGCCATTCCTCCTCAAGTTGTCATTCCCAGCACAGTAACTGATATGATTATCTGTTTCAAAATGGTTAATACCAGTCCATTTAGATCACCAATGATATTGATTTTCATGCATTCTATTTCATTCTTGATGACTCCTAATTTTCCTAGATTCATACTTGGTACCATTTGGCATTGAGATTATTAATGGCTGATTACAGTTATTTCTCCTCCTTTTGAGTTTTGCCCCATCAGCAATGAAGGTTCTGAAAGCTTGGCTCCACCCATTGATTATGTCATTCAGGTTGTTAAACTGTACTTTGAGGAAACAGCTCTTCTCCAGTCATATTTTGAGCACCTTCCAATCGAAGGGGCTCATCTTCCAGCACTTTATCAGAAATGATCTACTGCTATACATAAGGTTTTAAATGGCTAAATGTTTAGAAGTGGCATACCTCTCCTTCTTCCTAGTATGCCTTAGTCTGGGTGCACCTATTTAAAACAACAGTAGCATAGATTCCAGAATCACAGCAACACACGAGCCACCAGAGTAAGACAAACTGACAGATGAGTGGTGGAGGCTGAACTATCGTAACCATTAAAATTGTTCATCAAGAGTTTTCAGCTTTCTCTCCATTTCTGGATACACGATGGGATGGCATTTCCTTTCCCCATAAAAGTAGGCCTGGCTAATGTAACTTGCTTCAGCTGATCAATCATAAGTGAAAATAGCATTTGTATCGAGTCAAGAAACAGCCTTTGATACCCAGTGACCAGTTGACACACTCATTCTTCCTTTGCAGCAATCCTGGAGGTATACTTCTCAATGAACCTCCAGGGGTCTGGCTTCCTGAGGGAAAATTATGAGCAAACACTCCTGTCCGTCTGTCCTGTGTGGTGGGGTTGCCTTCCACCAGCTCACTCAGCTCCCAGTAGAGAGCCAGGCCTTATAATAACATTTCAAGGTCTCTCCTCCTGAACTGACATTGAAAGCGACGCAAATGTAGTTTCACAGCAGTGGGTAGTTTCGTTCAGTTTTTTCATCATGAGGGCACATTTCTGTCCCACCACCTCTTGAAGTCTATAGCTTTCTAATCTTGGTAAGCTACAATTTATGTTTTAGTATTGTTCCATGAACAGAGATGCATCCTAGAACACACTTTTAAGCAGTTGGCTTATCTACAAACTCTAAATTACAAAGAGAATATTTAGATCCAATAAAGCCCAGGAGAAAATCTTCGAAGTATCATTTTTTATTTTGCTTGACCCTCATTGCTTAACCCTGGTGTGGTGTTGTAGGTTAATGCACTGTACCGTAAAGTCAGTTTGAACAGCAAGGCCAGTGGTTTAGGCTTACAGTTGCTCCTTGGAAACCTTATACAGGGTTGCTGTGGGTTGGAACCAACTCAACCGGCACTTAACAACAACAACACCATTCATCATTTTGATTAGAAATAATTAACTTGTTTGTCTATGTACCTATAATTCTTTCTATTTACTTTTTAACTTATCATTTTAAATGTTTGGCATAGAGGCGTTCCATCAAAATCTAAGCCTTGGAAGCAATCTTAACTAAACATCACAATATGCGATTTTTAATTTAATGGATTTCTTCTTAATGAAAGAATAGTTTCTGTTAATAAAGACGGCCATAGCATCTAGTTTGTGTTCTGTATACCATCAATGATAATATTATTTTCATGTTCTGAAAGATTCGCTACAGCAGCTCTGGTGGCACAGTAGTTAAATGCTCAGCTGCTACTCAGAGTCAGTGGTTGAAATCCACCAGCATCTCTGTGGGAGAAAGATGTGGAAGTCTGCTTCCATAAAGATTTACAACCTTGGAAACACTTAAAGTTTGTGCATTCCTCCACATGACTTCAGAATAAAAGCTATCAATTTTTGAGCACCTGCTTTGTACCTTCAATAACAAAAGTCGAAACCTTGACTTTTGTTATTGAA
>NW_006408539.1:3725281-3748679 GCF_000296735.1 Chrysochloris asiatica | reverse complement strand
GAAGTTGTCAAGGACTTCATTCTTCTTGGATCAAGCATCAACACTCATGGAAGCAGCAGTCAAGAAATCAAATGACGTATTGCATTAGGCAAATCTGTTGCACAAGACCTTTTCAAACTATTGAAGAGCAAAGATGTCAGCTTGAGGACTAAGGTGCCCCTGACTCAAGCCATGGTATTTTCAATAACCTCATAGGCATGGGAAAGCTGGACAGTGAATAAGGAAGATTGTAGAAGAATTGATGCTTTTGAGTTCTGGTGTGGGAGGAGAATATTGAAAGTGCCATGGACTGCCAAAAGAACCAGTAGATTTGTGTTGAAAGAATGCAGCCAGAGAGTGTTCCTTGGAGGCCAAGATGGCCAAACTTAGTATCTGATACTTCGGACATATTGTCAGGAGGGACTAGTCACTGGAGAAGGATATCATGTTTGGTAAGGTGGAAGGTCAGAGAAAAAGAGGAAGAACCCCAGAGAGATGGATTGGGCAAGTTGCAGCATCAGTGGGTTCAAGCGTGGCAACAATTGTGAGGTTGGCCCAGGACCGGGCAGTGTTGCGTTTTGTTGTATATAGGGTTGCTATGAGTTGGTATGGACTCGATGGCACCTAACAACAGCAACAACTTTATACCACACTACCATGGTGCTGCGGACTAATGTGCTGGACTGCAAAGTTGGTTTGAACTGCAAGGTCGGCGGTTCAAGTTCACCAGCTGCTCCTCAGAAACCCTATACATGGTCTCTATGGGTTGGAAAAGACTCAACAGCACTTCACAACAACAACAATGCAGAGACTATTGAAACAACAGTTGCATCATCATCATCATCCATCATGAGACGTGTTTATAGCAAACATTCTACTTAAATTTTCTGATGTAACTCCATGGTAATATTCTCAGCTATTATTATTATTACCACCATTAGATAAATGGCAATGCTGTGACTCAGAAATTGTCCAAGATGGGGTAGAATCAGGATATAGATCCAAGTGTGTTTGATTCCTTTTCACTTCCCAGGATGCTTCTCAGGAGAGCTCTGGAAAGAAAGCAGACATTCAGGCAAGTTATTTTCCCTAAAGGCTCACTGGGGATCGTGTTCTTCTAATATCTCTAAATTTAGAAACAAGTTTAGTTTAGTCTCTTCTTCCCATTGCTTGGCCAAACTTCACCCTGTGCCTGATCCTGTCTTTAAGAATGAGACGACAAAGAACCATTGGCAGTTTAACAGATGTGTACTGAGTCAGCCTTTTCTCAGTGAGATGTCTTACAAAAAAGAGCTGATCCCATTTTGTTCCATATTGCCAGTGTCACTCTGATGTGGGTTCTTATTTCCCCAGGCACTGGGTTCCTGACTGCATCATCTCTCGGCTCACACTTGCCTGGAGCCCCATTTTCTAAGGAGAAGATTTTTTTGTCACCAAGGACTTGTTTCTAAGTTTAGCCAGTTCCCCATACCTCATGCAGCCTGACTTCCCTCCCTGGCATGTAGTTCTGGCCCTATCCCTGCTATATACAATCTAGTATTTAGATTCAGATTATTCTCTTTGAAATTTTAATAAAACAATCATCTTAGGGACACTCTATCCACCTATCAAGTTGTATCTAAATCTGAATACTGGTTAATCTGTTTCCTTGAGACTCCATGGCTTCTCATTTTGTTTTTATGTGTTTTTTTTTTCTGTTTTTGTAGTTTTTGTTAAAAATAAATTTAATGGTTTCAAGTTCTAGTCTGTTAAACCAGTGTATATTGGTAATACTGAACCAAAGAGACCACAAGGTCGATTTGAATAACAAGGTTGACGGTTCAAACACACCAGCTACTCCTCAGAAACCCTGTACAGGGTTACTATGAGTCAAAACTGACTCGACAGCATTTAACAATAACAACAACAAAGGTTAATGCTATAGTAGAATATTAAACATATGATCAGAAATGGGTTCCCATTCCAAAAAGGCTTCAGCAGAATTTGAAGTGTTCCATTTTGTAACTCCCTCTTCTCACAAATTGTGGCAGAGTCGGAATTCATCATGGGTACAACCAACAGGTAACTCCTGGTTTTCTATATAGAAGAGGCTTAGAGATGGAAGGAAGAGGCTGAAGTTGTATGATGAAACTGTATTTTCCTAGTAATCAGACTAAGTTTGCCTGGATTCAATATAAAAATCAACAAAAATAACAAAATTTTCTAAACATGCGTTTAAGTACGCTTTGATTAAGAACGCATTTGCTGTTCATGCCAAGTATTATTATTATTGTTGTTATTATCATGTCTATTGCTGACAATTTTAAAGGGTTAAAAATCGTAGCGATGTTAAAGCACCACTCCTAGCCATTCCTTGGTAAACCACTGGACCAGTATCCATTCCCCAAAAATGTGCAAAGGAATGGGTTTCAATGATTACTGTTCTGTAATAGGGCTATAGATGTCAATTCATAGTGTATGTACCAAATCAATCCAATAATTTCATTAAGGCTTATAATTTTTGAAGTTTGAAGGTTTGAAAGCCTGTCTTTACAAATAAGACCTGGTTAAAAGTTCACTTACTAATCTAAGCATGAGATGAGTAAGAATATAAATCATTTAATACTAACAACAGCCCTGTGGAAAACCCTATGCAGGATTGCTATGAGTCGGAACCAACTTGATGGTGCTTAACAACAACATTGTCCTCTAGGCTCATCCATGTTGTGAGGTGCTTCACAGATTCATTTTATTCTACCGTAGAGTTATTGTGATACAAGACTAGCCACTTTAGACATGAATAGATAGAATGAATTAACCCACAGCACTGCTTCGCCTGAGGTCTGTCCCTTCCTTTGACCTCAGTGGTACATTAGGCTTGCTTCTGATGTTTGGCGTTTCATCTATTTATGTTCTGTTTCTTCACTAGAAAAGTGAGAGACACACTTTCACATTCAATTATGCCTCATGACCTCAGAGAGTAGGAACACAGTTACACAAGTACATGTTGATTCATGGGTGTATGTGTATAACACACATACACACTTGCTTGATAGAATTCTAAACATAAATACCTAATGCAGAAGTTATTTCAACTGTGGAAGACTGTCACTGGAGGATGAAAGGCCAGAAATATTCATAACAGAATAATTATTTTATGGCCAAAATAAAAACAATTCAATTGTTCATTAATGAGTGAATGGATAAACACAATGTAATGTATCCATATAATGGAGTCCTGGTATGATGCTATAGACTAAGCACTGGACTGCTAACCACTAGGTCAGATGTTCAAACCCACCAGTTGCTCTTCTGAAAACCAGTTGGTATGAGTCAGTTTCAACTCGATGGCACTTAACAACAATTTATCTCTAAAAAGGAATGAACCGCTGATTCATGCGATGTCATGTACACACTTCAAAATATTGAGCTAATGAAAAAAGCCACACCAAAAATGTTGCATAATATATAATTCACTTATAGAAAAAGTCTAGAGAATACCAACATGTAGAGAAACACAGTAGATTTGAAACTGGGGTGAAAAAGAGTATTTACTGCAAAAGGACATGAAAGATCTTTTTCAGGGGCTGAAAATGTTCTAAGCTGGTCGGAAGTGATGGTAGCACAGTTCTGTAAATTTACTAAGAAGCATAGAATTATACACTTATACTTTAATAACATTAGTGAAACAGAAAGAGACAAAGACAGAGAGAGTCCGAGAGGCATAGAGGGATTGATTCAATAGATGGTCATCTAAATGTTGATTGACACTGAGGATTCTGGTGCTGAATCAGAAATCAACCAGCTGAGATCACGCAACTATGGTGGTCTGCTATATGTTCTTAAAGTGGCTTCTGAATTACTGCCACTCCATCCAGAAACAGAATTTTCACAGTGTTCCTGCCAACACACACCAGCTTCTCACCTGTTGGGTAGCAGTGGGTGACAGATGCTGACTCGTTGCTCCTCTTCAATAGACTACTCATCTTTGATGATGATTAGCAATTATGCTGCATTAGGCTCCCAACTTTGTTCTTGAACACAACAGTGGCTGGAATCTCATTTGCAGCTGTGAGGTGGAGCTTTATCATAGACATCACTCTTGACTACGGAGAAGATTTGTCAATGCCACCTGAACATCAAGGCTAGAACAAGGTCACCAGAAAGGAATCCTGGGCAAGGTAAATGCATGTGACCAGGTGAATGTATAAGATTCCATTTCTCAGTTTCCCCTCTATGCTTTTGAAAATGCATCATTTCTAAGCCACATGACTTTATCATTTCCAAAGAGTACAAATCAGGACTGTACACTATGTCAAATTCACAAACTCTGAAAACATTCTATTTCATGAATCTCCATAAGAAAGTTCCTGACTGATACTAAAAGAAATACAAGAATCAATGTTATACGTGCAAAAGGTTTTCCCCATCTTTTCAGGAGAAAGGAAGATGTAACGAGCCTGTGTCAAGAATGAGAAATAATGAGTTTCTCATATTAAACTACGGTTTGACTCAAGAGGTCCTGAAGAGTTGAGATATTTCTGGTGATTCCCTGATGGCACACTGTATGAGCACTTGGTTTCTAACCAAATGTGAGCAGTGTGAACTAACCAGTGGTGCTCTGCTGGAGAAAATATCTGGTGATCTACTCTTACAGAGATTGCATCCCAGGAAATCTTATCAGTAGTAGGGTAGCCCTATTTTGTCCTATAAGGTCACTGTGAGTCCAAATGAATTCTATGACACCTAACAAGAACATGAGGACAAGGACTTCATCAAATCCAAAATTGTGCCTTCAGGACACAACAGACTGTCAAACACATGGCAATACTTAATATTTCTATTAAATTAGCAAATGAAAATGCTCTTAAAGGCATGTAAAGAGCTAAAACAGAGTTGCTAAGCCAGAGGATATCTCAGAGCTAAGGACATTTGCAGAAGGAAGTGCCAGATGCCTTATGACCAAGTCCATAAGGAATGGTGGAGATTCAAAAATTACCAATTACCATTAGAGGGAGACCAGAAATACCATGAGCACTTCAGATGTGTAGGTGCATGATGTTTTCTGCCCTTTTGAAGGTTCTTAAGACTCAATGTCACACAACACCAAGGTATTTTGTAGGGTGCAATGTTATGCAGAAAGTAAGGATGTTACTTGTATTTTACTGATTATGTAAAGGGTTTCAACAATGTGGATAATGGCAAGTTATGGATAGCATTGTTAAGAATGGATATTCCAGAGCACTTGATTGTGCTCATGAGGAACCTGTATGCAGACTAACAAATAGTTGTTCAAACAGAACAAGGAGACGCTGGATGGTTTAGAATAGGGAGAGGTATGAGTCAAGGTAATGTTATTTCACCATACTTATTCAGTTTGTATGCTGAACAAATGATCTAAGAGGCTGGATTATATTAAGAATAGCTTAGCATCAGGATTGGAAAAAGACTCATTAACAACCTGTGATAAATTGATGATACAATCTTGCTTGCTGAAAGTGAACAGAACTTAAAATACTTACTGATGAAGATCACAGGCTACAGCCTTCAGTATGTAAAGAAAACATGAAGTCTCACCACTGGACCAATAAATAACATCATGATAAATGAAAGATTGAGGTTGTCAAAGACTTTATTTTGCTTGGATCTAAAATCAACACTCACGGAAGTTACATTGAAGAAATCAAACATGTTGTATTAGATAAATCTGCTGCACAAGACCTCTTTAAAGTGTTCAAGATCAAAAATACCAGTTTGAAGACTAAAGTGCCCCTGAGCCAAGTCATGGTATTTTCAGTAGCCTCATATGCATGTGAAAGTTGGACAATGAATAAGAAGACCATAGAAGAATTGAGGCCTTGGAGTTATGGTATTGGAGAAGACTATTGAAAGTGCCATGAACTTTCAGAAGAACAAGTAGATCTGTGTTGGAAAAACTATGGTCAGAATGCTCCTTTAGAGATCAGGATGGCAAGATTTCATCTCTCATACTTTGGACATGTTATCAGGAGGAACAAGTCCCTGGAGAAAAACATCATGCTTTGTAAAGTGGAAGGTCAATAAAAATGAAGAAGAGCCCCAATGAGATGGATTGGCACTATGGCAGCAGCAATGGGCTTAAGGATAACAATTGTGAAGATGGTGCAGGACTGGGCAGGGTTTTACTCTGTTGTGCACAGGGTCACTGTGAGCCAGAACCTACTAGAAGGCACATAGCAACAGCAAGTGTGTTTAGACTTTGTGTGGGGAAAGGTTGTATCTCAATGAAATATGAAATTCTTCCCTACAGGTTGCCTGGATTCTTCATGATTGGGACATCTCAAGGTAGAAGGTAGAAGGTAGAGCTTAGCGTACTGCATGACTTGTATGTGACTTGAATTACAAATTTAACTAGCTCATCAAAAATTCTATATGGTGAGTAGGAAAGATATTGTGATTCTCATTCTACAGTTAAGGAAATTGAAACCTAAGGAGATTCTCCCAGAAAGTCGCAGCGCCGGGAGTTGAATTCCAATCTCCTAGTTCAAATTCATTCTCATAATAATATACCTTAATGGGAGACATGGTGTGGCGCTGTGGGTTAATACACTAGACTGCAAGGTCAGTTTGGACTGCAGTGGTTCAAGCTCCCCAGCTGCTCCTCCAAAATCCTATGCAAGGTGGCTATGAGTCAAAACCAATTCAACAGGACTTAACAACAACAACAATGGGAGACATACAAACCTGAAGTATTTCCTTATTTATTTTCTTTTGCTTTATTTCAGATGTTGTTAGATCCATTAAAAAGATGAGTTATGGAGTGTCTGAGGATTCTTGGACTATGGCTGCCTGTACTCACAGAACGATACAGTCAGAATTTGAGAGCAAGAGGAGACTGAAGTTCTCTGGGCCCAGGCCCTAGCCAAGAAGCTAGGGCAGTCAAGGATAAAACCAATACTAACTTCTGAGTTCAACTTAAATCAAATTACATAATCCTCCTACAGACAAGTATGGTTTTCTAAACTAAAAGCAAACAGTACACACACTTGGGAAGAAAATTAGAACATTTCATTATAGTTCTTTTTGTTAGCCTCTTTCTTTCTTTCTTTCTTCCTTCCTTCCTTCCTTCCTTCCCTCCTTTCTTCCTTTCTTTCTTTTCTCCGCCAGTCTAGCTTGTCATACAAGCATCCTAAACTCTTTTAATAAAAAGTCTAAACAGTCATTTCATTCATTTACCCAAGAAATTATATGTTGTTGTTAAGTATGGAGTCGGTTCTGACTCATAGTGACCCTGCACAGGGTTTCTGAGACTACAAATCTTTATGGGAGCAGAACGCCTCATCTTTCTCTTGCGGAACCGCTGGTAGTTTTGAACTGCTAACCTTGAGGTTGGCAGCCTGACTCATAACCACTATGCTACCAGAGCTCCTTAAGAAATTATATATGTAGGTTCAGAATCTTAGGGAGAACCTCATGAGCAAATGCAGACTTTCACAAGCATGGCTAGGGTTAAGGAAAATGTTGATAAGATATGCAATCATTAAAAATGCAAATACAACAAAAACAAAATTAATCTTTAAAAACATTTGTGAAGGTGCTACCAAAATTAATACAGAAAATAAAGTTACTTTTGAGAAAAATTAGAGCTTGTTCAACCATTTTTCTAAACTTGAAAGTTTTAATTGATGTGAATTCAAAAGAAATGCATTTCAGCCCCTAGAAATGAACGACACTGTGCCACTGAGTTTGACTAATAAATCTGCTGCACAAGACCTCTTTAAAGTGTTCAAGATCAAAAATACCAGTTTGAAGACTAAAGTGCCCCTGAGCCAAGTCATGGTATTTTCAGTAGCCTCATATGCATGTGAAGGTTTGGTTTGGTGTTGTGTTTTATTTTTTGAGGCTTTCGACTCTGTTGGGCCAAATGTTTGTGCTCTAAAAATGACCATTGCATTAATAGGTGCAACTTTGAGACTAGAATGAATGTGGGGGAGGGTTGTTTCAGAAAGATGAGTAGCATTTCATACTCCACAATCCATTTTAAACCAAAGCGGACAAATACTTCGTCTTCTGCTGGGGATGGCTAACCCTGATTACTCCAAGGAACCCTCCAGCTCTCAAGCTCAAGAGCTACAGTCAAAAATAAATATTGTCTCAATCCAAAAATATCATTCATCAGGCTTATTAAGAAATTCCAAGTAGAATGAGTGTCTGAGTTCAGGATTTCTTTTAAAAACATATCTACCTTGTCAGATAATCTTATTTTAATTTGTTTCGGGGGTTGGGTGTCCAGCAAGCCCCACAATGAAATCTCATTTCATTCATAACAGCAGATACAATTGTTGACTAAATTCACTTAGTTGCCGTCAGAGCTTGATACTTTCTTATGCTTGTGCCACAGTGAAAGTGCCCTTTGATATCCTGCGCACACCTCACTATATGCAAAATCCTGAGAGAGAAAGAGAAAAAAGAAAGATAATAAACTAAAGAAACAGAATGGAAACACTTGCCCTCCAAAATGGGATAGAATGAAATCCAGGTTTCTTTTATGTCACTATATAAAGAATGACTTGTATATTGATCTAACTCTGTTTTTGCATTGATTAGGATCAAAGCTTACCATTCCACAAAGAGACTTAAGTTCTGCAAGCCCAAGTTCCTACCAGTTGCTTTCTTAATTTTCAGGAAAACAAAAGCCAAAAGAGATGGGTGAAGTGCACATATCTGTTTTTCTTAGGATCAAATTTAACAGAACTTTTGATCTTCTAAAGTTTCAAGTGACTTTAGTCATGTAATTAAGAGCTAACCCTTGAGTAACATTTACTATGTGCTGAGCACTAATTGAGTACTTTACATATGAGGTGCACTGGTGAGGCTTTTTGTTAAGCATTAGGCTGTGACCACAAAGTTGGTGACTTCAGCCCACCTATTACTCCACTGTGAAAGATGTGGCAGTCTGCTTCAGTAAAGATTCCAGAAACTGTGTCCTGTTGGGTCATTAGGAGTCAAAATTGACTCAGTGGCAATGAGTTTTTATTGTCATTGTAACTGCCATCATCATCATCATCACTACCATAATCATCATCACTTTTAAAAAGAATAAATTTCAATGATTCACCAATAACTTCTAAATTTTAAGAATTTGCTTATTTTATTCTGTGCAGCTTTGGGAAACTTACTCAACCTTTCTGAGCCTTTATATAGTTGACATCGGAACATTATTAAACCCTCATCTTGGAATCATTGTAAAGATTAGGTTTTGTTGCTGTTAAGTACCGTGGAGTCGGTTCTGACTCATAGTGACCCTGCACAGGGTTTCCAAGGTTATTAATCTTTACGGGAGCAGAACACCTCGTGTTTCTCCCGGGGAACAGCTGATAGTTTCAAACTGCTGACCTTGAGGTTGGCAACCGGACTCGTAACCACTACGCTACCAGAGATCCTTAAAGATTAGGTATGCTGCTGCTGTTAAATACTGTGGAGTCGGTTCCGACTCATAGTGACCCCTACACAGGGTTTCCGAGGCTGTAAATCTTTACAGAAGCAGAAAGCGTCATCTTTCTCCCGCGGAGCCACTGGTAGTTTCGAATGGCCGACCTTGAGGTTCGCAGCCCGATTCGTAACCACTACGCTAAAGATTAGGTATATTGGGTATAAATATTTAACCTGGGGTTAGCAACATAGGCAGAGTTTCACAATACGAGGGGGCTTCAAAAAGTTCTTAGAAAAATGGAATTAAAAAGTAATGGAATTTTACACAAACCTTTTGAAGCCCCCTTGTGCATCATTATTCTTACTGTTACCATAAACAATTCCAGTATACATCTATCATTTCTGCCAAGAACTGCCTTCATTCCCTGACTTGTATTGTACTAATTGTAATGCGCTCATTCTGCCCTCAGTAATGCTGAAGGAGTTTAGATCACTGGTTTTTTGGAGAATAAGCATGTCCTAAACCTGGAATTCTGGTGTGGCACTGCAGGGTAAGCACCGGACTGTTAACTGCAAGTTTAAACCCACCAGCTGCTCCTTAGAAACTCTATACAGGCTTGCTCTAAGTTGAAACTGACTGGATAGCACTTAACAACAACAACTACAACAATCTGAGTCAACATCATTGGTAATAATGAACAGTTTTAGAAAACACGAATTTTTCTTTAGCTATCTGAACCTACACTTAAACATGACAAAAATACATCTTTTAAAAACTGTCTTTGTGAAAGTGAACACTGAAACATCTTCTGGAAAGATAATGAGATGGATGGCTAATGAGAAATCTCTTTCCTGTGCCTTGTGAAATATGGGTTTAATATTATTTTTCATTTTTCCCTATCATTTCTACCATCCCATCCCCTTACCTTTCTATGCCAGTGTGCCCTTATGGATTAGTTCTTCTATTCATTTTTTAATTTCACATATACATTTAGATAAATGGCGGTGTACGTGGTGAGGCGAACGGTTAATGAGAGGCGTTGTTGCTGATAACTAGGAGGAGTAAAACCTTTCATCTCTGTCAGGGATATAAGATCATTTTTCTGTAGGAGTGACATGATAATGAACACCAAAATGGGATTTCCATTATACTTTTTCCTCCTCGCCCAACGATCTCATCCTCCCTCCCCCATTTTGTGTTGCTGTGCAAATGACTAACTCAATTCTACAAGGAAATAGTCTCTTTTAAACTGCATCCTGTATGGTACAGAACCACACACACAGAGAACCCTGTTTGAAGCAGGGATGGAAATTCCCATGGGCCTTAATCCCTGAAAATTCTCATAGGTCATGAGCAATGTGGGTATGTAGGCAGATATACAGCTCAACTGAGTGAAAAATAAAATAAGCGGCATAATCTTTTTTACAAGAGAGGTCGAGAAAATGAAAGAGGAGACAAGAGCTTTACTAGGGGGACACAAGGAGTATGGACTGTACTGGCCAACACTGTCAAAGGAGATAGCACCAAAATGTCTATAAAACATGTGTGAAGGGTTTCAGCAGAAATGTATTATTTTTATAAAAATATCCCTATAATTAGTTGCAGTCCTGGTGTGGTGCTGCAGGTTAATGTGCCAGACTGCAAAGCTGTTTGAACTGCAAAGTCAGTGGTTCAAGCTCACCAGCTGCTCTTTGGAAACCCTACACAGGATCGCTATGGGTTGGAACCGACTCGATGACACTGAACAACAACAACAGCAACATAATTAGTTATAACAACAAAAGCATTCCTCATAAATCCAGTTTATCAATATCAGTGTATCTACAAAGCTAAACTCAATGCTATTTTACTTTTGACCCTACTCAGAGCTGCCATTGTTATCCAATTATGAGGATGCTTCAAATCACGTGGCTTTGTCTGCTCACATGTTTACTTTTGGTACTGTCAGTGTTTATATATGTTGTTAAGTGCCATTGAGTTGGTAACGACTTATAGTGACCCTATTTACAATAGAACGAAACACAGCCCTGTCCTGGGCCAATCTCACAATTATTGCCACGCTTGAGCCCATTGATGCTGCCACTTTGCCAATCCATCTCGCTGGGGGTCTTCCTCCTTTTCTCTGACCCTCCACCTTACCAAACACGATATCCTTCTCCAGTGACTGGTCCCTCCTGACAATATGTTAGAAGTATGGAGAGGCAAAGTTTGGCCATCCTAGCCACCAAGGAGCACTCTGGCTGTACTTCTTCCAACACAGATCTGTTGGTTCTTTTAGCAGCCCATGGCACTTTCAATATCCTCCTCCAACACCATAACTCAAAAACATCAATTCTTCTATGGTCTTCCTTATTCACTGTCCAACTTTTGCATGCATATGAGGTAATTGAAAATACTATGGCTTGAATCAGGCGCACATTAGTCCTCAAGCTGACATCTTTGCTCTTAAACACTTTAAAGAGGTCTTGTGTAGCAGATATATAGTTGCTGATTTTATCAAATTTTGCCTTGTTTTAGTTACAATATTGTGGTATTTGTGAACCTATGTCAGTAACTTTTTTTGAGAAGGAAGAAACATTTAAAGGAAAAGAAGAAAAACATCTAAAGGCTTCTGCTCAGTTACTAATAAAAGTGTGATTCAATATAGTAAGATTTTACAATTTCATTGTTTTGTTGTTAAGAATCTTGATTCAGTTGTGACTCATAGCAAACCTACATAGGGTTTCTGAGATCTGCTGGTGGGTTTGAACTGTCAACTTTGTGTTTAGCAGTCCAGTGCTTATCCTATTAGTATTCATATAAACAAAGAAATATTACTTTTAAGCAATGTATATTTTATCACATATTATTCTATACTAATGATTGAAAATTGATGATAAACAGGACTAAGGATTCAGTTTGGTCTCATATGGCAACCTCATGGGGAGAAAATTGATACCATGTATTACCACACTGAGTGACACTAACCTTAGGAACACCACTGAGAAGAGAGAGAATTGTTTAGTTACTTGTAGTCATTACCCAATATTGCTAGGTCTTTCTTCCATGCACAGGATATGCATTCATGAAAGGCAATTGGGTGAAGGCATGTGACTGCTTCTGACCAATGAATGTGAGTGAGAGTTATATATGCCCTTTGTGGACAAAAATCATTTAATCTGAATGTGAGATTTTCCAGACTTCTCTTTTTCTCTCATTCAGTTTTACTAACATTGTGGATAGCAAAGGGGATAATTGGGTAAACAGATGTTTGTTGTTGTTGTGTGCCTTGGCATTGGTTGCGACTCATAGGGTTTCCAAGAGAGGCTGGTGGATTTGAACTCCCAACCTTGAGGTTAACAGTCCAATTGGTATCCTACAGCACCGCAGCACAGCCCTAAGGACCCTAGTGACAAGGGCTGACTTTCAATAGCATGCAGCTGGGAAGTGCTCTGCTTTCTAGTAGGAAACCCTGTGTTTATGAATGGTTCAGCAGCAGGGTCCCCAGGAACATGAAGTAGGTTCTGGGCAAGGGGTGGCCATCTTTCCAGCCACGCCCATTTCCTCAGGAGGACGGGTTCTAAATTCACCTTACAAGATCCTGAGTGTGTCCAGTAGAGCTGCTATGAACATATATTGTGTGAGAACACTGAATTCCCATTATTTTTAGTCACTGCAATCTGGGAGTTGCTTGGTATGAAGCATGATAATCCAGTCCATCTTCATTTGATGGAATAATAGCAAAAATAGTTTCCATCTTTTAAAACAAGGGGATAAATGATCATAACAGTGCTTAGAAATGACTTGAGGTCATTTGAATGTGAATGTTGCAAATGTAAAGGTAGATGTTTTATAACAAAAGGAGAGGAGTGGTTGACTTTGCAGTCCAGGAACAGAGGACCCTGGATCCATCAAGGGAGAAGAACAGAGTGTAGAACTCTAGCCAGAGAAACAGCGATGCCAGAGATGGAGGCAGGGACGATGAAGTGGGGAGTAACTGGGGACTCTAGACTCAAGGAGAGAGAGTGGCTGTGTGCTGGCGACCAGAGGGTTGGCATGCAAAACAGAGGGATTGGAAGCAAATGCTGTTGAATGATGATGCATGGAGGGGATAGAAATCATTGCAACGAAACAAAATACAATAGGATGAATGTAAAGCTGATGTTCTTCCATGTAAACTATAACTCAATTCACAATAAAAACTTGTAAAAAAATAAAGAAAGAAATGACTTGTGGTATACAACCCAAAACCAAATCCACTGCCATTGAGTATATTCTGACTCATAACAATCTTGTGTAGGGTTTCCAAGGTTGTGAATCTTTAAGGAAGCTGAAAGCCTCATCTTTCTCCCATGGAGTGTCTGGTGGGTTTGAACTGCTGAACTTGTGGTTAGAAGTCAAGTGCTTATCCTACAGTACCACCAGGGCTTGGGGTTTATGGAGGTCTTCAATAGTTACCTCCAACGTTCACAGATTTATCAGAGCAGCTCATTCCTCACCACCAATTCTTTGTAGAAATGATAATTTTGTTGAATCTAAAGGCTATGCATGAGCAGATACAAGCAACTACCCTAACTCTCATTCCAATCCAAGTGTTAAAACGAAAAACTCCAACCTAAATAGAGAGCTGGATGGTGTCGCTACCAGCAGTTGCTTCAGGTATCACACACAGAGCTATGAATTGCATTGTCTTGATCTGTGTCTTTATCTTTCCTCTTGTTACAAGCTAGTTTCTTTAGAAACAGATATCAGGATAGAATTTTGGGTGCAGGGTATTTTTTAGGAATCAGCACTTGGGGTGAAAGCAGGAGGCAAAACCTGAATTATGCTGTAGAAAAAGTTGAGTATCAAATGCACTTATCTGGGAGTTCTGGAGCATGTATTGCCCACCAGAATGACCCACATCACATAGAAAAGGCCAGGTCTTATCTCCCATTTCACATTGTCACTGGAAGGGTGGGTGGCTCTTGGACACTGAGTCTCACCCTGAAGATACTGACAACTGGACCTGCTAACCTTCCTTTCTGTGGGTAAGCATCAAGTCCTTCCTTGAAGGAGAATCTGAGCAGAGCATCTCTTATCTAACACTTACCATACAAAATGTCCTCTTTCCATGTATATAGGGGGAAAAAAATGAGTCAAAAATGAAATTTCATATCTCTGAGTTATAAGATTGTAACTGATTACATTACAATGTGTGGGGACTCTGAGGCAATATGAATGGTAATCAGACACTAATGTGACTCAAGTAGTTTCTAAATTGTTCGGCCTGCTTCCAGTTTCTTCCCACTGAAGTCCAAGCTGCAACCCATAATTAGATGGATGTTCATGAAACACCTTTGCCATGCCACCTTCAAACTCAAACATCTTTGTAACTTGTATTTGCTAAATTCCTTAGTCTTGCTCTTGAGATGCATGGTTATATTCTTGAGATACATGGGTATTTTCTTCCTACTATTCCAAGAAGTCTTCCATATCAGCCAAATATCTTTTACCTCTCACTCACAGCTTGGACTCTACCACTTCTACACTGCTGTGATCTGGAAACTCTTACCACTTGTCAAAATATTTCTCAGCCTTAATTCTCAACTCAATTGTGTCTTCCTCTGAGAATATACCTCTGACCCTCCTAAATTCTCCTTGAGTAGTCCCTGCCTCCTCTCAACTCTTGAAGACAGCTCTAAGAGAACATTCCACTTGACAGTCATTTGCATAGAATACCATGTCAGGGGGACAGATGAGGTGCTTTCCCTCACTTGAAATGCCTTGTTGTTGTTTGTTGTTAAGTGCCGTCGAGTCAATTCTGACCCATGGCGGCCCTGTATAGAGTTTTCAAGGAGCATCTGGTGAGCTTGAACCACTGACCTTGTAGTTCAAATGACTTATGGCCTTAAATTGTGAGTTTAGCATGTTCTTGTTGTTAAGTGCCTTCTAGCCGGTTCTGGCCCGTAACTACCCTGTATAGGGTTTCCGAGTAGCGACTGGTGAGCTTGAATCTCTGACCCTGTGGTTCAAACTGAGTTTGCAGTCTCATGCATTAATCATCAGCACCATCTCAAGACTCCATTGCGGGACTAGCATAAGGGTGAGATTTTATAATGATGTAAAAGAAGGATTCAGAGACCAATTATTCGGAAACATGGTGACTGCATTGGCTATCCGGTCTCAGTCTTCTGTCTGTAACGTGAAAAAAACACAAAGAATAAAAGCACTGCCAATAAGGCAATTCCAAATCACAGCAATGTAAAGACAGAGTAGAACTGCTTCTTTGGGCTTCTGAGACCACAAATCCTTACAAGAGCAGACTGTCTCATCTTTGTACTGCAAAGCAGCTGGTGGTTTGGATGGCCAATGCTTACCCACTGCAAACCAGAGCTCCTTATTTAGGAATTCAGCCTAAGATGGAAAGGGGAAATTGGGTTTTCCTTCACTCATTTTCAACTAAACTATTCTATGATTGATTTTAGAGTGTGAGTGGATGGTGATATACCAGCCCAATGACAGACTAAAGACTTTTTCAGTAGATTTGATGAGAAATAGATACAGGAACGAGTATAACCTAGCCTGGCCAATACATCACTGGGCCTGTAGAGAAAGCACTTCCTTGTACTGGGTTTGGATGTTTGGGGTGTAGGTGAATCAAACACCACTTATCTCTATTAGTGGATAAACTGCCTCAAGAGACTCTCAAGTACAGGAAGTCAGGGAAAAGATCAACAGGATGCGATAAAGAGCTTTCTCGTTCCTCTGGGACTAAGCAAGAGAAAATTATGTTGGACAACACTTATCAATCAATCAGCACCTATTTGCTGGAATTACAATAGATACTCACCAAAGTCTGGAAGCTGTGCACCAAAGAAATATGGGTAGGTTTATTGTCTTAAAGAATTTTACAATCTAATTTGTTGTATGCTATCGAGTCAGTTCCAAGTCTTAGTCACTTTGTATTGGATTTCTGTTGAGCAGTTGGTGGGTTTGAACCACCGAACTTGAAGTTAGCAGTCCAGTGCTTCTCCTAAAATGCCACACCAGGATTCCTTTACAATCTAGTTTAATAATAAAAAATGACCATAGGAGACAACAGTGACTATAAGGCAGCATGGAATTAAGTTCTTTGTGGTGGGGACTCACTGAGTTGACTATTATTCTCACCTTTACCCAGCAAATAACCTCAAGAAAGCTAATGCCTCTAAACCTCATCTGAAAAAAAATGTAGGTAATAGTAGAATCTACTTCACTGGATATTGTTGTGGTTAAGTGCCATTGAATTGGTTCTGACTTATTGCAACCCAGTATAGCATTTCTGAGGTGTGCTTAGTGAGTTTGAACCACCAACCTGTGGTTCAAACTGACCTTGCAGGCCTGTGTTTATTCTACAGCACCACATGAGACAAAACAAGTAAACTGCTGTGTCCTGGCACCTTTGTAAAAGCCAACACAATTTTTTTTTCTATGATTATTACAATTATCAGCATTGTCATCATCATCATCATAGTTTTGCTCATGCATGTCCATGAACATTCAGAACATGAACTGGGAGATCAAGTCAAGGCTTCCTAAAAAAGGCAACACTGAGGTAAGCCATAAAGATAGGGGAGGGGTGTCAGGTGGGTTGGAGATTCAGAGAGAGATGCGGACAGAGGAAAGACCTTTACAAGTGAGAGATAAATTGTAGTGAACTTGAACAGACATGACCAACTGAGAACCTCGTCAGAAAGTCTTTGACTCTTACCTCACAAAATTGTGTACAATTAGATAATCTAACATTTACCTCACTTTGGGCTCTACCACACCATGGACGGAGCCCTGGTGTGGCACTGTGAGTTAATACACCAGACTTCAAAGCCATTTGAACTGAAAGGCTGGTGGTTCAAGCTCACCAGCCACTCTTTGGAAACCCTATCCAAGGACGCTATGGGTCAGAACGGACTCCATGGCACTTAACAACAACAACAACAACAACACCATGGACACAAAACATGATTTGTGGAACATCCTGGGAGCCTTTGTCCTATAGAATTTTAGAATTACACCACAGGTTTTGGCAAAGTCAAACATCTGCTTTTCCTTCTAGAAGCTTATAAAGAATTGTTTCATAAAGACTGGTAGATCTGAAAAAGAGTATATTATGAAATATGAGTGGTTGATAACATTGTTGTTGTTGTTGTTATGTGCCGTGGAGTCGGTTCCGACTCATAGTGACCCTGTACAGGGTTTCCAAGGCTGTAAATCTTTACGGGAGTAGAAAGCCTTATCTTTCTCCCGCAGAACGGCTGGTAGTTTCGAACTGCTGACCTTGCGGTTTGCAGCCCGATTCGTAACCACTACGCTACCAGAGGTCCTGGTTGATAACATTAGCAATATCTAAAAGTTGCTGGTTCATCTGTCAGTGTGTCATATTGTGGTGGAGTGTGTGTTTCTGTGATGCTGGAAGGAATGCTACCAGTGTTGTAAATACTGTCGTGGGCACTCATAGTGACTATGCTTTAGCAGAGCTTCTAGACTAAGATAGACAGTGAAGTAAAATGCTGAAGAGAATTCAAAACCAGTCGCAGCAGAACATCCACAAGGAGCTGAAAGACATTCAAGCTAGATTCAGAAGAGCACATGGAATGAAGGATATCATTGTTGATGTGGAATGGATCTTGGCTGAAAGCAAAGAATACCAGAAAGATGTTTACTTGTGCTTTATTGACTATGCAAAGGTATTTGACTGTGTGAGTCACAACTATGAATAATATTGTGTTCACGAGACACCTGTACGTAGACTAAGAGGCAATTGTTCAAACAGAATAAGGAGCTCCTGAAGAGTTTAAAATCAAGATAGGTTTGCATCAAGGTTGTATTCTTTCATCATACTTATTCAATCTGCATACTGAGCAAAAAGACAAGAAGTTGGATTACATGAAGAAAAACTTAGCATCAGGATTGGAGGAAATCTCTTTGACCACCTGTAATTTGCAGACGACACAACTTTGTGTGCTGGGAGCAAAGAGTACCTCCGATTTTTATGCATGAAGTCTTCAGTATGGATTGAACCTAAATGAAGAACACGAAAATCCTCACAACTGACCAATAAATATAATAAATGGAGAAAGGGTTGAAATTGTCAGAGACTTCATTATGCTTGGATTCACGCATGGAAGCAGTAGTCAAAATATCAAACAACCTCTTGAAAGTGTTTAAAGTAAAAAGATGTCTCTTTGAGGACTAAAGTGTGTCTGACCCAAGACTTGGTACTTTCAACTACCTCATATGCATGTGAAAGTTACACAATGAATAAGAAAGATAGACAACGAAAATGTTAGGCTATCTACCTGTACACTGTAGAAGAATCGATGCATTTGAATTTTGGTGTTATGAAAGAAAATGGAAAGGACCATGGACTGGCAGAAAAACAAATATATCTTGGAAGAAGTACAACTGCAAGAGTACTCCTTAAAAGCAAGGATGGTGAGAATTTGTCTCTCATACAATGAACATGTTACTATGAGGAACCAGTTTCTTGAGAAGAACATCATGCTTGGTAAAGTAGAGGATCAGCAAAAAGAGGATGACCCCAAGGAGATGGACTGAGACAGTGGGAACAACATCACAGCAATTATGAGGACAGTACAGGACCAGTGCTTCTTTCCGTCATGCACAGCATCACGATGAACTAATTCGATGACACCTAACAGCAAGAAGTTATTGGGGAAACCTCACCAGTCTTTTTCCTAATAACCTTTCCTGAAAGTTTTTTACTGTATCTTTATGGTCATTGGTTAAATTGAGCTTTACAGAAATGTATAGAACAAATAATTTTAGATTAGGCATATTTCCAGTAATAACCATTTTGGAATCCTGTATGGTGCTATAGGATAAGCACTGAAGTGCACAGTTGGTTTGAATGGCAAGGTCTGCGGTTCTGACTCATCAGTCACTCCTTGGAAACTCGATACAGGGTCGCTATGAGTCAAAGAAGCATTTTGGGACACTAATTAAAGCGAGGTGGTTACGAATCAGGCTGCAAACCTCAAGGTCAGCAGTTCGAAACTACCAGCTCTTCTGCAAGAGAAAGATGAGGCTTTCTGCTCCCGTAAAGATTTACAGCCTTGGAAACCCTGTGCAGGGTTGCTATGAGTCAGAACTGACTCCACGGCACATAACAACAACAACAATTTAAGGTGTGGTGCTGTGGGTTAATGCACCAGACTGCAAAGCCGTTTGAACTGCAAGGTTGGTGGGTCAAGCTCACCAGTTGCTCCTCAGAAACCCTATACAGGATCGCTATGGGTCAGAACCGACTCGACGGAACATAACTACAACAACAACAATTTAAGGAGCCCAGTTAGTGCAGTTGTTAAAATTCTAGGATGCTAACTGAAAGATCAGTGGTTCGAACTCATCAGTTTCTCCATAATAGAAAGTCTTGGCAGTCTGTTTCTGTGAAAAGTTGTCCTCTGGGGAACCTTATTAACCAGTTCTACTCTGTCCTATGGGTCGCCATGAATCAGGATTGACTTGAGGACAGCAGGCTTGGTTTGGTTTGGGTAAGTAATTTAAAATCAACCCCCCCCCCGCTCCCGCCCCATTTTGTAGTCAATTTACTTAATTTGAGGACGCCCAGTTATTTTCCTTTATTTTTATCAGTTTGGGCCTTTCGCCAACTTGTGCTAATCAAAATGCTTATAATTTGTGCCTTGCCATTAAGGAGTTACTCTATAGTAGCCAATTGCGTGTGTAAAAAGAGAGAGAGAATTTACTTGGTACCACACAAATTCCACTGCTTCTTCAGAGTAAAAGCAGAAATATTTGCAATTCAACAGCATGGAGTCATTCCAGGACAAGGGCTAATGGCAGCGAAATGAAATATTCTCCGCCCGCAGCACTGCGCAAATTAAGCTCTTTACTTTGAATGTTGAGTGATATTAACTACTTTTTCCTCATTGCCACTGGTGATAGGAGAAATCACTTGGTAAACATTTTATTTCAAATTTCTTTATCAGCTATTTATTGACTCCCTACTATGTACCAGGGAATGTTCTAAGCTATGAGAATGTAGCCATGAGCATGACAGAGTCCTTTATTTAATTGAGCTTACGTTTTTATTGAAAAAATAAGACTATCAGCAAATATCTACCAGGTGATAATAAATGCTCTAAAATATGTAAAGAGGCTAGGAGGGAAGTCTGAGCAAGTGGAATGGGTTGGGAGGAATCTTATTTGATACAGTATGGTCAGAAAAGGTCAATTTGGTAAAGAAACATTTGACAAGGAACGTGAGTGTTGCGTGGGCTGCGTGGAAACCACGGAGAATACACTAAATACATGCTCCCCAAACTCACATCGGCTTGCACGTGCCCTTAAATCAACAGCTTGGGCAAAGAGAGTTAGAAAAGCTTTACACTCATTAAAATTCTCTAAACTTGTAGTGCTAACCCAGTACAGGGGCCCATGTCTTTGAAATGTTAATAAATGGTTGCCTGCTTAATTTTGACTCAAAGGAAAGACTGTAAATCTGAGAGGTTGCCATTCTGTTATACATCATGCATATTGCAGAAATTAGCGAGCTCACACTGCCCAGAAAGCTGAACAAAAGTAGGATTTATACTCCTTCCTCACTGATCTTCCACACATGAATCAAATGATATATTCCCAGAGAAGAATTAGAAACTGACATGCTCTGCCCCAGCAGGAAGGTAAGGTTGGGACCTGTGTATATCCGTGGTTGCACTCGGATCTCTCATGTCTCTTTGCCATATGGAGATTAATCTGGCTCAGGCCCTGCTGATCACTGGAATGAATAATCATCCCGACACAATACCAGCCGGTCACCACAGAAACGTGTTCCCGAATGGAGCTGGAGTCATCAAGCGCAGCCCAGCCATCACCTGCTCCCAGCCCTCTCATTGTTAACCTTAAAATTAAGTGCAGTCACACACCACTTATGGAGAGCACAGATTTCCACAGCCTTTAGGCATCCTTGAAGCGGCTTTCACAAGTTCCCAGACCTAAATCCAGTCTCTACTCAGTCCTACTAACTTTGATTTAAAGCAAAAAGTTCAAACAACACAGGTATCCGAACTTTCAGCACACAGTGAATTTTGATTTTCTCATTAGTATTGGCAGGAAAAGGAGATTGTTAAAAGAAACGAATAATAAAAATCGACTGCTGGTTAGAGACAAAATATTGGGGGGAGGAGGAGCTTAAAGTTGAACTCAGTAGTGAATTATGGTGGTGGTGATGTGCTATGGAATTGATTCTGACTCATGGTGACTTTGTATAGGGTTTCTGAGGCTGTGAATCTTCACGGGAGCAGAAAGCCTCATCTTTCTCCTATGGAACGACTGATCATTTCGAACTGCTGGCCTTGAGGTTAACAGCCCAACTCATAATCACTACATAGTACATTATAGCCTGGAATACATATGGATGCACCTCTGCACAAAGTCCACCTTTTCTTAGGCATGGGACTCTGAGCAAGCTCGCTAACTTGTCTGGGTCTTTCTTCTGCTGTAAAACAGAGCTGATGGAAGCTTCTAGATACAAGACCTGTAATTTAACTGTGTGGCAGCACAGTGAGTTCTCTTGTCTAATGTAGTTTTTGAATAAGTATGGTGAAAGAATACATCACTGGTTCACACCTTTCCTAATTTTAGATCATTCGGTATTCCCTGGTTCTGTTTGAATAATTGCTTCTTGGTCTATGTACAGGTTCCTTATGAGCACAATTGTTGTTGTTATGTGCCGTGGAGTCGGTTCCGACTCAAAGCGGCCCTGCACAGGGTTTCCGAGGCTGTAAATCTTTCTCCCGCGGAACCGCTGGTAGTTTCGAACTGCTGACCTTGCGGTTCACAGTCCTATTCGTAACCACTACACTACCAGAGCTCCTTATGAGCACAATTAAGTTATCGGCAATATTCATTCTCTGCAGTGTTATCCATAGCTTGCTGTGAGCCACATAATCGAAATTCTTTACATAGTCAACAAAGCAGAGGTAAATATCTTTCTGGTAGTTTCTGCTTTCAGCCAAGATTCATCTGATGTCAGCAATGATATCCCTAGTTCCACATCCTGGTTTGAATCAAGCTTGAACCTCTGGCAATTTCCTGTCAGTGTACTGTTGCAGTCATTTTTAGATTATCTTTAGCCAAATTTTAGTTGCATGCAATATTAATGATATTGTACGATGATTTTTGCCTACCACTGGGTCACCACTCTTTGGAACGAGATCAAATATGGATCTCTTCCAGTCAGTTGGCCAGTAGCTGTCTTCCAAATTTCTTGGTGTAGATGAGTGAGTACCTCCATGCCTCATCAGTTTGTTGAAAGATTTCAACTTGCATTACATAAATTCTCAGAGCCGTGTTTTTGGTCAATACCTTCAGTGTACCTTGGACTTCTTCCTGCAGTATCGTTGGCTTTTAATCATATGCTATTTCTTGAAATGGTTAAACATTGACCATTTATTTTTGGTACAGTGACTCTGTATATTCCTTCCATCTTCTTTTGATACTTGCTACATCATTCAATATTTAGCCCAAAGAATCCTTCAATATTGCTAGTCAAGGCTTGAATAGTTTCTTCAGGGACCTCAGCTTGAGAAATGCTAAGTGTATTCTTCCCTTTTGGTTCCCTAACTAGATCTTTGCACATTTCATTATATTTGACTTTGCCATCCAGAGATGCTCTTTGAAATTTTCTATTCAGCTCTTTTACTTCCTCATTTCTTCCAATTGCTTTAGCATCTCCATGCTGCAGAGCAAGTTTCAAAGTCTCTTCTGACATCCATTTTGTTCTTGTATTCTTTCACTAAGGAGCTCTGGTAGCGTTGTTGTTGTTGTTGTTATGTGCCGTCGAGTAGGTTCCGACCCATAGTGACCCTGTACAGGGTTTCCGAGGCTGTAAGTCTTTACCAGAGCAGAAAGCCTCCTCTTTCTCCCGCGGAGCGGCTGGTAGTTTCTAACTTCTTACCTTAAGGTTCGTAGCCCGATTCGTAACCATTAGCTACCAGAGCTCCTTATAGATGGTTATAGTTATAGTTATATATAGTTATAGTTATATAT
>NW_006408539.1:3722424-3724855 GCF_000296735.1 Chrysochloris asiatica | reverse complement strand
TATAGTTATAGTTATATATATTTATAGTTATATATGGTTATAGTTATAGTTATATATGGTTATAGTTATATATAGGTTTATATATGAATCAGCAAAGCAATCCTGTCAAGTTCCAGTCTCACAGATATTGCTATATTCAAAGACGCTTCAAAAAGTTCTTGGGAAAACTCCATTATCATTTCATTCCATTTTTCCACAAACTTTTTAAAGATCTCATTATATATGTATGTTCAATGGCACTTAACAATAACCCACATATATGTTACTGTAAAGTGCCATCGAGTCAGTTCCAACTCATAGCAACCATGTATAGATGTGCCATAGTGGTTACGAATTGGACTGTGAACCACAAGGTCAGCAGTTCGAAACTACCAGCTGTTTCGCGGGATGAGGCTTTCTGCTCCCATAAAGATTTACAGCTTTGGAAACCCTGTGCAGGGTTGCTATGAGTCAGAACTGACTCCACGGCACATAACAATAACATTCTTTCACTATACTTATTCAGTCTGCATGCTGAGCAAGTAATTTGAGAAGCTGGATTATATGAATAAAAATATGGCATCAGTGTTGGAGGTGGTGGTGGTATGCCATGAAGTTGGTTCTGACTCATAGTGACCCTGTATAGGGTTTCTGAGGTTGTAAATCTTTACAGGAATGGAAAGCTTCATCTTTCTCCCATGGAATAGTTGGTAGTTTCGAACTTCTGACCTTGAGGTTAGCAACCCAACTTGTAGCCACTGCGCTACCAGAGTTCCTTTAATGTTGGGTAAAGACTCATTAGCAAATGCAGATTATACAACTTTGCTTGCTGAAAACAAAGAGGACTTTAAATATTTTCTGATAAAGACCAAAGACCACAGCCTCAGGTATGGGTTGTACCTCAGTGTAGTGAAAAACAAAATCGTCACCACTGAACCAATAAGGAACATCAAGATAAATGGAAAAAAAGGTTGAAGTTGTATAAGACTTCATTTGCTCAGATCAACCATCGACATACATGGAAGCAGCAGTCAAGAAATCAAAAGACATGTTGCTTTAGTCAAATCTTCTGCGCAAGACCTCTTTAAAGTATTCAAGATGAAAGATATCAGTTTGAGAACTAAGGTGCATCTAACCCAAGCCATGGTATTTTCAATAACCTCATATGCATGTGACAGTTGGGCAATGAATAAAGAAGATTACAGAAGAGTTGATGCATTTGAGTTATGAACTTGGAGGAGAGTATTAAAAGTACCATGGACTGCCAAAAGAACAAACAAATCTGTGCTGGAAGAAGTGCAGCCAGAATGCTCCTTAGAAGCCATGATAGTCAGACTTTGTCTCTCATACTTTGTACATATTATCAGTAGGGGGTAGTCCTTGGAGAAGAACATCATGCTTTGTAAAGTGGAGGATCAATGAAAAATAGGAAGATCCCCAATGAAATGGATTGGCATGGTGACAGCATAGAACCCAATGTAGCAATGATTGTGAGATTTGCACAGGACTGGGCAGTGGTTTGTTCTGTTGAATATAAGGTCGCTATGAGTCTGTACAGACTTAATGGCACTTAACAATAGTATAGTTTTACTCCACACTCTAAGGACAGGCTGTTACAATAATCAAAAGGCACACTTCCAGCATTTAAAATGAGAAGTGTGCATTTTAAGCACCACTATAAGCATTATTATTATTATTATTTTTACTATTCTGATCCACTCTGGCAGTTTGGCTGTTTAACAAATCATTTTCTAGAAATAGGTTTTCATTGGTGAAATTGGTGGGGTTTGCTTAATACAACAGGTGCTAATATAATGGGATTTCATTGGTTAAAATCAGGGGTGCTTAATGTGTCAATTGGCTAATGTCCTGTAGAGATGCTCTATCTCTACATGGATAAAGTTATAGAATTCCTTCATTCCTAGAAGCAGTGTGCTAGGTTTGATCCCTAGAAAGTTGTATAATCAACTTCTTATTCTGTGGATTTAGTCACGTGAGTCTGACTAGATTATTAGTTAAATCCTCCCCAGAGTGTTATCATATTTGCTTTTGATGAGGCTCAAAGCAAGTACCAATCAGATCTCCCCAAAGGAAGTGAGATTGCAAAACAGGCTATGACTAGCATTTTGTGCTAACATACTAATCTAGGTCTATAGCATTTCTGTTGTCTCTTAAAGATAATGTAAGATTTTTATGTATTTTTGGAATGGTTCCATTCCAAATATTTATCCTTTCAAGTTTCAGTGTTTACAAATGTACGCTGCAGTTATATGAAATTTTTTCTTGTATGCAGCACCCCATTCCCAAGGATATTTCCATGTCTAACTTGGTTGAGATTGTAAAACATTTGAGACTAATTCACATTTTGGGGAGACACTTTTCCCTGTTTTTTTTTTTTTTTTTATGATCATGCTGTGCATGTTGTGAACAGAGGCACTACTGAATAGTTTTG
>NW_006408539.1:3706868-3722133 GCF_000296735.1 Chrysochloris asiatica | reverse complement strand
AAAGATGTCAGCTTGAAGACTAAGGTGTGCCTGACCCAAGCCATGGTATTTTCAATAACCTCATATGCATGCGAAAGCTGGACAGTGAATAAGGAAAACAGTAGAATAATTGATGCTTTTGAGTTATGGTGTTGGAGGAGAAAATGGAGAGTGCCATGGACTGCCAAAAGAACTAATCGATCCATTTTGGAAGAAGTGCAACCAGAGTGCTCCTTGGAGGCCAAGATGACCAAACTTCATCTCTCATACTTGGCCAAGTGGCAGCATCGATGGACTCAAACGTGGCAACAGTAGTGAGGTTAGCCCAGGATCGGGCAGTGTTTCTCATTCTGCTGTGCATGAGGTTGCTATGGGTCAGTAGCGACTCGATGGCACCTAACAACAACAACAACAATCTTTTCTAGGATGTTTGTACAGCCAACAGCTGTGAAAGATACAGTGTCTCTCTGCAGTGAAACACAAGCTCGTTTATTGTGCATCCTAAAGATAACATTTTCTTCTGGTTCAAAGATCAGGCTTTATGATGTATTGCCAATTACAAAAGGTTTAGTTTCCTTAAACTTAGGATTCTTCTTCAATAATGCAGCTGACTAAATGTGCAAGAACGAACTAGTCCTCTTGCTATTGTTCTTTGGGAATCAAAGAAAAATGACGACAAAGGCCATTGCGTGACAAACAAATTGTACTCTGTTTTTCACCTAACGATCTTTTGTTTTCTGCCTGCATCTGTGAAATGGTGGCAAGCTAACTTATTCACGAACAAGTAGAGTAAGATCTCAGACTGTTCATAGTTCTTGACAAATTAACTCAGATCTCAAAGGACTTAAAGTTAACGCCATGATGAATGGCATGGGATCTTAAGATAAATAAGAATATTGTGGATATCTCAAGAAACCTCAGCCTAGAAAGAATGAAGATAAAATTTAGCTTTCTGCTTTAGACAGGGACATGACTTTAAGCCTACTATTGTGTAGCAAAGTCTTATTTTTAGCAGACTTGATTGCAAAAGGAAAGTTAAATTTTTTTAAGGAATTAACTCTTTTTAAGACTCTAGATGCCACTTGTAAGCATCCGTTTACATGCAGATAATCAGAATGCCAAATATAAATGATTATTTTCCAGTCGTTAAAGAAATATCTTCTGAAAACTATTTAACAATGCTTTAACTTACGTTTAAAAAACAATTGTTTTCCTTTAAAATATTTAACTTTGTTTTTCACTGATGTAACTGATAATGGAAGCAACACACAGTCACAATAGAAATTACAGGAGATTGTAATGAGACAATGGAATTAGATCATATGTAAGCTCTAATGAATAACTCTTTGTATTTGTTGTAGCCTCTCCCACCTTGACAGAGAATGAAGTAAACAAATCCTGGTAGTGGTTATGTGCCGTGGAGTCGGACCCTGTACAGGGTTTCTGAGGCTGTAAATCTTTACGGGAGCAGAAAGCCTCATCTTTCTCCCTTGGAACAGCTGGTAGTTTCGAACTGCTGACCTTGCATTTTGCAGCCCGATTCGTAACCACTACGCTACTAGAGGTCCTTAAACAAATCCTAGTACCAGTCAGTATATTAAGCATCAGGAGCAACTGCCTAGAAATCTTACTTTTTCCTTAGTCTCTCATTTAAGCAAATAGTTTAATCATCAAACAAGCCTGGGCTGAAAGACAATGAGGATAGTAATATCCCTTCAAAAAGGATCACGTAAAGCTAAGCCATCAACTGCAGAAGCAGGTACAGAATTCCACTCTTTGACTGGGGTCTCTGATTTTTTTTGAAAAACAGTTGAAAAGGTATAGGTCATGATTAGTACATGCTAATTATTTTTCTTTTATAAATTGTTTTTACTGTGGTAAAATGTATATAACAAAACATTTGCCAATTCAGCATTTTTACATGTATAACTCAGTGATGTCAATTCTGTTCACCAAGTTGTGCCACACCATCACTACTATCCATTAATCATGTGTTCACCACTATTAACAGGTACTCACCACCCTCTAGGAGTCCTGGTGTGGCACCGTGGGTTAATATGCTGGCCTGCAAGGTCGACTTAAACTGCAAGGTCGGTGGTTCAAGCTCACTAGCCACTCCTCGGAAACCCTATACAGGATCTCTATGGGTCAGAACTGGCTTGACAGCACTTAACAACAACAACAACAAGTATCCCTTAAGCAATGACTCTTCCTTGACCTCACCCACTGCTGGTTGTTGTTGTTAAGTGTTATCAAGTTGTCGAGTCAGTTTCGACTCCTAGTGAACTCATATAGGGTTTCCCAGGCTGTAAATCAGATGTCGTATTACATTTGGCAAGTCGCTGCACAAGATTTCTTTAAAGTGTTCAAGAGCAAATTATGTCATTTTGAGTACAAAGGTGCACCTGACCCAAGCCACATATACATGTGAAAGTTGCACAGTGACTAAGGAAGACCATAAAATAATTGATGCATTTGAGTTATGGTATTGGAGAAGAATAGTAAAAGTATCATGGACTGCCAGGAGAACAAACAGATCTGTGTTGGAAGAAGCACAAACATAATACTCATGAGAAGCCAAGACAGACAGACTTCGTCTTTTATACTTCAGATATATTATCAGGAGGGATCAGTCCCTGGAGAAGGACATCATGCTTGGTAAAGTGGGGGTTCAGCACAAAAGAGGGAGCCCCACTAATGAAATGGATTGACATACTAAATGCTATAGGCTTGAGCGTAGACGTGATCGTGAGAATCGAGTGGGATTGATTGGTGTTTCATTCTGTTGTATGTAGGGTCGCTATGGGTCTGAACCTACTCTATTGCACACAACGACAACCTAATGAATCTTTACAGGAGCAGAAAGCCTATCTTTCTCCTGTGGAGAAACTGATGGGCTCAAACTGCCTAACGGTTTTCTGAAACTATAACCTTTATGGGAGCAGACTGTCTCATCTTTTTCCTGAGGACCACTACCATCCTTATACTTAGCAACCTAACTCTTAACCCACTATGCCAAGCAGGGTCCTTAACATCCTTCAAGGAACTTAAAAAAACCTGAGGCCTACAAACCGTAATTGAACCATAATCTTGGGAGTTCTTCTGTGTACAGCTATTTGATCTGCTTTATGTGGTCTGTGTGTCTAGAAACATTGGCAATAAAGTGCAGTTGTTAAAAGCGTAGGCTATGGAGACAGCCTGCCTGTGTTTCTTCAATTCTGTGTTTTTGCGATTTGAATTGGGGCAAATTCCTTACAGCTTGCATGCCTCAGTTTCCCCATGTGGAGACTTCTAAGTTTCTTATGAGTAATAAATATGTGACTGCACATAAACCAGACATGACACATGTGAAGTGCTCAATAGATGTTAGTTATTATAACACAAACTTTTGAAAAATAAATTGGGATTATTGCACGCATATTGCTTTGTAAGGAGCTCTGGTAGCATAGTGGTTATGAGTCATGCTGCTAACCTCAAGGTCAACTGTTCGAAACTACCAGTCGTTTTGCAGGAGAAAGATGCAGGTTTCTGCTCCCATAAAGATTTACAGCCTCAGGAACTCTATTCAAGGTTGCTATGAGTTGAAACCAACTCCATGGCACATAATCATCAGCACCACTGCTTTGGAGCCATTTTCCCCCTCAGTTAATAGCATGCGTTTCCAAAGGAAAGTGATTGTGATAATATAAACAGTTTAAACAAATTGTTGATGTTATTAAGTGCCATCGAGTTGGTTCCTACTCAAACCTTGAATATGGTTTCCAAGAAGCTACTAGTGGGTTTCAACCACCAACCTTGTGGTTCGCTGTCCAGTGCTTACCCTACAGTGCCATAACTGGACTACATTGTGTAAGTTATATGTAGATAAAAACTACATTAAACATTTTATCCAAGTTAAAGGAAATGAAGTACTCCTCCTAAGACTTAAAACTGCTGGGAAAAAAAACCAAACAAGCTTATTGCTTGAGAATTATTGTTTCCATTTTGGAAGAAGTGCAGCCAGAGTGCTCCTTGGAGGCCAAGATGGCCAAACTTCATCTCTCATACTTCGGACATACTGTCAGGAGGGACCAGTCACTGGAGAAGGATATCATGTTTGGTAAGGTGGAGGGTCAGAGAAAAAGAGGAAGACGCCCAACGAGATGGATTGGCCAAGTGGCAGCATCGATGGACTCAAGCATGGCAACAATAGTGAAGTTGGCCCAGGATCGGGCAGTGTTTCGTTCTGCTGTGCACAAGGTCGCTATGGGTCAGTACTGACTCGATGGTACCTAACAACAACAACAACATTGTTTGAGAAAATCATCTCTATGCTCTATTTCTTACTTTATCATTTATAGCCCTATGATAGTTTTTCTTAATAGCTTTTCAGATTTTTTAATTCTGATGGAAATAGTTGAACTTACTAAATGCTATAAAGCAAACAAACAACCCTGAGAAAAAGACAATGAACCTCTGAACCTTATGGTCGGGTGGCTGGCAGCATGATATAGCGGATGAATCTGTGGCCTGGAGCTAAGGAGAGCTTGAGTAAGCTATAAACTATAACCCTCATCTGAACTTGTAGTGACCTTTTCTAGTCAGGTTACAAGGAGTACTCAGAGTAGCAGAAGTGAACTTTTGGGATGTGGCTTCTGAGTAGATATGACAGCATCACCCCAAACTGAGGCCCTGCCTGGTCTCCTGGGACGTGAAGCCCGAAACTCAAAGGTGAACATCTGAATTATGAAGGCTCATCCACTCTCCTGCTGCTCTTCTTTGGTTCTGAGCACTTCCTGCCTGGCTTTGAGTATCAGCTTGACCCTTCTCAGCAGCATAATATCAACTACTCCTGGTTTCCTGCTCCCTCACAACTTAGCTTTGCAGGCATCTTATGTGGACAGATTACTGTTCACAGTCCTGACTCCCAAGTCTTTTATCTCAAGGAACAACTTTCCATTTTTTCTTTATCTCTTAGTTCAAATTCTAGCGAGAAGAAGTTGCAGTGGTCTAGTCCAACCTGTTGATGTATCCCCCTTGAATTAATTTACTGTGGACAAGAAAAGTATGTAGAGTTGCTCTACTGAGGGTGTCAGGTGGTTGTTTTGTGCTGTTGAGTCGACTCCATTTCAGAGTGATCCTAAGCACAACAAAATGAAACACTGCCCCGTCTAATACCATGATGGCCACATTTGAGTCCATTTTGCCACTTTGCCAATCATGATGCTCTTTTCCAGAGGCGGGTACCTCCTGATAACGTCTAAAATATGACAAACAAAGTCTCACCATCCTTGCTTCAAGGAAGCATTCTGACTTCCCTTCTTCCAAGACAGATTTGTTTGTTCTTCTGGCAGTCCATTGTACTTTCAGTATTATTCGCCAGCACCATAGTTCATATACACAGATTTTTCTACGGTCTTCCTAATCATTGTCCAAATTTCACATGCATATGAGGCAACTGAAAATACCATGACTTGGATTATTTTTGTTTTTCTTAATTGACGTTGAGTTGATTCCATCTCAGAGCCACCCTGTATAGGGTTTCTGGAGCTGTCAATCTTTGTCATAGCAGAAAGACTCATCTTTCTCCAATGGAGTCATGTGGGCTCGAACGTCCAACCTTGTGGCTTGCAGTCCAGTGCTTATCTTAGAGAGTCACCACTCTCCCGTGGCTCAGGTAGGACCAGCAAGCGTCATAGAATGGTGAATGTATCTCAACATTTGTTACACTGTCCTTGAAGAGGTTGTTTTGTTTTTGTTTTTTGTTGTTGTTTTTATTTTTTTAATCTACAACCTCACTTATAAATTTCTTCTTTGTGGCTCTTTCTGCTTCACTTAGTTGTAAGCTGCATGGAGTCACCCCCAACTTATAGTGAACCCATAAGCAACAAAGCAGCACAGAGTCTGTTCCTTGATCTGTTGCAGCTCAGACCATTGCGACCATAGGGTTTTCATTCATTGGTTGTTTTTTTCAGAAGTAGATTGCCAGGCCTTTCTTTCTGATCTCTCTTAGCCTGACTGACAGATGGATGGTGGTGGTGCATGTGGTGCACTGACCAGGAACTGAAGCACTCGCTATCTTCTGAATGGAGGTGAGAGCTGTACCTTTAAACCACCAATAGCTCATCTGCAGTTGAATTCAGAGACATTTTTCCAAAGGGATATGTAATGACTAGGACCTACAGTCTCTCTTACTTCTTTGATGCTCTGATCCTCCTCCCCACTTTGAGTGCATCCTGCTTACATGATGGGGCCAGATGTAGATTACCTTTGCACCATCACTTACTGCCATTCCTATGAAAAGAGAATTTTAGACTCTCTTCCCTCTGTTTTCAAAGAAACCAGACTCTAGCCCAAGTATCTGACTTGAGGATTTCTCAAATTAATTCCCAAAGAGATTCAAACTGTTTTTAAAAATGGAAATACTTATGCATATCTAACATGAATTAAAGAACAAATTTAATAGTAATTCTAAGAAAAAAAAGTCAAGCTCTAAATATTTAAACTCATTTTATTTTCTCTGGGTATTGCAAATAATGTTGATCCCCCAAATAATAGGCAGGCAATATTGTCAGCAATTTGAGCCCTTCATTGGATGAATACATCTGAGGTCAAATGACAGAACTTGTGTTAGCAAGTTGTTCCTGAACGTCTTCAATGCCTAATTTCTAACTGATTTGCTCACTGGATGCTGGGACTGGGGAGATGGGTACAAATTAAGGGACAGTGGGTTTTACGTATAAGGTAGGCTCACCTGCCATATTCATAGAACTTCAAGGCATAGTAACAAACCATTCTTGCCCACTCCTGAATCCCCATCATCCCTGGTTTCAAACCTTGCTAACCTTGACCGAACCAAATTGTAATAATGATAAATCAGCAAGGGATACCCAATGAATCTCTAAACAAATCTCTAGTGGATGATCTACTTTATAATTGGATTATAATTAATTCAGAATGGTATTAGAGCCCCATGCTGTTCTTTAATTATTTGATGTTTTACCACATTAGATTGTTCATTCCTTATTGAAAAAGATTGGGCCATATTTTTCTTCCGAATCCTATGGGGTCCTTAGTACATTAGTAGTTATGTGCATAGTAGACACACAATAAATGCTTTTTTCTTTTGAATTAAGTTGAGGATCTGGTCCTTGAGCATCTAAAATCGTCATTTCTGTTTTCCCTAGAGGTTAACTTCCATTTTACTTGGCATATAGAGCACGAAAAAGAAAATAACATATATGCAAAGTCAGAAAACTCATACAACAAAACACAATAAAATGCAATCGCATTAGTTCCATAGAGATCATCTGGTACAGTCATTTTACATAGGAAGAAATTGAGATCTTGGACATTTCTCTGCTCTCATCATTTCAACTACTACATAATTATTTTAAAAAGGAGTAGAAGAGAACTAAGAAGAAGAAAAGGGAGAGGTAGAGTAGGGAGGGGAGAAGAGGAGACATTGAAGGAGAAGATCATCTCAAGAGCAGATTTGATTAATGAGACACAAAGAAGAGAACACCAGAAGACATAAAGAGCATCATACAAGAAGAAAGTCAAAGGTCACTAAGAAGACAATAAAAAAGAAAAAGACCAAAAAGTGTGTCAGAAGACACTCTGAAACTTGCTCTCTAGCATAGGGATGTTAAAGCAAATGGAAGAAATGAAGATGTAAAAGAGCTGAACATAAAATTTCAAAGGGTAGTTCAAGAAGACAAAGTCAAATATTATAATAAAAGATGCAAAGACGGGAGTTAGAAAACCAAAAGAAAAAAACATGCTTAGCATTTCTCAAGCTAAAGAACTTAACAAAAAATTCAACCCTCGACTTAAAATTTTGAAGGATCCTTTGATGTGGCACTGCAGGTTAATGCACTGGACTGCACAGTCAGTTTGAACCACAATTTCAACAGTTCAAGTTCCTCTGAAATCCTATACAGGGGTGTTAAGAATCAGAACAAAGAAGTCCAACCTTCACTGAAGGCATTGGAAAAGAGCAGTGCTCTGGGAATTGAAGGAATGCATAATGAAATCTTTTAAACAAACTGAGGCTGCACTGTAGGCACTCATACATTTATGCCCAGAAATTTGGAAGTGGTTGTCCCTGCCACCACCAACATGGAGACTTTGTACCTAGTCCTGTTCTTATTGCTTGACTCCCCCAACCTGAAGCTGTAGAAGCTACCCGTGGTACATGTGCCATCAGTCATGATGGTGTACACTCTGGTCAAGGTATCTAATGTCATCATCACAGAAGGAATCATTTCTGATGCTATTGTGGAACCTCCAAATGTTGGCTCTATGACTAACGAACATGGACATCAGAGACCAGCAGCTTTCTTGACCTACAGAGCAAATGGACAATATATTGTGGAAGGACTAACATCCAGCTTCCTGTTTACAATGGGAGGTTTAGGGTTCATAATCCTGGACTGATCTAATATGCCAAACATTCCAAAACTCAATAGAGTTCCTCTTCTACTTATTGGATTCATCTGTGTCCTTTTTTTGGGCTACAGTATTCATAAGAATGAAACTGCTGAGTTATCTGATGGGTTAGAGTACACCTTGAGAAGAAATCATTGGATATTGGATTTGCTCCTGTTAATGAAGTTTTGACAACTGTATCTACCAAACCTCAAATATGAAATGTGAAAAAGGATGAAAACATTGGAGAGAAGAATCTAGTGAAAGCTTTTTAAAGCTTGGACTAGAATTTCTCTTTGGTACTATCAGAGAGACAAACTTATTACAGTGTTTCTTCACCTGCTGACCTAGACTTTCATACCAACATTGTTAACTGGAATGTTCTTCTTAGTTTTTCATTTCTGAAAGGTAATAGACTTCATATCTACACCATTAAAAAAAATCTAAAAAAATGGAATTTGGGGTGGCGGTGCTTGATGGCCTCTTGGACATGAACAGACACTTGACCAAGAAGGCGATCCAGGCAGCCAAGAAACATATGAAGAAATGTTTAAGATCGCTGGCCATTAGAGAGATGCAAATCAAAACAACAATGAGATATCATCTCACACCAGCAAAAACAGCAAAGATCAAAAAAGTAGAGGACAATAAATGCTGGTGAGGATATGGAGAGACTGGGATGCTCCTGCATTGCTGGTGGGATTGCAAAATGGTCCAACTTCTCTGAAAAGCAATATGGCACTTCCTCAGAAGGTTGGAAATAGAATTATCTTTGGATCCAGCAATTCCTCTACTTGGTATTTACCCACAAGAAATATGAGCCATAACATGAGTAGATATATGCACACCAATGTTCATAGCAGCACTATTTACAATAGCAAAAATATGGAGACAGCCTAAGTGCCCATCAACTCAAGAATGGATAAGCAAACTGTGGTACATACACACAATGGGACCACCAAGGGAGAAGAACAGAGAATGAGACCCTACCCAGAGAAGCAGTGACGCCAGAGTTGGAGGCAGAGACGATGAAGTGAGAGATGGAGCGGCTGGGGGCTGTAACAATGGCAATGAAATGACATATGATAGAATGTAAAACTAATGTTTTCTCATATAAACTATCACATAATTCACAATAAAACATTAAAAAAAACATGGAATTTGGAAAACACCTACTTGGCCAACTGATTTGTAGAAATCCAAATTTGTACACATTCCAAAGAAAGGTAACCCAACAGAATGCGGAATTCATCAGACAATATCATTAATATTGCATGCGAGTAAAATTTTTCTAAAGACAACTAAAAACAATTGCAGCAGTTAATTGACAGGGAACTTCCAGAGGTTCAGTTCAGATCATTGCTAATGTAAGACAGATCTTGGCCAACAGCAGAGAATACCATAAAGATGTTTGCCTGGGCTTTATTGGCTATGCAAAGGTTTTCAATTGTGAGGATCATGACAAGCTATGGACAACATTGTGGAGAATGAGTATTCCAGAACTCTTAATTGTGCTCATGAGGAACCTGTGCATAGACCAAGAGGCAGTTGTTCAAACAGAACAAGGGAACACTGAATGGTTTAAAATAAAGAAAAGTTGTATTGTTTCACAATACTTGTTCAATCTTCATACTGAGCAAATAATTTGAGAAGCTGGATTATATGAAGAAGAACATGGCATCAGGATTGAAGGAAGACTCATTAACAACCTGCAGCATGCAAATGATGCAACCTGGCTTGCTGAAAGCAAAAAGAACTGAAAATACTGATGAAGATTAAAGGCCACAATCTTTAGTATAGGTTGCACCTCAATGTAAAGAAATCAATAATCCTCACCAATGGACCAATAGACAACATCTATATAAATGGAGATACGATTGAACTTGTCAAAGACTTCGTTTTGCTTGGATCAACTATCAACTCGTGGAAGCAGCTGTCAAGAAATAAAACAATGTATTGCATTAGGCAAATCTTCAGAATACCTCTTTAAAATTTTCAAGAGCAAAGATTTGAGAACTAAAGTATGTTTGGCCCAATCATGGTATTTTCAGTAACCTCATATGCCTTCAAAAGTTGGATAATGAGTAAGGAAGACAGCAGAAAAACTGAAGCATTTAAGTTACGGTGTTGCAGGAGAATGTGAAAAGTACCATGGATAGCTGAACAAAGAAATCTGTGTTGGAAGAAGTACAACCAGAATGAATGCTCCTTAGAAGCCAGGATGGTGATACTTTGTCTCTCTTACTTGGGGCATATTTTCAGGAGGGATCTGTTCCTGGAGAAGGCCATCATGCTTGGTAAAGTGTAGGGTCAGGAAAAAACAGGAAGACCTCCAAGAAGATGAATTTGTACATTGGCAGCAGCAATGAACTCAACCGTAGCAACAATTGTAAGATTGGTGCAGGACAGGACAGTATTTCATTCTATTGTGCATAAGGTTGCTGTGAGTTGGCACTGACTTGACAGCATCTAACAACAACAACAACAAGCCCACAACAGTCATGGAAACCTCAATTCCCTATCAATCAAATAAATATTAATAGACATGGCAGAAAGTATTGCATAAACAAGGAAAAATGTATCTCAAAGAACATGAAAAGGCTGAAAATGACATAGCTACTTGGTAAGAACTTGGCAACTTTAGATAGCCCAGGATATTAGGAAATTTGGAAAGTAACCATTTTCTATCACATAGCTTTTGAAAAGGGGGAAACATCTAATCATGGCAGGTGTTTTAGTATAAGGTTTTTTAAATGAGAAAAATGGTCCTTTTGCACCTCTCTGATACACCTGTGTTGTTCACACTATGCAACACCCATCTCTCTCTAGCTTAACACTATGGTCTGTAGATGCATTAATGACACTCGGCCCTGGGGCTTCCATTAATAGATCAAAATATTGACTCATCAGATGTACGATATACCTTTAAAGAACATTAAAAATAGTAAAAATCCTACCATGTATCTTGTTTATACATTGTCTGGGGATCCCAGTTAACCACCCTATCATTAAAGGACCCCATTCTTAAATAAAGGAAAATGGAGTGTAGGATTGGGAGGAAACAAATGGTTTATGGCAGAATTACAGACACCAAATGGAATGGAGACTGCAAACCAGATTTGCACAGATTTTAGCTGAAGAGATAAAGGGAAAGAGAGAAAAGTGAATTCTCCTTTGGTGATATATAACTTAATTTGGTCTCACAATGCTGGCATTTGTCTCGGGGATGTTATTGGTTTCTCCCGTCAAACTCTAGCAAAAGCAAGAGTAGAACTCTTATTTAATGTTTTAAAAAGTGATCTTCACAACCAACACATAGATTATATTATGAATTGAGAGAATAATTGTCCTAAGTAACAATAGCATCTGCGTAAGGTGTTCTGAATCCATTAGGAACTGCTAACTTGCCAAAGGAATTCAACAATTTTCATTTAGGCCCATTAACCTGATTTAACTAAAACTGAATCTTGACTCAGTCATTAACAGTATGAGATTCTGGGGTCACAGGATCCTTCACAATCTAAGCTATTTATGTCTGGGTCACAGGGTAAAAAGAAACATCAATCATTCTAGATCAATGGCATATATAATTAGGTCTGTTATTAAGTGCAATCAAGTTGGTTTCTACTCATAGCAACCCTGTATAACAACCCTGAGGAGCCGCTGGTGGCCTTGAATTGCTGACATTGTGGTTAGTAATGTCTACTGCTTAGTCTATAGCTTCCTAAAGCTTTCTCAGAACTCCATTGGCAACAGCAGCTAAAAGATCTCTGGACCTTTGATCACCATGGCTCCAGTTCCTCTCTGTTCCTCAGATGGTCTAGACCCTGTGTTGAAGCAAGCTTCTGCCTCACAGTTGTCTTCAGAAATGATATCCAGTCAGTGCATTGGGCTAATTGCCCTTGGTTTTTACCTCCTCCTTTCTCTGAAATTCCTTCTCTGAGACTAAACTATATGGCACTGTGGGTTAATGTGCTGGATTGAACCGCAAGGTCGGTGATTCAAACTCACCAGCTGCTCCTCAGAAACACTATACAGGGTCGCTGTGAGTGGGAACCAACTTAGCAACAACACAGCACTTAGCAACAACAACAACAACATTCATGATCTTGGATAAATATGTTAACAATGCTCAGTTCCCAGCCTCTTCTATCCCACCTCTAGTTCCAGTCTTTTCCAAATACCATTACAGTTCTTTCCCTGACAAGTTTGTCTTCTGAGAGCTATATTGTTAATGCTTCTAGATGCACTTTACCTGATGCATAGACATTTACAAATTCAGAAGGATGTAATATTTAAGAAATCTTTATTGGATGAATGAGTCAATGGATATACAACAAGACACTGAGCTTGATATTTAGAGGCTGAATACAAATCCTCACCTGACCACATACTGGCAATAGGATCTCAGACTATTACTTAATTTTCTGAATCTCCGTTAGCTTATTAGTAAAATGGAGATGCATATTTCCTCTACTTATCTCACAGAGTTTCTGTAAATCTGACAATGGGCACTGCAAAATTTAGAGTTTTACAGGAGTACTTTTCTGTTATTATTAGGAAATACTGCGTTCAAACATTTATTCAAGTACATACATTTTGTGCCTGTCTGAGCAAGATTACCAGAAATAAGCAAGACATGATCTGAGCTATACAAACAATTTAGTCCACGGGAGATCCAAGAAACCAAGAAATCACAGTAAGTCATTTTGTCTGTTGTTTTTGTTATGTGCCTTTGAATTGTTCCCAACTCATAGCCATCCCATACACAACAGAACAAAACACAGGCCAGTCTTGAGCCATTCTCACAGTATTGTTCTGTGGGAGGCCATTGTTGCTGCCACTGTGTCAGTTCATCTCCTTGGGAGTCTTTCTCTTTTTCATCACCCCTCCACTTCACCAGGCATCTCCAGAGACTGATCTCCCCTGACAACCTGTCCAAAGCTTGAGAGATAAAGTCTGGCCTTCCTAGCTTCTGAGGAACACTCAGGCTGTACTTCTTCCAATACAAATGTGTTTGTCCTTCTGGCAGTCCATGATACTTTCAGTATTCTATCCCAACAGCATAATTGAAATATATCGCTTTCTAAGTTCTTTCTTATTCACTGTCCAACTTTGACATGCATTTGAGGTAATAGAAAATATCATGGCTTCAGTCAGACCCAACTTAGTTCTGAAATTGACATCTTTGCTCTTTAACAAAGATGTCAAAAAGTCCTTTTACAACAGATTTGCCTAATGTAATATGTCATTTGTTTTCTTGACTGCTGGTTCCTTGAATGTTGAGTGTAGATCCAAGAAAAATGAAGTTTTTGACAACTTCAATCTTTTCTCTATTTATCATGATGCTCTTTATAGGTCAGGTTATGAGGATTTTTGGTTTTTGTTTTTACAATGAATTGAAATCCATACTGAAAATTTTAGTCATTGATTTTCATCCATAAACGTTATAAATTATCTTCACTTTCAGCAAGTAAAGGTTGTGTCATCTGCATATCGCAGGTATTTAATGAGCCTTCATCCAATTCTGATGCCTCATTCTTCTTATAGTCCAGCTTCTCAGATTATTTGCTCAGTATACAGGCTGAATAAGTAGAGTGGCAGGATACAGCCTAGCACACATCTTTCCAGATGTTAAACCACTCAGTATCCTCTTAGTCTCTATACAAGTTCCTCAAGTGCACAATTAAATGTGCTGTAATACCCATTCATTGCATTGTTACCCATAGTTTGTTGACATCCGTATAGTTAAAGGCCTTTACATAGTCAATAAAGCACAAGTAAACATCTTTCTGGTGTTCTCTGCTTTCAGGTAAGATACATATGATGTCAGCAGTGATAACCCTATTTCTACATCCTCTTCGGAATCTAGCTTGAAATTCCTGGCAGCTCTCTGTCAATGTACATCTGCAACACTTTTAGAATTATTTTCAGGAAAATTTTACTTGTATATAATATTAATGTTATTGGTCTATGATTTTTGCCATCCATTGGGTCAAAGTTCTTTGGAATGTGCATAAACATGGATCTCTTCCAATGTGCTGACCAGGTAGCTGGCTTCCAAATTTCTTGGCATAGAAAAGTGAGCACTTTCAGCACTGTATTATTTTGTTGAAAATTTTCAATTTGTATCTTGTCAATTCCTAGAGTTGAGTCTTTCATCAACGCCTTCAGTGCAGCTAGGACCTCTTCCTTTAATACTCTTGAAATCACTGAACATCGGCCAATTCTTTTTGGTACAGTGACTTTGTGTATTCTTTTCATCTTCTTTTGATGCTTCTTTCTTCATTCAATATTTTCCTATGGGGTACTTCAACATTGTTAATTGAGGCTAGAATTTTTTCTCCAATTCTTTCAGCTTGAGAAATGCTGAACGTTTCTCACTTTTTGGTTTAGTAATTCCATGATTTTGCATATTTCATTATAATGCTTGACTTTCTTCCACAGTTGCTCTTTGAAATATTCTTTTCAGCTCTTTGACTTCTTCATTTATTCTAGTTGCTTTCATTTCTCTATGCTCAAGAGCAAGTTCCAGAGTTTCTTTTGAAATCTGTTTTGGTCTTTTCTTTGTGTCCTGTCTTTTTAATGACCTTTTACTTTCTTTCTGTATGTTCTTGATGTCATCCCACAACACTTCTGGTCTTTGGTCATTATTACCTAATACATCAATTCTGTTCTTGAGATCTCTAAATTCAGGTGGGATATATGCAAACCATATGATCAAGAGCCAATGATACTCAGGGAGGAAGTCCAAAGTGCATTGAAGGAATTGGCAAAAAACAAGGCACCAGGAATTGATGGAATAAAAATTTAAATCTTTCAAGAAAGTGAGGTGACACAGGAGGCACTCACTCATCTCTGCCAAGAAATTTGGAAG
>NW_006408539.1:3700920-3706768 GCF_000296735.1 Chrysochloris asiatica | reverse complement strand
GTGCATGCGGGAGAGAGTGCTCGGCATGGGCTTGTAAGGGTGAGAGGTGAAGACAATACATTCTCTGTCATTGTGAAGTCCAAGCTCAGGGTTTAGATCACAAGAGCTAGAAGAGGCGTAAAATCAATTATTAGCCCATGAAATAAAGAATAACTTCACATTAAGACTGCCTGTTTGTTGTTAGGTGCCATTGAACTATTGCAACACCATATGCAACAGAACAACACATTGCCTGGTCCTGTGCCATCTCACAATCATCCCTGTGTTTGAGCCCTGAGTTACAGTTTTGGCATCCTCAAGGGCCTTAAATTACGTTCCTTTAAATTTTTTGAGTTTGGGGAACAAACAGATGTATGAAGGGGCAAATTCTGGATTGTAGGATGAATGGGGTGAAGTTTCCCAATTCAATTCTCATAGGACAGCCTTTGATACCCTCAAAATATGAGCAGGTCCATTGTCGTGATGAAAAATGTCCTCAGTACATCTTTCCTGACTTTTTCTCATTAATGTAGTTTTCCAGTTTCTTCAAACTTCTTCCTAATAAGTCCCAGGATCAACCTGTATCTTTCAAGAACATCTATCAAAATGAATCCTTTGGAGTTCCTAAAACAGTTGCCATAACCTTCTGAGCTGACCTCTATGCCTTGAAATTATCTGGCCAGCAGATACCCTCTGAAGATGCAGTTTGATTGGATCTTTTTAGAAGATACCCTAACAAGAATAAGATAAAAATATTACTGAGAGAATTTGTCTGCAGCCATCCATTGATTGCAAAGATATACTTTATCACATACCCTTCCTTATGTGTGTGTGTAAACAAATTGTGTGAAAAACTCTCTAGACTGTTTTTATTTTGTTCTAATTTCCCTTCTTACTGAACAGCTTTGTCGCCAACCATAGCTTCTGCACTGTGGGCTTGAAAAAAAAAAAAAATGATACAGCAAATATGAATTTTCCTGTGTTCTTCTTCTAAACTACAGAACAAGTCAGTCTGAAGAAAGGGGAAAGTTACCGTATTCTTTTCTCTTTTCTTTATTAATGTTGAAAGGGAGTTTTGAAAAGTTTGTTGCAAAGAGACCCTTTCTTTCCACCTCTCTTCTGAAACTTCCTTCTCCTCAAACCCCCTGTTGTACCCTAGCTGCCTACAGTGTCATCCCCAAAGCAGTCCTTGTTCTCCAATAACTTACTTAATCTTTCCCAAATTAACACTCACTCATTCTGTGCAACTGAGCTCAGCTGTTCTGAGAAAAGCAATGAAGTTGAAACAACCCTCTAAGATGTGTTTGCAATTGCAAAATAACTTTTATTGCTTCTTCCTCTAATTATAAAAGTAATTCATGCTTGTTGTAGAAAATGTACAAAATACACATAGAAGTGTAGGAAGAATCTAAAAATTCTCAAAGTCTGTAGAATATTTGCATTTCTAAGGAAAGTATTTGGTGCAGTACATATTCAGTCATCAAGGTATAATGTTGATCTGCCTTATTAGGGGATAGTAACTTTGACAAAATCAAAGTCAGACAGAGCTAGAACTTTACTCCATATAACTCATACCACAGTATCCAAATGAAACTATCATTAATGAATTCAAGGTCAACCAATGCTCTACATTTCAAATGCAGAATGAAACCCTAGCTGGGATGAATTCCATTTCAAATCTGCAGAAATGAAGGCTCGGTTTTGAAGCTGAGCTCATTGCAGGAAACTTCCAACTTGAGTGCCAACTCTCTCATTCAGATTGACAAGCCCTTTCCCTCATTCTACCTGGGAGGAAGGAATTTTAAAAAAGGCAAAGTAGAAATTTTTGATTTTAAATGTAGATGAGAAACATAACAGGGATTAACCTCAGAATTTTTTATGTGAAACAAGTTACTAGTTTTAAAGAACTGCAATAGTTTCTTCTACAATAAATGTGATTCTAACTTGAAGCTTTTAAAACAGGATTTCCCACCAACAATAATCCGTTTCTCTTTTCAAGAATCTTTAAGTAAGATAAAGAAATACATGCTGATGAACAATTGTAAGGGGCCACTTCTAGGCAAGGGAGAGGAAGTGTCCACAGCTTCTACCTTGGAGTGAAATGAAGGCAGGGAGAAGTGAAAATATCAAAAAGCTATAAAGAGACTTGGTTACATTCCAATTGCTTTTGTTATATATACTAGAAATAAGAATTAGTTTGGGTTTTTACAATGTTATATAACTAGGTAATATTCCCACACTGTAATTTTGGTAATCCCTACTTTCTCTTGACCAGTTGGTCAAGAGAAGCTACAACTGCATTCTACCCCTTCATAGACTTGAGAGGGAAAATCCAAGTACAAAATAAGGCTCAAAGAGCAGAGATAGAGAACAAGCAGGCTAAATACAAAAAGTCTTCTGAAAACAAGAATAAGAGTAAGAGCAAGAGAACTGTCAAAGTTTGCAGCCCTCCAGCAACGCAGGAACCAGGAGATATTTTAAGATAGTAGCCCTGCTTGGAGGCTTGAGTCAGCATCCAAGTATTAATTCCAAAAGTATTAATTAGTACACATGAGCTATGTGACTGCCAAGTGAGTTTCCTACAAACCCAAGAGATCAGGCTGCCTGCACGTGTGTCCTTGGCTGTTGTCTGTCAGCATGTTCTTCCTCTCTACATATCTTTTCTTCATCATTTCATGTGTTTGTGTGCTTTTCATTGTCTTACTGTGTTAATTATTTTTTATTCTATAAATCTTTACATTTTGTGTCTAGAAACTGTAGATTTTATGAAAGAATTCATGGAAAGAAGAAAAGAAACTATCGTCATGAATGAGTTTTAATAAAAGTCCTATTAAGCCCTTCTCTTCTCTATCCAGAATTCCTCTTCCATTTCAGACCACCATGTTTCCCGGTCAACTTTCCCTTCAGCATGTTTGCTTGTCCCACTCTATCCTGTCTCTTTTGCTTTCCAGCTTCATCTCTCTCCTTCTCATTGTGTGGAAAACTCAGCTCAGTCTCATATTCATTCCTCTTTCCTGGCTGCTCAGCAAAAAACAAACAAACAACAACAACAACAACAACATATTCAAGGTCATATTTTGACTCTCATGAACTGGTTTTAATTTTCTTGAGCTTTCAACCTCAACTTGCATATGATCAATTGATGTTCAGTTCCACAGTCGGCCCTTAACCTGGTTTGTTTTTTTAAATGTTTTATTGTGAATTAAGTGATAGTTTACATGGGAGAACATTGGTTTTACATTCATCTTACCGTATATCGTTTCTTTGCCATGGTTACAATCCCCTCCATGCATCATCAACCAATCAAAGGGTATACCCTGAAAGCCTGCCCCCCGGTGGTCAGCACACAGCTCCTCTCCCTCTCTGGGTCTAAAGTCCCCAGCTGCTCTATCTCTTCAAGTCATCATCTCTGCCTCCATCTCTGAAGTCAGTGCTTCTCTGGGTTGGTTCCCGCTCTCCACTCTTCTCCCTTGATGGTTCCAGGGACCTCCGCTCCTAGACTGCAAAGTCAATCACTCCCCTCTTTCCTACAAAACATTTACCTTTACATTTCCAACCCTCACAGTCAGTCCTGATAACAATTATTCTCTATTGTATCACAAGAGACCTATCCGCATTTCCTTTCATCATTCCTGCCCAGACAGATTGGATACTAAGTGGAACTCCTTGACCTGGTTTTGACTGATGACATTGAGCCTCTCCATAATTTCTTTCCACAGATGTAGTCAGTTTGATTCCTGTGTATTCCATCAGGTGAGGTCCGTGTGTATAGTCATTTTTAAAAGTTGTTTAAGAAAGGAATTTGCAATGAATAAGTAGTTGATCTTGCAAAGTTCTATCATGTGGTTTCAGTCACCAAGGCCATATTTTTCAAATACGGATCCTACTTTGTTTCCAACTTTCTCATTATAATTGCTGGTAATTATCAATGCAACCTGATGGATTTCAGACTGAAGAAGTTGGTAAAATTCTTCAATATCATTCTCACTGGCTTTAGTGGTTGGTGCATAAATTTGAATAATAAAGGTATAAATGGTCTTCCTTGTAGGTGTACGGATAATATCCCATCACAGACAACATTGTACTTCAAGGGAGATCTTGCGATTTTCTTTTTGACAATGGATGTGATGCCATTCCTCTTCAATTTGCCTTTCCCAACATAGTAATTCATATGATTGTCTGATTCAAAATGGTCAACACCAGCCCATTCCAGCTCACTGATGCCTAGGATATTGATCTCTATGCACTCCATTTCATTCTGGACAACTTCCAGTTTTCCTAGATTCATAGTTCTTACATTCCATGTTCTGATTATTAATGAATGTTTGCAGCTATTTCTTCTCGTTTTTCATTATGTCGCATCAGCAAATAAAGGTCCTGAAAGCTTGGATCCATTCACGTCTTTAAGGTCAACTCTACTTTAAGGAGATAGTTCTTCCTGAGACTGCCACATCTTTCTCCTAAAGAGCATTTGGTGGGTTCAAATCGCTGACCTTTTGGTTAGCAGCCAAACCCGTAACCAGCTGCACCACAAGGGTGTCCAGAGAAATAAAAAGAGTAAAACCATTGCCACTGAGTCAGTTTTGGCACATAGAAACCCTGTAGGAGAGAACAGAGCTACTGTTTAGGGTTTTCAAAGTTATAATCTTTAAAGAAACAGATTACCACACCTTTTTCCTACAGAGTGGCTGATGGGTGCTAACTGCCTATCTTTCAGTTATAAGCAGACTGCACACAAGACAGAGGAAACAATGCATCAAATAGAACATGGGGCTATAGGTTGTTCCATTTAGATTTGTCTTTTAATCCCAATTCCAAACATCATCTCTAAGGGTTTCAGGTCACAGAGAATATGGTATGTGAAGAGAATGGTGGTCTTCCAGAAAGCCAGAAATGTGGTTACTAAATTACTGATATACCCTGAGAAGACCCTGTACAATACAAGATTGACATGTCCTCAAAGGACTCTGGGAGAGAAGCAGAGTTCTTATGGAGCAGTGACTTTGGTCAGGAAAAGACACTAAACAGCGGGCTTCACCATGTCAGCCCATGACACCCAAAATGAGTAAACCCAACTCCCCCATCTATCAGAGAATAGACATATTTTTTCCTAGATCTCCTGCACCTACCCTTGCACATAAGCACAGGTATATAAATGCTCCCCCCTCACTATTGTGTGCAGATCTCTATCCAGGTAACTGCACATACCATCCACCATACACTGTGGCAATCTTAGTGCCAACTTCTGTCTGTAAGTTATCTAATAAAGACTACATCGACAACCTGGCTTTTCCTGCCTCTTTTTTATGAATATGACCTGTGCCACTCAGAGCCGCTCCTGCTACTGGTCCCATGGAGAGTGACATGCCTACCACTATTGGTCCCATGGAGAGTGACATGCCTACCACCACAGGATTTAATATAACCAAGACATTGTCACTGTGCCTATAATAGGGAAGAAGAAGATTTATGCATTCAACAAAAAAGTTTCAAACACTTAGGATGACAGGTGTTAGACTGGACACCTGGATGCTAACATTCGGCTAGAAGGCATCAGACTGTACATAAGTTAACCAACTAAGATGTATATTTTTGAAAATGTGGTAAGTGTTAGAAATATATCAAATGGGATTTGGTAGATTTACATTTGATATCTGTAATATAGGAGCATGCTGCTTTAGAAACTTTCTATCAACTTCAATGCACTTCCTAAGTGGTTATTACGGGGGATTAGAGCTCAGTCTCATGCTCAGATACAAGTAATTTAGAAGTAGTAGGATTGTCATAGCTGGAGAGCCAGTATATATTTATTGTTGTTGTTGTTGTTATGTGCCGTGGAGTCGGTTCCGACTCATAGCGACCCTGCACA
>NW_006408539.1:3663927-3700820 GCF_000296735.1 Chrysochloris asiatica | reverse complement strand
TGTTGATGCTTGATCCAAGAAGAATGAAGTCCTTGACAACTTCAATCTTTTCTCCATTGATAAGAATCTTGTTTATAGGTCCAGTGGTGAGGATTTTTGTTTTCTTTACATTGAGATGTAATCCATACCAAAGGCTGTGCTCTTTGATCTTCATCAATAAATACTTTGTCTTCTTCACTTTCAGTGTTAGGCCCCCTAGTGGCCTAATCTAGTAGGAGACCCCAAAAAGATCATCAGGACTCCAGTTCGATGCAAAAGCAAGAGGTTTATTTACCAAGGGGTCCACCTTCACAGACTCCGAAAACCAGGAGACAAAGGTGACATTTGCCAACGCGCTGGGGTCCATCCTCACATAGACTCCTGAAAACAGGAGCTGAGGGCGACCCCGACTCACTATACACACAAGTTTTTATAGGGTTTCAGGGGGCATAATTGCACAGCACTATAGATACAGTTTCTGATTGGTTGACATTTGGCAAAGTATGAGATGTTACAGTTTAATTGGTCATGGCATGAAGCAACCTTTTTAATCTATAAGCAGATGGGTTTTAGCAATTGCAAGTGTTTAGTGTTTAGGATATTCTCTTTCGTCTGGGTCAGTCTGACCGTTATGATGAGTTTCTCAAGGATTATTTTAACATTGAGGGCTAACTGATTGACCTTGTCTCTGGAGGGAACTAAAAACTGAGGCCTAGTCTATTTAAAATGCTTCTTGAAGCCTGACTAAAGTTTGGTCAAGTAGCTAGGCAAAATCAGTTAGGGCCTTACATCAGCCAGCAACGTTGTATCATCTGCATATCACAGGTTGTTAATGAGTCTTCCTCTAATCCTTATGCCCCGTTTTTTTTTTATTAGAACCCAGCTTCTCGGATATTTTCTCAGCATACACATTGAATAAGTATGGTGAAAGACTACAACTCTGTTACACACCTTTCTTAATTTTAAACCATCTGCTTTAAGATTCCTACACTTTGAAGTCCTCATCTGCTTCTCTGAAATTTAACTCTTGGCAACCACTAATTTGTTCTCCATCCCTATAGTTTTACCTTTTCCCAAATGGCACCTGAATGAGTCTGGGTTCTTTTACTTAGCACATTTGAGATTCATCATGTTGTTGTGTGTATCAGTAGTTAGGTTTATGACTCATAGATTTTTTTTTCTACCATCTAACAGATGTTAGGGGTAGAGATAAGATTATAAAGGATGTATTTGTGGAGGGGACTTGTACCTAATAGAGTAAATCCCAGTGAGACACAGGGGAGATTTACAAGGTTCTTGAGAGTTTTACATGAGCAAAACACTTACCACATCAATCCCTGCTGCCTCTCTCCTGTTCTTACACTCTCTTTTCACACACAAATTCATTTTTACTACTTTTTGTGATTATTTTCTACTTTTTCAAGACTACCAATCCACCATATATCTGCATGCATGCATTATATTTTGCTAATGGCTACTTCTTTTTACATGTAATTTTTGTATTACAGAAACAAGGTATTATTAATGAACTTCTGTTGGATAAGCACTGGACTGTGAACCACAAGGTCAGTGGTTTGAGCCTACCAGTCACTCTGTAGGAGAAAGATGGGGGTCTCTGCTCCCAAAGAAAACCCTAAACAGTCTCAGTAACCCTAGACAGCGTCTTTATGTGTCAGAACCAACTCAACAGCACGTAACAACACATAGTAAAGAGAAGGATGAGAAACAAAATGATCATAATTGTTTTAAATTAATATACATAAGTATGGCAAACCAGATTTGTCTATTATTTGTACAAATTATTAAAGGGAATTCAAAAGTCTTGAACTGCTAAGAATATTTTATGATTTTAACCAGCTTTATTAAGTATAATTATACATAATAAACTATACATATTGAAAGTCAATTGTTTCATTATCTTAGGAAAAAAAATTTGTCCATGAAATCATTGTAACAATAAAGAATAATGCACATCTCTGCCACGTCACTAATATCAATTAGGAAATGGATCATCTGTTTCCTGTCACTACAGATTAGTTTGCATTTCCTAAAAATGAACCCATAGAGTGTCTTCTCATTTTTGTCTGGTTTGTTTCACTGAGGTTCATTCAGGTTGTTTCATGTAGCCATCGTTTATACCTTTGTATTTCTGAAGCCCCTGAAGTTTGCTGCTCTTCAGAAAACATGTCCTATTTGCCCAGGACTAAAATATACTCAGAAGCCTGGGCCTAATCTCTGGACTCTACTCGATACAGATCTTTTCCCTGTTGTTATTAGTCTATTCTTTACAGTATCGAACCTTAACCATTAGCATACCCTTCTGTTGCACCAGACAGTAGAAACTCCAAAATACAAAAAAAAAAACAAAAAACCCTAACTTTGCCTTTAGAAAATAACAAGTGTAATTTTTATGAAGTCCAGCTTAACCATTTTTTATTTCCTTTATAAACCATCCTTTTGGAATCATCCCTTAGAAATCTTTGCTTAAACAAGGAGCAAAAAAGGATGTCTCCTGTTTCTTCAAGATGTTTTATAACTTTATATGTCACTTTCAGATCTATGAATAATTTTGAGGTAAATGTTTATATATTGGTGTGAGGTTCAGATCAAATTTATTTTTTTTTATGCCAATGATTATCCAGTTGTTTTGGGCTGGTTTTGTTTAAATCTATGTGACAATAGTTTAAAATTTCTTTTCTGGTAATAATTCTGTTTGGTTTCAGTATCAGGAAAATGCTGATCTCTTAAAGTAACTCGGGAAGAAATATTTCCTTTCTAAATTACTGGTAGTGGTGGTGGTGTGCCATGGAATCGATTCCGACTCATAGCAACCCTACATAGGGTTTCTGAGTCTGTAAATCTTTACAGAAGCAGAAAGCCTCATCTTTCTCTCGTGGAACAGCTGGTAATTTTGAACTGCTGACTTTGAGATTAGTAGCCTGACTTGTAAAGTTTAGATGAACTTGACACAATTTCTTTCTAAATTATTTGGTAGAATTCATCAATGAAGCCCAATGGGCTTGAAGTTTATTTGACCTATTTTTGGGAAAATATACAAAATGTGTTAGTAATGAGGGGAGGGCACATGTATGTATATTGATTCTGGTGGTTCTTTGATACATAAAAAGGTAAAACAAACTGTGTAAATTGTCAATATTTAATTTCATTGCATTTCTCAAACTCCTCACTCTCCAGTAGTAAAGGCATATATACAAGGGTTCTTTTGGTAATACATATGTTTATATCACATTGTCATGAGGTAGTTATCTGGATGTATTATATAAGGAAGGGTATTTTCCCCAAATTCCTTATGTTAGAACATCTACATTGTTCCTACTGATTTGATATTCTGCATTTATCCTACAGGCGGTTCCCTGGTTCCAAACAATATATGTTCATAAGTGGGTCTTTAAGAATTGGTCGGTTAAGGCAAAGCAGGTGCATATGGTTTTTATTTATCCTTACTTTAGTGCAAGAAAAGGCTTGAAATGCTTAAAGCCTTTTCAATTATATAAAAGCTGAATGTGCAACAAGTGAAGCTGATTTAAAGAATCTGGTAAAAGTAGAGGTTAATTAATTCATTTCCAAGTGAAGGCAAATTTATATAACATCAAAGGGCAAGTGGGAGTTGTAATTAAGTAGGGCATTTGCAACTAAGAGGCCACCTATATGTGGAACTTTCAAATGTATTTTGTCTACTTCTGTAATTCTGATTGTAGCTTTTTGTCTGTTCATGAACAAAAACCAACCATATTATTTTAGTTACAGAGGTTTTATAATGTGTTTAGGTTAGTGGTTCAAGCCTACCAGCTACTCCTTGGCAACTCTATACAGGGTATCTATGAATTGGATTTATTATGACAGCATTTAATAACAACATAATATGTTTTAATATCTGGTATGGCTATCACCTCTGTATTATTTTTCTTTCAGAGTTCTTAATGACAATTCTTTTCAATTTATTGGAATTTTTTATTGTTACTTGAGTGAAGTTTTACAGAATACAACACATGCACTTGGTTTCATCTCAATGATTGCAATCCCCTTCATGTAATAACAGTTATTCCACTTCCTCCCTGTGGCTCTCATTTCCTTTCCACCCTCCTTCCCAACCCTACTCAACTTTGTGCTAAGGTTATGTGGCCCTTTTGATCTTCATTGGCTGACGATTCTGTTGTGAGAGTATCTTACCAGTGTTTTTCTCCCCCTAGCTACCATACCTATCTACTTCTTGGAGCTGTGGGTTAATGTGCTGGACTGCAACATTGGTTTGAACCACAAGTTTACCACAAAGTAATTCAAACTTAACAGCCACTCCTTGGAAACCCTCTGCCTGGTTACTATGGGACAGAACCGACTGGACAGCGCTTAACAAGAACAAAAAATCTACTGCTTGACTGAAAATTGGGTCATGGGACTGAGTTCAGTTCCAGACCTGGAGGATGGCTGAGGGTCATCATCTCAGGTTTCTCCACTGTGTTTCTTACCAGTAAGCCCAGTTGTTTTGGGTTTTTTTTGGTAATTTTGTTCCATATTTTTTCTCCAACTCTATCCAGGACCTTCTCATGGCTACTTTTACATGTTTATTATTATTAATGTGCTCGACTGCAAGGTTGGTTTGAGCCATGAGGTCAGCAGTTCAAACTCACCAGATGCTCCTTTGGAATCTTATATAAGGTCGCTATGAGTCGGAACTGACTTGACAGCAATTAATAAGAATATTATTCCATTTTAACTTTATAAATATCTTGTTTTTGTTTTTAAAAGCTGATGGTATATTTAATGGGATTGTGTTGACATTCTACATTAACTTAGAGTTAATTGACATTATGGTGATGTTTATGCTTTTAGCCCTTGAAAATTTTCATTCAGATTTCATTCTTCATTGTGAACCAATTTATATTGAATGAAACTAATTACAACTGCTCTGGTAATACCACTGTCTGCAGGAGTGGCTAACTCTTTGATGGAGGGAAAAAGAAAAATGTTTCTTCACCTGGCATATTCTGACAGGCTCACCAAGTATAGCAAACTCATTTCTTTTTCTTTGTCTTCAGGAGATAATAAATGCTTTCACTTTATGTTTCTGAGTTAGTGCCAGGGTATCTACATTTTCAAAAAGTATGTGCTGACCCACCAAGAGCCCTGGATTAGTAAAATGTCTTTGTTAGGTAAGAGACCTCATCAAGGCTCTGTTAACTCACATGCTTGCAATGTAACCAAAATGTTCTCTCCCTGCCAACAGTGGGAAAGTCTCAGTTTTATGTCAGTCCGTTTTATTAATAGCCTCTCAACCCTGACACCAAGCAAGGAAAGGTCTGTCAGACAGTGAATTTGGACTACTGTTGTAACCTCTGCCTTCCTTCTGCTTTCTGAACAGTCCTTTGCTCCTCTCTCAGATAGTGTCCAACAATGTCGTTTTCATGGCACTGGTATTCTATTTAAATGATGACATTGACAAACATGGGTTTTGGCATTGCTGTATTTGCTTCAAAAGCTCAGGGGAAAATGAATTGAAGGGTAATGAAATTTTTCCACACAAATTTTTTGAAGCCCCCTCATATAGTTCCTCTCCATCACTGCTACCCTTTGATCTCAGGTGCTAACACATCCAAGAGGTAAAGAACTTATCTTTCATGAATTACTACAGAATTTATATGTTCTATATTGGAGTCCTGGTATGGTGCTGTGGGTTAATGCACTGGACTGCAAGGTTGCTTTGAACTGCAAGATTGGTGGTTCAAGCTTACCAGGGTGGCTATGGGTCAGAACCAACTGGACGGTGCTTAGCAACAACAGTGATCAGTCAAATTTACATTTTTGTGGAGTCAGTTCCCTTCTTCCCTGAATTCATAAGTGCCTCCAAGAGAACTCAAGTAATACCACTTTGTGTTCTGCCTTGTACTTTATGACAAACTGATGCTCTTTCTTCCTTTAGGTTCTCAGTTCAAGTGTCTTCGTCCTGCATGGAAACTAATTTCTACCTCACCCACCTGTAACCTAACTTTCAGGGCCTCACAACTTGCTAATGTCTGAAGTTCAGATATCAGTAGCATTTAAGTTGTCTTTAAATGGGACTTCTAAGATTTTACAAGTATGCAGACCACATTAGATACTATTAGGGATTGAGGTTGCCTAGCTACAGATGCCAACATATCCTGGCCTCAGTTCTGACCCACCAGTATCCTACATCTCACAATTATTCGTTGTGTATAATGTTCTTTAATATATTCATGCTATATCTTCTTTGACACAATTGGTACAGCAACAGAGATCTGTACCATATATGAACTGTGTGAGATAAATTTATTCTACCAAATATAGAAGAATATCTATAGTCTCTACAAATTATAAGGCTAGAAACAAAAGTGCTTAAGGCTAGAGGTGTGTTTTCATCTCTTATTCCAGTTAAAGGTCAGACCTTTAGAATTAACTGGAGGATATGAGATGTGAACAGCTGGCAATAGAGATGGTGTCAAAGAAAACATTTTTTTTTTTTTTTTAACATCATGACTTATGACACCAAAATGAAATGCTCCTGGCAAGGAATAGAGTTTATCTCATGGGGGCTGAGAAGAATATGTTTTCTAGGAGACTTGCCAACATGACAAAGAGAGATTTCAATTGAAACTTGAGAAAGTAGGAGGAAAATGCCCAGCTTGCACTATAAAATGCTGCCCTTGGAGGTTATTAGGAATAAATTAGTTAAAAAAAAAAAAAAGAAGAAATGGTGGAGGAGATATCAAATAATTCATAAAAGGAAATAACAGGGAAAAGAATCATAAGGTAAATCTGACAACTTCAGAGAGACTATAGCAATGGAAAAACTATGGGTAATAAACAAAATGAATCTGAGACATTTAGCACAATGAAATCCATATGAGTTCATGAATGTCTCTAAGACTTGGCAGAATTATTGGTAAACAATAGTAGAAGAGCAGCACATCTTGCTTGGAGGAAACAAAACTCATAAAGAAGATAGGTCTAGGGGAAATATAGCTCTGCATTTCAAGAATGTCTGACCAAGAAGCTGGGTCAGAATGATACCGTAGAGTCTTTAGATGAGATTGTAAGATAGTCCCAAATCTTAGGAGCCTAACACAATAGAAAGCAATTGCCATATGCCACCATGAATCAAAATAGAGTTGACTAAAACTTAAAATACAATGGAATTTCTTTTTTGATTACATCACGGTCTTATGCAGATCAACAGATGGGAGAAGAGAGTTTGGGGTATCCCAGACTCATTATCTCATCATTTATGCCTGGAATAGCAAGTATCACATGTACTCAAATTCTATTTACAAACTACAATGGCAGAGTCTCACCCAGGAGCTGAGGATACTGGGGAATAGACACCTACCTGGTGGGTAGCTCCTTCCAGTAACTTCCAGCTTTACCCAATTAAAATAGAACAGATTGTTGATGCACAATGACTGAATTGCTAATTATGTACCAAAGAAGGAGCCTTTCAAACAAGAACAAAGAAACAAACAAAACTTTAAAAAATATTGAACTCTAGTAAACAAAATGCATGCTGATATATTAGGATGAAAGTACAGATGTCTGCAATATACTTTGAAGTTCATTTAAAAAGATAGATGTGTACTGTTGTTTTTAAGTGCCATTGAGTTGGTTCTGAGTCATAGAGAGCCTATGCACAAAAGCGCAAAACACTGCATGATCCTTCACCTCCCTCAAAATTGTTATGTTTGAGTCGACTGCTGCAGCCCACTGTGTTAATCCATTTTGTTGGGGGTCTTCCTCTTTTTCATTGACTCCTGTACAAAGCATAATATCCTTCTCCAAGGACTGTTCACTCCTGATAGCATGTCCAATGTATGAAAGACAAAAGTCTAGCTATCTTGGCTTCTAAGGAACATTTCTAGCTATATTTCTTCCAACACAAATTTGTTTGTTCTTCTGGTAGTCCGTGGTACTTTCAATATTTTTCTTCAACACCCTAACTCAAATGCTTCAATTCTTCTACAGTCTTTCTTTCTCATTGCCCAACTTTCATATGAATAAGAAATTCATAATTGAAAATACCATGGCTTGGAACAGGCACACCTTAATCCTCAAACTGGTATCTTCTCTTTTGAACACTTTAAAGAATTATTTTGCAACAGATTTGTCTAATGCAGTATGTTGTTTCGTTTCCTCACTGCTGCTTCCATGAGTGTTGATTGTGGATCCAAGCAAAATGAAGTCTTTATCAACTTCAATATTTTATCCATTAATCATGATGTTATTTATTTGTCCAGCGGTGAGGATTTTTATTTCCTTTACATTCAAGTGCAATCCATGCTGAAGGCTGTAGTTTTCGATCTTCATCAGTAAATATATTATGTCCTCTTCCTTTCAAACAAGCAAAGTTGTATCATCTACTTATCAAAGGTTACTAATGAGTCTTCCTCTATTCCTGACGCCACTTTATTCTTTATATAATCTGCATTCTCAGGTTATTTCCTCAGCATACAGATTGAATACGTATGGGGAAAAAATACAACCCTGGAACACACCTTTCCTGATCTTAAACAATTCAGTAACCCCTTGTTCAGTTCTAACAACTGCCTCTTGGTCTACATACAGGTTCCCCGTGATCACAATTAAGTGTTCTGGAATACTCATTCTTCACAATGTTTTCCATAATTGTTCATGATCCACACAGTCGAAAGCCTTTGCATAGTAAATAAAGGACAGCCAAATATCTTTCTGGTATTCTCTGCTTTCAGGTAAGATCCATCTGACATCAGTAATGATATTCCTAGTTCCACATCCTTTTCTGAATCTGGCTTGGATTTCTGGCATTTCCCTGTCAATATACTGTTGCAACCATTATTTCACTATCTTTAACAAAATTTTAGTTGTGTTGGATATTAAGGATACTATTTGATAATTTCTGCATTCTCTTGGGTCACCTTTCTTTGGAATGGACACAAATATGGATCTTTTCCAATCTGTTGGCCAGTTAACTGTCTTCCGAATTCCTTGGCAAAGATAAGTAAGTGCCTCTAGTGCTGTATCAGTTTGTTGAAAGATTTCAATCTGTACCCTGTCAATTCCTAGAGTCTAGTTTTTCACCAATTCCTTCTGTGTAGCTTGGACTTCTTCCTTCAATACCATTGGATCTTTATCATATGCTACCTCTTGAAATGGCTCAGTGTTGACCATTTCTTTTTGGTACAGTGACTGTGTGTATTCCTTCCATCTTCTCTTGATGTTTTCTGCAGCTTTCAATATTATGCCCATTGTTGCTGTTGTGAAGTGCTATCAAGTCGTTTCCGACCCATAGCAACCCTGTATAGGGTTTTTGGTCCTTCAAAATTGTAAATTGAGGGTTGAATTTTTTTTCAGTTCTTTCAGCTTGAGAAATGCTGAGTATGTTTTTCCCTTTTTTTTTTGCTCATTTTGTTATAATATTTGACACTGTCTTCTCAAATTAAGCTTTGAAAAAAATTTTCAGCTCTTTTACCTCTTCATTTCTTCCATTCTCTTTATCTTCTTAGCATGTTTCAGAGTCTCTTCTGGCATTCATTTTGGTCTTCTCTTTCTTTCCTGTCTTTTTAATGACCTTTTGCTTTTTTTCTGCATGATGTTCTAGATGTCATCCCATAACTCTTCTGGTCTTTGGTCATTAATGTTTTAATGTATGTTATTGAGATGATCTCTAAAACCAGTTGGGATGTATTCAAGGTCATATTTTCACTCTTGCATGTATATATAGAGGGATAGATATTTAATAAAATAAGTCTACTAAAATATTACCAATATAGGTGATAAGTATATGAGGATTCCCTTTTAAAAAATCTTTTAGGTATGTTGAAAAGTTTTACTAATAATTTTTTGAGAAGAAAAGTAAGGAAGCCAGATATTGCTAAATATTCTGTTGTTGTTGTTAGGTACTGCCAAGTTGGTACCAACTCATAATGACCTTATGCACAACAGAATAAAACAGTCTATGGTCCTGTACCAATCTCATAATCACTTCTAAATTTGAGCCCATTGCTGTTGCCACTTTGCCAATCAATCTCATTGGGGGTCTTGCTGTTTTTCTCTGACCCTCTACTTTTCCAGGGACTGATCCCTCCTGACAATATATTCGAAGAATGAGAGACGAAATCTGGCCATTCTGGCTTCTACGGAGCACTCTGGCTGTGCTTCTTCTAACACAGATCTGTTTGTTCTCTTGGCAGTCCAGGGTACTCTTAGTATTCTCCTCCAACACTATAACTCAAATGCATGAATTCTTCTACAATCTTCTTTTTTCACTGTTCAACATTCACATGCATATGAGGTTGTTGAAAATACCATGGCTTAGGTCAGACATACCTTAGTCTGCAAACTGACACATATCACTTGATTTCTTGACTGCTGTTTCCATGAGTGTTGATGGTTGATTGAACAAAATGAAGTCATTCACAACTTAAATTTGTTTGCCGTTTATCTTGGTACTAATTATTGGTCTTGTGGTGAGGATTTTTGTCTTCTTTTGAGATGCAACTCATACTGAAAGCTGTAGTCTTTGATCTTTATCAGTAAGTACTTGATGTCCTTTTGGCTTTTGCCAAGCAAGGTTGTATCATCTGCATATCTCAGGTTGTTAACGAGTCTTTCTCCAACCCTGATGCCATGTTTTTCTTCATATAGTACAGTTTCTCGACTTATTTGCTCAGCATACAGATTAAATAATAATGGTGAAAGAATATAACCCTGGTACAGATGTTTCCTAATTTTAACTCATTCAGTGTTCCCTTGTTCTATTTGAACAAGTACCTCTTGGTCTATGTACAGGTTTCTCAGGAGCACAATTAAGTGTTCTGGAATACTCATTCTCCACAATGTTATCCATAGCTTGTCATGATCCACACAATTGAAAGTCTTTGTGTAGTCAATAAAGTACATGCAAACATCTTTCTAATATTCCCTGTTTTCAGCCAAGAACCATCTTGCATTAGTAATGGTATTCTTCGTTCCATGTCCTCTTCTGAATTCAGCTTGAACCTCTGGCAGTTCCCTGTCAATGTAATGTTGCAGGTTCTTTTGAATTATCTTTAGCAAAATTTTACTTGCATGTGATATTACTGATGTTGTCTGATAATTACTAGATATTGTCAATGAAATATCTTGAGGCTTATATGTATATATATTGTTGTTGGTAAGCACTGTTGAGTCAGTTCTGACCCATAGTGACCCTGTAGAGGGTTTCCAAGTGGCAGCTGGTAAGCTTGAACTGCTGACCTTGCAGTTCATACCAACTTTGCAGTCCAGTGCATTAACCCACAGCGCCACACCACGATTCCATACATATATATATAATTAGCCTAATTCTTGTCTAGGTCTTAGCTTCTTCCTCCAAAATATAGAAGGTAGCAGTGCCTTTGGGAGGTGAGGGTGGCATTTAGTTTCCTCTTCTTAGTTCTTACATTTTGCTTTTCTTAAGACTAAAGTCAGTGGTGTGAGTAAAGAGATTAGAAATCATGTATGTAGTGGGATATGTACAGGCCCAGTGCAAAAAACCGGCACCAGCCATCCCATCACAGCACTCTCTACTCAGCTGGATTCAATAATTCATTGCAATTGTCACACAGAATTACGACACTGTACTCAAAGTTATGGGGAAGTGAACAGGTTACAATTCAGTGTCAGAAATGCTCAGAGCACAGTTCTTCCAGTCAGGACAAACTCTCTTCAGCCATGCCTACAGGCCTCTAAGTCCTTGGTGCCTAAGTCACAGGTCTCTTGGCCTCTTCCCTGCTCCAGCAATGTCAGAAAGATCTTTTAGGGCTTCTGATAAATGTCCAAAGGACATTCTACCTTGCTGTAAGCATCAGCCCAAAGGCAGGCGGCTATAGCTCCATATGTCAGCAAATATAACTTCCCAATTAAGTTTGCAGAGTGAGTCTCCTGTCCAGTGGCTTTCAGCTGTATTTGCTTTGTGCCCTCGCACATCCACCATTTTACCGGGTGCTCTGACTCTTGTTTCTGTTACTACTGTTCACTGCCACTCTTCCATTGTCAGTTTTCACACTTGGGTCAAGGAGGTTCAACACATAGGGATCTCAGTGTTCAAAGGAGATCCAATCCTCCAACCCTGGTTCTTCTCACTCCCATCTGAATCATAAAATCATCAGCATCTTCCCCTACCTTTTTCTTACCCAGACCCATCAAGAAGAAATTGTTTGGTGAGAGTTTACAAAGTCTTTGTTGTAGTTTTTGTTGAATAGCCTTATAGTTGTTGTTGTCGCTAAATGTCATCAAGTTGATTCCAGCTCACAGCAACCCTGTACAAGGTTTCTGAGGAGCAACTGGTGGGCCTGAACCACCTCATGGTTCACTGTCCAGTGCTTATCCTATAGCGCCATACCAGAATTCCATGGCTAGAAGAGACATTAAACAATGTACCACATCACACCCAGCAACTTTCTTATGATCTTAAAGTTTTATTTTAGACTGCTCAGATTAGGTGAAGCAAGGCCTGCTACTCATGGAGAGTAGACCAGCGACATTACCAAGTTTTTATGAGGACTTACAATGCACCAAGCTTTTTTCTAGGTGCTGAGGATACTGAGACGAACAAATCAGACACAGTTTAACTTCTCAGGAGTTATCCTTCTGCTTGCTATTATTATATTTCCCCACCTACTGAAACTACAGTCCTCTGGCTTTCCTTCCTTCTCATTTTGAACTCAAGCATAAAGGTGTTTATTTCCCAGTACATTGACCCTACTCTCTAGATCTTGCATTGATTGCTTCCCAATGGGTGGATTCTGATCAACCTGGCTCCTGACCTCCATCATTGTATGCCCTTCATCAAGTGCTCCTTGGCACCCTTGAATCATATCAAGATGAAAGATTTTCTTATGTCATGATCCACACTGTTGTTTGTAGTTAAGTGCTGTGGAGTCTGTTACAACTCATAGTCACCCTATAAAGTGTTTCCAAGGAGTGACTGGTGAGTTTAAACCACCAATCTTTCAATTTAAACCACCTTGCACTTCAGTGCTTATTGTACAGTGCCACACTGGGACTCCAAATTAGGAGACCTTTACTATCCAGTCCTGGCCCCCTTCTGGCTACTGCATTGGAAGAGCCTTTGTCCACTAGTACTAAAGAAGCCTTGTAAGTTTTGGGATCCCTGTCCTAGTAGAGTGCCACCAGCTTCCTTATCCCTAATGCCTCTTCACCATCTCCTTCCTTTTTCCTTTGCTTGAGGACCATGGCTTTTCTTACCTTCTTTGCCTTGACCTCAGTGAACCCATCTGCCTTAAGGCCACCATGCAGATCTCATGTTTACTGCTAGCATTGACATTATTTCAATAAGATTTTAATGCTTTCTTCACTCCATAGTGTTTCCTTCCCCAGCTCAAATCTAGGCACAGATCCCTATATCTTCTGTGGCAGGCACTGAGATTTCTTAGAAATACCAATGTAATCAGATTATAACATCATTGATAACAGAGACATTACCCAATTATGAACTCAGGGCTTTTAGAGGTTTCAATTCAAAGCAATGTCTGTTCTTTAATTAAAATGATCTCATAAGCATTTTTACATTTAAAAGAATAACATGAAATATTAATTACTTATGTTGGGAGTAAACAAGCTAAAGCTAATAAATTTACAAATTCAATTACTGCAAAAACTATCAAATGTCTTATTGTTTAATTGCTATGGATTCCCCTTTAGACATCATAATGGCATTAATAGAACATTCCAGTAATCAATATAAATTGATTAATTGATCAATCAGAAGAACATAGTTAGATTCTTTAACCTCCAAACACTATTATTTATACCCAAGCAATGCCAGAGCAAGCATCTAGCAAACAGATCCAAGAGGCACAAAACCAGAATAGAGGGAGGACATTTGGACATTATCCAAAGTTCAGTGTGGGGTGATATGGCTTTTGCATATATATGAAGCATGTCACCCTTGAAGGGTAAGCATTATGTTACTCATTAATATATTATCAAGGTCTCTTCATAAGAGAAAGAAACACAGTCATCCTTCATGGATGAGCTATTCCATTTATTCCTGAGGATTTATTAAAAATTAACACTCTATCGTTTTACATTTTTGGTATCTGCCAGCACTTAAAAATACAGAATGATAGATTTTGGCGCAAAGTTTTTTTAAAAAATGCTCTGAATATTTAAAAATCACCAAAATAAACTTGAACCTCTCCCTCTCCCACTGAAGATTTCCCTTTTCATTCCTTCTTCCTGAATTTCCTACTGTTCTCTGCTTACCACTAGAACATGTTTTTTTATCTCGTGTGGAACTGACAAGCTCTTAAAATGTAGGATACCTTTCTGAGTTAGTGAAGTATTAATGTCTTCATCACAAATGTTCCCCATTGTAAGTTCATCCAGCAGAGTGGCCACTCTGCCATAATGCAGACTCACACCCTTCGCAGGCATTGATTGTATGCTTGGCATCGATGTTGTAGACTGTTGATACTGTTGTTAGGTGCCAATGAATCAGTATCGACTCCTATCAACCCTCTGCACAACAAAACAAAACACTGCCCAAGCCTGTGCCAATCTCACAGTTGTTGTTACATTGAGCCCCTCGCTGCAACTACTGTGCCAATCCATCTTGTTGGGGGTCTTCCTCTTTTTCTCTGACTCTCCACTTCACCAAACATGACGTCCTTTTCCAGGGACTGGTCCCTCCTGATAATATGTCTGAAGTATGAGTGGCAAATTCTGGCCATGCTGGCTTCCAAGGAGCATTCTGAGTATACTTCTTCTAACACAGATTGATTTGTTCTTTTGGTGGCCCATGGTACTTTGAATATTTTCCTCTAACACCATAACTCAAATGCATCAGTTCTTCTACGGTCTTCCTTATGTTGTAGATAGAGGCCAGGAATCCAGGACAGGGAATTGGCAGTAGATCCACAGATCTCTGTCCTTTATTCATCTGGTGAAGGCCCATGTTCCTGATGTCTAGGTTAGTGTGTCATGTGTTTCAAAGGAATAATACACTGCCCACACGGAATCTGTATTGTTAATAATCTATAATGACTGTCATATTCATTAATAATATCTACTTAATAGAAGTGATGTTCAATTTCATCTTGTAATTCTTGTAAAGTAAAAATCACAATCCCTATCTTGTCATACTTGTTGTACAGCTAATAGCTACTATCATTGACCCATCCTAAGTGGATATGTAGTCCCCCCTTTACACAATAAGGAAAATGATGCCTCAAGATAGCAACACTAAAAGCAGGCTGGTGATGAGGATGGACATGAAGAAACTATAGGCATTTGATTGCTGGGAAAGGAGGCAGAATGAGAGAAAGAGGCAGGAAGACAGTAAAGGTCCTATCTATGCAGTTACTCAACTGTTAGCATGAACTCTCAGACACACCTTTCCTGTTCTGCTTATTGTAGTAGTTAAATGAATACTGCCAGCTGAGGGACGCAGCTGTTAGATATATTGATTCTGTGGAAGAGCTGAAAATATTGGATTTTTCACTGTTGCTTGTATTCTCATTAAAACTAGGCCAAACCAATAAGGTCAGTAAGGGTACAACATATTATGGAGTCAAAGGAGACAGTGATGCTGTGAGAATGCTATACGTTAAAAGGACTGCACCTTCTGGGCAAGTTAGGAGACAGCATAATTCTTTTCTCAATGGCAAGATATTAGCACATTGAACCTCTACTCTTTTGTGTACTTATGTCAGTGTTGGAGTCTTTTTTTTAATTCTTCAGTTAAATATAAACTTAACCATATTCAAGATAGAGCATCTTGATTGTGGGGTGGGGGCAAAAAGTAGGAGTAAGGAGTTAGGGTTAGGATTACTGTTAGGTGTAGCCTAGGTCTAGGACTTTGTTTAGTGCTAGAGTTGTGGTTAAGACTAGGGTTAGTGTTAGGGGTAGAGGTTGGACTAAGGCTAGGAGTAAGACTTCATCTAGTTTTAGAGTTACAGATAGGTTTATTTTTATTGATTTTTATTTTTCTTGAAATCTATTTGATTTCCTCTTCATTTGGAAATTCTATAACTACATTTTGTTGTTGTTATTTTTAAGTGCTGTCAAGTTGGTTCTGACACATAGTGACCCTGTGTATGGTTTCAGAGGAGTGGCTGGTGAGCTTAAACTGTCAACCTTGCAGTTCAAACTGAATATGCAGTCCAGTGCATAACCCATAGTGCCACATAAGGACTCCATTGTTGTGGTGGGTAAGTCCTGTCGAGTTGGTTCCGACCCATAGTGACCCTGTATAGAGTTTCCAAGGAGTGGCTGCTGAGCTTGAACCGCCGATCTTGCAGTTCAAACGACTTTGCAGTCCAGCGCATTAACCCATAGCGCCACACCAAGACTCCTAAGGACTCCATTAGGCCCTCTTTTTTCTTTATGATTTATTTCTTTCTTTGTTGTAAACTAGTATCTCTGTTTCCCTTTTTTAATTCTCTTGTAGGTTTGTTTAACTTTGAATGTTTCTCTATCTGTGTTGATTCTGGATGATAGTGCCATGTATGTTAGTCTTGGGTTGTCTGCAGTTGTGGATTCGCTATCCCAGAGAACTCCCTTTAGTATTTTTTGTAAGGTTGGTCTGGATTTTGCAAATTCTTTTAATTTCTATTTATTTGGAAATGCTCTAATTTGATGAAAAAATGTGGCTGGTTATATGATTCTTGGTTGCATTTTTTTTCCTTTGCGAGTTTTATATAATAATCAAGCCATTATCTTCTTCTCTGCATTGTTTCTGATGAGAAATCCAGCTTAGTCTTATTAGGTCTCCTTTGTAGAAATAGTTGCTTTTTCCCAAGCTGTTTTAGGATTTTTTTCCTTATATTTGGTTTTGAAAAATATGATAATAATCTGTATTAGTCATGTTCTTTTGGGATCTATCCTGTTTGGGTTTGTTTACCTTCTCATCTTTCATGATACTAGGGAATTTTTGGACGTTTTTCTCCCTCTATTTTTGGTATCTTTGTTCTTGTTGTTGTTAGGTACCAACTCATGCAAAATTATGGACAACAGAATGAAACACTGCCTAGTCATGTGCCAACCTCACAATTGTTGTTGTGCTTGAGACCATTGCTATAGCCTCTGTACCCATTTATCTCATTGGGGGTCTTCCTCTTTTTCAACTGACCTTCCACTTTACAAAGTTTGAAGTCCTTCTCCAGGTACTGGTCCCTCCCAATAAGATGTCCAACATATGAGAGACAAAGTCTCATTATCCTGGCTTCTAAGGAACATTTGGGCTTTATTTCTTCTAACATAAATTTGTTTGTTATTCTGGCAGTCCCTGCTAATTTCATTATTTTTTCCAATATCATAACTCAAATGCATCAGATCTTCTATGGTCTTCATTATTACTGTGCAACTTTCACATGCAAATGAGACTGACCCAAACACAATGGCTTGAGTCAGGCATACTTTAGTCCTCTAACTAATATCTTTGCTCTTCAACACTCCTAAGAGTTCTTATGCAGCAGATTTGCCCAATGCAAAAAGGTCGTTGTATTTCTTGACTGCTACTTTCCTGAGTGTTGATGGTTGATCCAAACAAAATGAAGTATTTGACAAATTCAATCTTTTCTCCATTGATATGGATATTGTTTGTTGGTCCAGTGGTAAGAATTTTTGTTTTCTTTAAATTAAGGTGCCACCCTTACCAAAGACTCTGGTCTTTGATCTTCATCAATAAGTGGCTTAAGTCAGCTTCACTTTCAACAAGCAAGGTTGTATCATCTACATATTGAAAGTTGCTAATGAGTCTTTCTCCAATCCTGATATCACATTATTCTTCATATAATCCAGCTTCTCAGAGTATTTGCTCACAATACAGATTAAATAAGTATGGTGAAAGAACACGACCCTGGTGCGCAGCCGTTCTCATTTTAAACCATACAGTATCTCCTTGTTCTATTCAAATGCCTGCCTCTTGGTCTGTGTACAGGTTCCTCATGAGCACAATTAAGTGTTTCAGAATACTCATTCTCTGTAAAGTTGTTTGTAGCTTGTCATGATTGAAAACCTTTGAATAGTCAATAAAGCACAGGTAAACATCTTTCTGGTATTCTCTGCCTTCTTCAGTCAAAATCCATCTGAAATTAGCTTTCAGTCAAAATCCATTTGAAGTTAACAGTGATGCCCCTCACTCCACATCCTTGGGTGAATCCTACTTGAACCTCTGGCAATTCTCTGTCAGTGTACTGTTGCAGTCATTTTGAAATTATCTTTAGCAAAGTTTCATTTGAATGGGATATTTAGTGATCTTTTCCAATTATTTCTGCATTCCATTTGGTCATCTCTCTTTGGAATGGCACAAATATGGATCTCTTCCAATCAGTTGTCCAGGTAGCTTTCTCCAAATTTCTTGGCATAGATAAGTGAGTGTTTCCAGTGTTGCATCAGTTTGTTGAAAGATTTCCATATATATTCCATCAATTTCCAGAGTCTTGTTCTTTACCAATGCCCTCAGTACACCTTAGACTTATTCCTTTAACACTATTAGTTCTTGAGCATATGCTACCTCTTGAAATGGCCGAACAGTGACCATTTCTTTTTGGTACAGTGACTCTGTATTCCTTCCATCTTATTTTGAAGTTTCTGCATCATTCAATATTTTGCCCAAAGAATCCTTCAATATTTCAAGTTGAGGCTTGAATATTTTCCTCAGTTCTTTCAGCTTGAAAAATGCTGAGTGTGTTCTTCCTTTTGGGTTTTCTAAGTCCATATCATTGCACATTTCATTAAACAATTTGGCTTTGTCTTCCTGAGCTCACCTTTGAAATGTTCAGCTCTTTTACATTCTCATTGCTTCCATTGATTTTAGCATCTCTACACTCTCTTCTGACATCCATATTCGTCTTTTTCTTCTTTCTTGTCTTTTTAATGGCCTGTTTCTTCCTTTGTGTCTGATGTTCTTGATATCATCATACAAGTCTTAGCATCTTCAGTCATTAAATGCATTAAATCTGTTCTTGAGTGGATCTCTAAATTTTGGTAGGACACAATCAATGTCATGTTTTTGCCCACATGGACTTATTTTAATTTTTTTCAGCTTCTGCTTGAACTTGCATATGAGCAATCTATGGTCAGTTCCACAGTCTGCCCTTGGCCTTGTTTTGGCTGATGCCATCTCTATCTATACATACGAATATCTATTTGTTTTCTGTGTATTTTATCTGATGAATTCCATGTGTATAGTCATCTTTTATGTTATTTAAGATAGGTATTTGTAATGAAGAAGTCATTGGCTTTGCAAATTTTGTCATGCGATCACCAGTATCATTGCTATCACCAGTTTACGTTTTCCAACTATTGATCCTTTCTCTTTGTTCCCACCCTTTGCATTCCAATTGCAAGTAATTATCAATACAACTAGATTAAATGTTAGATGAATTTCAGATTGAAAAACTTTGCAGAATTCTTCAATTTAATCATCAGTGACTTTGTTGTTGTTGTTGTTAAGTGCCGTCGAGTCGGTTTCGACCCATAGCGACCCTGTACAGGGTTTCCGAGGGTGTAAATCCTTACGGGTGTAGAAAGCCTCATCTTTCTCCCGCGGAGCGGCTGGTAGTTTCGAACCGCTGACCTTAAGGTTCGCAGCCCGATTCGTAACCACTACGCTACGACTTTAGTGGTTGTTATTTAATGTTAAATAATAGTTGTAGCAACTGGTCTTCCTTGTAGGCATAGGGATATTATCCTATAACAGCATTTTAATTCAAGATATATCTTGAAATGTTCTTTTTAATAATTAATACAATACCATTCTTCTTCAATTTGTCATTCCCAGCATAGTGAACCATGTGATTGTCAGATTCAAAGTGGCCCATACCAGTTCATTTGAGCTCACTAATGTCTAGGATATTGATGTTTGTGCATTTCACTTCATTTTTGACATCTTCAAAATTTCCTAGATTCATACTTTGTACATTCCATGTTCTAATTATTGATGGATGTTCTCAGCTATTTCTCTTCAATTTGAGTTGTGCCTTATCAGAAAATGAAGGTCCTTAAAGCTTTACTCCATTCCAGTCATCATGGTCAACTCTATTTGAGGAGGCAGCTCTTTCCCCGTCATATTTTGAGTGCCTTCCAACCTGAAGGGTTTATATTCTAGAACTATGTTGATGTTGTCAGGTGCCACAGAGTTGGTATGGATTCACAGTGACCCTATGCACAACAGAATGAAACATTGCCCAGTCTGCTTCAACCTCACAATTGTTGCTACGTTTGAGCCTATTGCTGTGCCACTGTGCCAATCCATCTCACTGAGGACTTCCTCTTTTTCTCTGACTCTCCACTTTACCAAACAAGACATCCTTCTCCGGGGACTAGTCCATCGTGATAATATGTGAGGATCCTGGCTTCCAAGGAGCATTCTGCTATACTTCTTCCAACAGATTGGTTTGTTCTTTTGTCCATGGTACTTTTAATATTTTCTTTCAAAACCATAACTCCAATCCATCAATTCTTTTATGGTCTTCCAACACTATATCTGACAATAGTCTGGTTCTCTTCCACATGTTTCAATATTCAATATTCAGGTGTTATCTGACAGTGTTCCACAACAACACAATATAAGACAATGTTGAGCTACAGGTACCGATTCTTAGTAATGTGTGATTCCAATGTGAGCTGAAGGCAAGGCATCAGGTTGGGTGTGGGGGACTTCAGAGAGGACATAGTTAGAATCACAGAAACTTGTATGTTGTGTTCTGGCCACTAAGCCCTCTTGCTAGTGCCCCTTCTCATCATTTAAATGCAGCCTTATCATGGTAAGAACCATGTCCATATTTAACACAAGAAATAAATGTACATCTTTTCTTCATCCCAAATGAAATATCTTAAAATTCAGAAAAGTAAAGTATTCTTGTGAAGGAAAAAGACAGGAAATGTTCTTGAAGTTGGTGGAAATATTTGCATTTCCATCTCGGGAGCACACCACCACCACCTTAGTCCTCCACAAGAATGAGATGCATAAGTGAGCAGGAGTGGAGACTTGCAATCCTTTTGACTCTCTTTGGCTGGCAACGACTCAGTCTACTGTGCTGCAAATTATTTGCCATGTTTAATAAATGCACCATGTGCAAATGTGCTAAACACATAAATACAGCAAAGCAGTAATAATTAGGTTCAGTGCCAAGCACCATTTAAATCCATTGATAAAACCAATTTAATGATAGTAGACAATTTTTATTAGCGTCATTGTCTGAAGGAGAAAGTAAAACTTAGGTGGAAAAATGTATTTTAATTCTCCCCTTGCAGGAAATGTACCATATTAATTCCATTAACAATTTAGCTACTTTTCTTTGCAAGAAGCCTAATGCAGTCTAACTACTCTCCCTTAGAGTGAAACAATCTCACAATCTCTCTCTCTTTCTCCTCATGTCACCCCCTCACACCCCACCCTACCCTCAGCTTCATCTATGGATGGACTTAGATTTCTTTACAAAGTTAGGTGATAAGAAAAAGTAAAGTATTTGTTCTTCCACAGTTCAGAAGACCAAGTCAGATACTTCATCTACATTGATGAAGTAACTTTAGTGCCTGGGTACTACCCAGGAAGTTTCTGATGCCATCCTATGAGAATCTGCACAAACAGGGGGCAACTTCAACTTTGTCCTTTTACATAATCATTGCCTGACCTTCAGTAAAACCTCAATGTGGAGGTGGCCAGACTATATCAGTTACATCAGTCCCGATGTCATACCAGACACGCCCTCCAGTGCATTATATTGTGTGAGTCACTGAGAAGGAGTCAGAAAAGAAAACACAATCGCATTCTGTTAGGTTCTTTTCATCCTTGGGTTTTCAATGAATTTAGGGATATAAGACACATTTGCGTTATAGAGTATGTGGTTGTTAAATGCCTTTAAGTCAGCTTCTACTCAAAGTGACCTTGTAAAGGGTTTCCAAGAAGTGACTGGTGGGTTTGAACCACTGACCTTGCAGTTAGCAGTCTCGTGATTATTCTACAGCAAGAGTATACTCTGCAAAGTACTTTATGATTACTGTAAACATCGGAATGTAGATTTTCAACATTCAAATAATGGAATAAACTATACCACCAGGACTCCGAAAAGTGACGTGGAGCGAACATAAATAATGCACAGAAGTTTGATTGAGAGAAGAGTTAACTGCAGAATAGAGAAGTGGAAGGCAGAAGAAAGGATTTGATATTTATACTTTTTTTCTGTAACATGAGTATGGATTACGTAAACAAATCTGTAATTTCTGCCTGCCTTCTGTGTATTTCCTTTCATACCTTTGGCCCCTCTTGTTCATTGGCTATAGGTCTGTGTTCCTTCAATTATTTAGTGACTCATACAATATAAGATATTTATAAAGAATTAGCGATGTGCCAGACTTTATGCTAGTCATTTTGTGGTTGACAAAACAAAGGTCATTCATTCCTTCTGATGTTTAGAATACAGGGAATTATATTCAGCCAATACAAACTCATGTCTATATCTGAAAGTCTGGTTTTATATTTTTGTTTATATATATTTACATTATATAAAATGTTCATTGCTGTAAGATAAATCACTAAAAATGGGATTACAAGATCATAGGATAAATGTATGCATAATTTTATAAGAAATTGCCATGCCATTGTCCAGCCCGGCCATACTGTTTTGCATTCCCACCAGTAGTGATAATAAGAGTTCCAGTTGCTCCGCATCCTTGCAAGTGCTTGGTATTGTCTTTTAAAATTTTTCATTTTAGTCATTTTCATAGGTGTACAGAGGTATTGAGTTTTTAAAATATATTTACCTAATGAATAATGATGCAAAGCATATTTTCCCGTGACTCTTTTTCATCTAGATAACTTCTTTTGTGAGTTGCCTGTGCATACCTTTCGCCCAATTTTTAAACTAGATTGTTGAATTTCTATTATTGAGTTTTGAGAGTTGTTAATATATTATGGCCACAAGGTCTTTGCTGGATATGTGATAGCAACTATTTTTTTCTTTCGAGTATACAATTAGATTTCCATGTTCTTAATAGGGTCTTTCATACAGCAAAATTTTATTTTTTTATTTTTATGAGGCCCAATTTATCAATGTTTTGAAGAACTAATTGCTTAGCCCATGGTCACAAAAATGTTTAACTAGCTTTATTTTAAGAGTTTACATTTTTAATTCTACATTTCAGTCTATGATCCACTGTCAGTAAATTTCTAAATAACTGTATGGGTGATGTTTGTTTTTTGCATATTGAGGTCCAATATGAAAAAAAAAGTATTCTACACACATGATAAATATTATTAGCCTACCCAAAAAGGTGCAATTCAGAATATGAAAAGTAAATATTTTTTCTAAAAACTAGCACAAATTATTTCTGCAATATTCAATGTCTGAATTATCTATATCACTCTTTCCATATTAAAAAGTATACAAACAACTTTCATGGAACGTTTAGTTCCTTATGTTTGTCATTGTTTAAAAAGTGCAGTTCTTCCAAATATTATGTAATAGATATTTTATCATTTCTGTTACAGAGAGGAACTGAGACTTCAAAAAGAATGTTTTCACAATCATTTCAGAATCATGAATAAACCTGGGACAATCCAACCACCAAGCTCTTTCTCTCATTAATGGGTTCTCCTGTTTCTGTCACTATAGAAACTGAGGTTTGCTCTAGTCATTCACCAATGATGCAGTGAATACAATGCAGTATGGCTCTGCAGGATAATGCGCTGGACCGCCAGGTTGGTTTGAATCACAGGGTTGGTGGTTCAAACTCCACAGCTGCTCCTGGGAAACCCTGCACAGGGTTGCCATAAGTCTAACCTGACTCAATGGTACGTAACAACAACAACAATACAGAAAATATGAGTGCTTTAATGCCATAGCAAAGCTCAAGTCTCTCACTTCCATTTTCTCTTTCACATTCAAATGGTCACGTTAACAGGTTGTTGTGATGTCAAATAAATGAAATTGAAACAAACCTCAACTATTTCCCTACCTTTCCCTGCATTTTCAGTGGAAGACTTAATTTTAATTATGGAAAACTACATTTTTATTACTTCAGGCAAAAATTGGTAATTTCCTCTTGACTTCTGATTGCATATTCCCAAAGATAATTCCAATCAGTTAACTCATCTTTGCAAATGTAGCTATCTTCTGCTTAGCATCCCTTTTTCAGGATTATACCCTTATAAGAATTGATACTGTTTCCCAACAAGAAACAAACATTAACATCCACTGTATACCACAACACTCATTGCTTCACTTGACAAGTGCATGACCTTTTCAGTAGGAATTTTGGGATTCCACTGCTTAGATTGTTGTTGTTGTTAAGTGCTATTGAGTGGGTTCTGACTCATAGAGACTCTGTGTAGGATTTCCGAGGAGCAATCAGTGAGTTTAAACTGCCTACCATGTGGTTCAAACAGACCTTGAGGTCTAGTGCTTATCCTACAAAGCCAAACCAGGACTCAGATAGATGGAAGGAAATCTTATGTGACCTCTCTATAATTTCCAGCCCAGAGATTATCCATACTCCCCACCCCCACCCCCCAAAAAATGGTTTATGGCACAGGAATACACTTTGGCCAATGTTTGCTCATTCTCCATGAATTTAGAATTCAAATCTAAACACCCAAAACAGCCCCTGGAAAGTTGGGTATGGAAGACTTCTTCACAACAGTTAGGAAGTATCCAGTCAAGTCTGAGATTCAGCTGACTTAGGACCAATTGTTGTTGTTAAGTGCCATCCAGTCAATTTTGATGCATAGCGACCCTATATAGGGTTTCCTAGGAGCAGCTATTGAGCTTGAACTGCTGACCTTGCAGTTCAAATGGCTTTATAGTCTAGTGCATTAACCCACAACACCACACCAGAAGTGCTTGGACCAATAGTAGTAGCAGACAGTATTGTTTCTGAGACTCAGTAAGCACTGTTAACCTGTGCTGATGTATCTGCCCAAGTTGCACTAGCCCGTTCTGTTTGAGGCACATGATTGCCCTTTTACATGAGGTTTTAGGCATTAACTGAAGTCTTTTCACTTAGTGGAAAGTTAAGGACAGTGTTTACAGATGACACTACATGTTTTCACTCTTTAAAATACAGAGTGTGCTTTTATAATTTAAATACTTCAAGTAATTAAAGTATACCTCTAACAGCAAACTTAAATTTGTGTGGGAGGGTGAAGCGAATGAGGTGCAGGACAGGTATAGCCCTTACAACATTAAAAACAAAACCAAAATCCACATAATCAATTCCCTCAAGACATTTGATTTTTCCAACAATACCAAATTCAAAATCTTATTCTCAGAGCATTAGCACTGGTAGCGTAGTGGTTACGAATCGGGCTGCGAACCTTAAGGCCAGCAGTTTGAAACTACCAGCCGCTCCGCGGGAGAAAGATGAGGCATTCTGCTCCCGTAAAGATTTACAGCCTCGGAAACCCTGTACAGGGTCACTATGGGTCGGAACCGACTCGAAGGTACTTAACAACAACAACAACAGGGCATTACAGTGAATATATTGGAAAGAAAGGAGGTGGGAATTGAGGAGGACGGGACACATGGAATTGAATTTATGAAGGAGTTTGTAAGTATTGGCAATTACAAAGTCTAGGATATATGTGGGGAGAGAAGAACTGAGATCTGGTGAAGGTCACTGGACGAAAGGAATCCAAAAAGTGAGGGTTGTTTTTGTTGCTGTTGTTGTTGTTAGATGCCATAAAAAAGTGAGTGTTACAGTGTTGGAATGATCATTTTTGTGTGTTCTGAAATTGTGAAACATTAATACAGTGAGTTGGGAGATAAAATTATCCAAATTGAGAGAAATGATATACAGTCAATAGATGAAGCCACAGTGAGGGATAGAAGATAATGTAATCTGATGACATGATATTCCAAGATAAGATGTTTGGGAAGTGGGATATAGGAAAGAAGAAGAAAAGCAGTAAGTATGCTATCTCAGTCATAACTATAGGGTGGCTGAGAAAAAACTGAAACACAGATACATCTTGAGAGTGATTCAAGAGAAGCAGTTCTATTAATGTGGGAATTCTCAATCATGGATGATTTTACAGCCCTGCCCTGATAAATTTAGCAATGCATGGAGACATTTTTGGTAGTCACAACTGGGCCAGAGGACAATGTCTAATGGTTAATGTCTAGGGATTCTGGTACACATCTATCTTAAAATGCACAGAAGAGGTCCCACAACAAAGAATTAACTAGCCCAAAATGTCAATTCAGTCAAAGCTAAGAAACTCTGTATTAGAAAATTAGAAAATATTCAGTTTCAAGATGTTGAAAAGATGGAAATTTTACCAATCATGAACTGTGAATTCTGGAGGGAAGAGTGGAAAGGTTTACGAATTGGAGAAGGGTGGAATAAGAAGGCAGAATAGGGATGTGTGGAATCTTCTTGAGAGACAGAGAGAGAAAGTTTGGAGATGAGGGATGACAAGATAGCCTTAGATTTCTTGTAATAACTGATATAAATGAAGTAACATATTTGCAAGGAGTTGGGTTGGAGAGGTAAGGTTCTGAGCCTCAGTCTTCATCCTTGACAATGGCAGTGAAACATCTAGAAGGGCAGACAATGGGCTCTGCATAGAACACTGGATTAATCAGGAATCCTGTTGGAAAAGGCATACATATACATAATGTGTTTGTGGTACATTTCCTCATGTTGCGCCTTCATCTTTGCTGTCCTTCCTGGGCCCTTTTTAAAAATTGTGTTACTCTCTATTAGCCACCCCAGGTCCTTTTGTCTTCCAATAAGCCACACAAGAAGCTATTTGTTACTGGTGTTATTAAAGCAAACCAAAAGCCCCTGCCATTGAGTCCATTCCAACTTTTAGTGATCCTACATACAGTGTCCCTATATACAGGAATCCTGGTGTGGCACTGTGGGTTAATGCCCTGGACCACAAGGTCAGTTAGAATCATAAGGTGGATGGTTCAGGCTCACCATCTGCTCCTCAGAAACCCTATACAGAGTCGCTACGGGTCAGAATTGACTCAAAAAAAAAAAGGATTTAACAACAACAAACAACACAGTATTTCCAAGGCTGTAAATCTTTATGGGAGCAGAAAGTCTCATCTTTCTCCCTTGCAGTGGCTAATGAGTTTTGAACGGCTTATCTTGAAATTAACAGTCCAGTGCTTGTCCTACACCATCTCCAGGGCTCCTTGCTGATGTAGTTGTGGTTGTTGTTAAGTGTCATTGAGTCGGTTCTGACTCATAGTGACACGGTATTGGGTTTCCAAGGACCGGCTGGTGAACTTGAACCGCTGGGCTTGTAGTTCAAACCGAGCTTGTGGTCCAGCGCATTATCCTGTAGTGCCATACCATGTTGATTGTTGTTGTTTGTGCTGTTGAGTCGGTTCCGACCCATAGCAACTCTGTATAGGGTTTCCAAGGAGCAGCTGGTGAGCTTGAACTGCCAACCTTGCAGTTCAAACGGCTTTCAGAACAAGTCTGATTAAAACTACCCCTTAGGGTTTTTAAGGCTACAGTCTTTATAGGTACAGACAGCCAGGTTTCTCTCCTGCAGAGCTGGTGGTGGGTTCAAACCACCCACCTTCCATGTTAAGCTGAGCACTTAACCATTGCATTGCCTTTACCAGAAGCTAGAAGAATCCCTTATCTAGAACTACTACCTTTTCTTTTCTGAATAACAGCCTTCTCCTCCCAGACTCCCAACTCCACACATCTCTGGCAAAATATGCATGCCAGCCATCTTATTACCTCAGGGCTCTGATAAATTAATTTAGCACTTGTGTTATCTACTATTTTTAAATTAATATGTTAAACCTACTAGATAATAATTAATCTGAAGGAAAGATTTCAATATTTTAAGGAATCATTAGCATTGGGGTTTCAGATGTGGAGCAGGACTACTGCTGGGGACATTTTCAAATCATACTACCCAGGCAGCCAATTCTGTTTCAGAAATAACTCTCATAAAAGATACAAACCTCTATTAAGGTAGTTCCTTACTTGTGCCTGAAAGACTCCACAAATACAAATACTACAAAGTGTTATTCAGCTGCACACTGAGAAGAGCTGTATCTCTTACATCACTCCCCACTTTTGTTCCTACTTAGCCATTTACACAGATTAGAAACTTCCTCCACGATGGCTTGGTTTGAACACCCTCTTAGTCATCTTGGTCCTAATGGACTGCATGGTTTGTTTTCTTACCTGACAATACACTCTCCCATCAATTTCCCTGTCTCCTTTCTTTCCTCCTTCTCCACCAGCTGTGTTAGATGCATCTTGTCTGTGGTCCCAAGGCACCTGATGCATTTATCACACTGTGTCATTCTTACTTCACTTACCTCATTCCCTAACTTTGTTATAATTTTTGCTTTACCTACTTCTTGTGCCAAACAGACTGTGACCATCATCAAAGTAGGAACCGCAGGTTAGTCATCCTTGTATGAGCAGATTTGGCACAGTGCCTAGCTCATAATTACTTGCTGAATTAGTGGATAGATGGATGGATAGTTGGATGGATGAATGAATAACTGTAGCTCCTTTAGAAGGCTTGTGGGTTTCTAAAAGTCATGTCCTTTTGTGACTGCCCCCAGAATACCGGAATTTTAAATTATCTTTGGATTGCTTATTGCTTCCCTCATAAGAGTATCTCTTACCTGCCATGGAATCAGCTCTTGTCACTGATAACCATGCCTGTCTCCAGCAGTATTTCCTAAAGTTTCACTATCCTGTTTATTTCTATTCTTCTGTGAGATGAAAAAACATCAGATAAACAAGGTTGGGCCAAAGCAAAGTGCAAGCAAATAGGCATGGAGTTAGGACCCCAAACTACTTGATATGAAAAGCATATCATCTTCACGACATATACTTTTTTATAAGCTATTCCAGTGTCTCAGAAACCCTTTTTGCTACTTGCCTGGTACTCAACTGTTCTCTAGATAGTTGAGGGCTTGAAAACACTGAAACGTTATCACCTTCACATCTGTATTGGTTGTGGATTGAGTAGTTCATCATTGTGCCCTAGTGGTATCACAAGAAGACTAGGAATACTGTCTAAATTCTACTACATACTTGCAAGGACATCATATATTCCTCTTGCATTCTTTAAGTGTTTAATAAAAAGCTCTGCCTGCAAATCTTTCACAGCATCATTGCTACTTTGTCCCAACAATTTAATGTATAGTAAAAATTTCCAAAAGCCCTGTATCTGATTTTTCTTTGTCTTCTCGCTTTTTCTTTGTTTTGTTTTTGCTTATATTTTTTCATCACCATAAGTCAACATAATCAATGAAGACACAGATTTAGAAAAAAAAAGAACTTATACTTCCAGTTACAGTTTATTCACTTAACTAAATAAGCAACATTGAGGAAAACTTTTGAGATTCAGTTGCCTCATCTCCAAAATGAGGATAATTATAATACTTAGTTCACAAATTTAGATGAGAGATAAATGCCCTAATATATAAGGAAGCATTTTATAAGTTATGAAAAGCTACATACATTGCTATGATATAACTAAAGGAGGGAAGGGAAGAGAGGTACCTCACTGCAGAGGACAGAGAAGGAAAGACAGCTAATATGTGGGGGAGCACTGGATAATGTGTGTGTGTGTCTCTCTCTCTGTTTCTACATATGTATGTATGCTTATATATATACATATATACACAAGTATATATACATACAAGGAGCTCTGGTAGTGTAGTGGTTACGAATTGGGCTGTGAACCACAAGGTCAGCAGTTTGAAACTACCAGTTGTTCCGTGGGAGAAAGATGAGGCTTTCTGCTCCTGTAAAGATTTACAGCCTTGGAAACCCTGTACAGTGTCGCTATGAGTCACCGACTCCACACACACAACAAGAATATATACATACACACATATATAAACAAGAGACTCTATGGTACAAGATATTAACTCCTCTAGGTATTTTCATAAGAGAGATAAAAATGTGAAGTGAAAAAAGCAAAGGTTTCTTTTTTTGTTTTAAACTTTTTATTGTGAATCTAGTGAAGGTTAACAGACAAGATCACCAGCTTTACTTTCAATCAATCATACATTTATTTCATCTAAATGATTACAATCCCCTCCCTGCAACACAAGTTATCCTACTTCCTCCCCATAGCTTCCCTTTTACATCTTATTTTTCAAACATCAAAAAAGCAAAAATATTCAATCTATACATACAAAACAAGTTATTCTAATTTAAATGTCCAAAGGGCACATTTTGAAAACCAACCTTCTTCCCGAAGACACACAGCCTCTCTTAGTCCATGGGCCAAGAGTCCACAGCTGCTTTATTTCTCCATGCCATCACCTCTGCCACCATCTCTGATGTAGCAACTTTTCTAGGATCTCATGTTCTACTCATGCTCTTCCTTCTTGATGGTCCAGGCATCCTCTGTTCCTGAAATGAAAGATTAACTACAACCTTCTCTTCCTTTTAGTTATACATCTTCTACATGTACAATTGTGATAATCACAATTAATCCTGTTATCAATCGATTATAAGGGAATCATAAAATCCTGTCACCATAATTCCCCATCCACTTTCATCAGATCCATCTGGAAAGGAGGAAAACTATTCAGTGGGGATTCTAACTAACCCCCCTCATTCTGAAACTAAGCACACTCATGAAAGCTTCTGAGCCAGCTACTTCATGCCTTTATAACCCCCCATTTTTTATAGCAGAGGTAAACATTGATTATGCAAAGGCTTTTGATTGTTTAGATCATGACAAGCCATAGACAAGATTGTGAAGTATGAGCATTCTAGAACACTTAATTGTGTTCATAAGGAACCTGTGCATAGACCAAGAGGCAGGTGTTCTAACAGAACACTGAAACACCAAATGGTTTCCAATTAGGGAAGGTGTGCAACAGGGCTGTATTCTTTCACCATATTTATTCAGTCTGTATGCTGAGCAAATAATCTGAGAAGCTGGTTTATATGAAGAAAAACATGGCATCAGGATTGGAGGAAGACTCATTATCAACCGGCGATATGTAGATGATACAACCTTGCTTGCCGAAAGTGAAGAGGACTTAAATACTTACTTATGAAGATCAAAGACCACAGCCTTTGGTATGAATTTCATCTCAATGTAAAGAAAACAAAAATCCTCACCACTGGACTAATAAACAACTTTCCTATCAATGGAGAAAAGACTGAAGTTGTCAAAGACTTCATTTTTCTTGGATCAATCATCAATAATCATGGGACCAGCAGTGAAGAAATCAAACAACATATTGCATTAGGCAAATATGCTGCACAAGACCTCTTTAAAGTATTCAAAGGCAAAGATGTCAGCTTGGAGATTAAGGTGCACCTGACCCAAGCCATGGTACTTCCAATAACCTCATTATGTATGTGAAAGTTGGACAGTGAAACAGAAAGACAATAGAAGAATCAATGCATTTAAGTTATGGTGCTAGAGACTATTGAAAGGGTACCAAAAGAACAAATAGATCTGTGTTGAAAGAAATATAGCCAAAATGCTCCTTAAAGACCAGATTGGTCAGACTTTGTCTCTCATACTTCGGACATATTGTTAGGAGGGACCAGTCACTAGTGGAGGATATCATGTTTGGTAAGGTGGAGGGTCAGAGAAAAGAGGAAAGTCCCTGGTGAGATGGATTGGCCAAGTGGCAGCATCAGTGGGCTCAAGCATGCCAACAATTGTGAGGTTGGCCCATGACCAGGCAGTGTTTTGTTCTGTTGTGCATAGGATCGCTATGAGTCAGTACTAACTCAATGGCACCTAATAACAACAAATATTTTTATAGCCAGTGTCTAAATTGCCTATCTCTATCAACCCAGTGCACTGAGAAAACAAGCTTGATCCTTAATATGAAAAATCCTTCAATTTCAGTTGGAATTTTGAGCAACTGCATCTATAAGCAAAAATCCAGTTCATTTAATTGTAGCAACTTACATTTGCTCACATTATCAAGCATCTTTATCTTCATCTGGTAAAGTTCCGGTCAGCTAGCCATACAACAAGCTAGTTCAAATGGGTATTAGAAGTTTGGGAGTTCACACACGTCTCCCCACACTTCAGACCAGTTAGCCACTTCACTCAGTTCTAGCCCTGAGTGGCTAGGTCAGTGTCCATGGGCTCATGAGTTCACACATCTCCCTAAACTTCACACCAGCCAGTCCTTCCTCTTCTGTCTTTCATCTTAAGGTCAATGGGTGTCATTAGAACATGGCCAGACTCAGCCCATATCATCATTGCTGCATTTGCTCAACTTCCATTCATGAAATGACCAGGGTGATCACCAGTGAGCTTATTAGACTGCTCATGGTTTCCCTTTGAATATCAGTCTTAGAAGGGGGAATTCCCTAATGGGATGACTTTTCTTGACTTGATGCCTTCACAGCAAACAGCCTGCTTGATATTCTAACAGCCAAACAATCTATTTTTGTTTTTCTGCTGGTCTTTCTCTTCATAAGAGTCTTCTGTCCTCCCAGTTACTCTGGGTTTGTCTGCATGTCTTTTGAAGTGAGAATGTCCCACCTCAGAAGGCTCTGGATGATGTTCAGATTCCACCTAAGGCCCATACTGCAAAGGATTATTTCTTTTAAAATTCTTAGTCTTTAAATCTTAAAATAATTCTAAGCATTTGCAGTTTCAATTCTATAGTTTCAGCAATGAAGAATCCAAGGCCTCAACAAGATAAATTATTTGATCAATAAGCAAGAGTTGGACCTGTGCCTCATAATCTAGGAGTCTTTCTACCACAAACTACTTGGAAAGGAGAAAAGGCAGAGGCAGGTAATACAATTAGGAAGATATTGCAATAAGTCAATGCTCTGACCAGGAGATTAAATTTGGAGGTGGGGCAATGGGTAAGGATAAACAAAGATTTACATTTATGCCCATTCCAAAGCAAGATTACCCAGTAGGTTGTGGAAATCATGAGACAATATCATTAATATCAAAACCCAGTAAAATTTTGCTAAAGATAACTTAAAAATGACTGCAAGAGTACATCATCAACAGAAAACTGCCAGGGGGTCGAGCCAGATTCAGACAATGATGTGGAATGAGGGATGTCATTGCCGATGTCAGATGGTTCTTGTCTAAAAACAGAGAAGACCAGAAAGATGTTTACCTGTGCTTTAGTCATTAGGCAAAGACTTTTGATTGTGGGGATTATGACAAGCTATGGACAAAACTGCAAAGAATGACTATTCTGGAATGCTTACTTGTGCTCATGAGGAACCTGTACATGGATGAAGAGGCAGTCATTCAAATAGAACAAGGGAAACACTGAATGGTTTAAAATTAGAAAAGGTATGTACTAGGGTTGTATTTTTTCACCACACTTATTCAATCTGTATGTTAAGCAAATAATTTGAGAAACTGGGTTGTATGCTGGTGTCATCAGGATTAGAGGAAGATTCATTAACATCCTGCCATATGCAAATGATACAGCCTTGCTTGCTGAAAACAAAGAGAAATTAAAATACTTTCTGATGAAGATCAAAGACCACAGCCTTCAATATGGGTTTGCATTGTAATATAAAGAGAAAAAAAAAAAATCCTCAACATTGGACCAATTAATAACAAAATAAATGGAAAAAAAGATTTAAGCAGTCAAAAACTTCATTTTGCTCAGATCAACCGTCAGCAGTCAGAGAAACAGCCATCAAGAAACCAAATGATGTATTGCATTGGGCAAATGTGCTGCACAAGACCTCTTTAAAGTGTTAAAGAGCAAAGATGTCAGTGTGAGGACTAAGATGTGAGTCATCCAAACCACTGTATTTTCAGTAACCTTATACACTTTTGAAAGTTGGACAGTGGATAAGAAAGGTTATCGAATAGATGCATTTGAGTTGTGACATTGGAGGAGAATATTAAAAGTACCATGGATGGCCAAAAGAACAAACACATCTGTGTTGGAAGAAGTCCAATCAGAATGCTCCTTAGAAGCCAGAATGTCTACACTTTGTCTCTCATACTTCTGACATATCATCAGATGGGACCAGTTCCTGTACTAAAGTACACCATACTTGGTAAAGTGGAAGGTCAGAGAAAAAGAGTAAAACTCACAACAAGATGGATTGGCACAGGGGCAGCAGCAATGGGCTCAAGTGTAACAAAAACTGTGAGGTTGGCACAGGACTGGGTAGTGCTTCATTCTGTTGTGCACAAGACCGCTATGAGTCGGTACTGACTCAATGGCACCTAACAACCACAGCAATAACAATATGTATCTATTACTGATGAAGGGCTACCTCTCTATTTGTCAGATAGACCAGCAACCCTCATCGGAGGCCCTGAAATCACTCAGTGACAGATCTGAGAGCTGGAAGGTGAGCCGGCTTCATTGGGAATAGCCCCAAATTCTTCGACAGCTGCCGTTTTTATTCTCAATCTTTGCACACAATATGCTGATTGTTACCTGTTACATTCTTGTCTGGTTACATACACGTTTACGTTAGATGTTCTTACATACATCAGATATTCTTAATTAAGAAAAGGAAGTGCATGAGACAGAGGGAGTACAACAGAATGGGGAAATACACCTGGTTCCTGTCACTAGGACTGTTCTGGTTAATATTTATGCTCTTTAACTCTTTGGGCAGCTGTCTGTGCCTCTCCCTAGTTTTGCTCTTAGTCAGAGTCTTCTCATGGACAGGGCCTTTCCCTGGATCTTTGTTCTCCATTTTATTTCTGTCTGTACATACATCTACCTCTCTATCTATCTATCTATCTATCTATCTATCTATCTATCTATCTATCTATCATCTATCATCTATCTATCTATCATCTATCTATCTATCTATCATCTATCTATCATCTATCTATCTATCATCTATCTATCTATCTATCTATCTATCATCTATCTATCATCTATCTATCTATCATCTATCTATCTATCTATCTATCTATCTATCTATCTATCTATCTATCATCTATCGATCTATCTATCTATCATCTATCTATCTATTATCATCTATCTATCTATCTATCTACCTCTCTATCTACCTATCTATCTATCTATCTATCTATCTATCTATCTATCTATCTATCTATCTATCTATCATCTATCTATCTATCTATCTATCTATCTATCTATCATCTATCTATCTATCATCTATCTATCTATCATCTATCTATCTATCTATCCATCCATCCGTCTGTCTGTCTTTAATCTCTTTCAGGCCTCCATTTGTTTTGCATTATTGAAAATGTGCTTGATAACAACTGACCCTCGTATAATCATAGGTTTGACATGACCCTATCCAAACATCCACATAACATGATCACCGAAATAAAGGTTAGGATGAATTTGAATGTAGAACTAAAGCCTTTGTTTTATTCATTATAATATTCCACTGCACACAATCCCTTATACTTCAGGAAAAGGTGATCTTTCTTTAGCTCCCTTTACCTAAAGATTCACATATTACTTTGCATGGAACAAGACATTTTTCCCTGACTTTGTCACAGGGACCACTTTGTGCTCTGAAGCATGAGATTTGATTACCCATATCATTGTCTTGGCTTGCATAGCTACAACCATTATTAATGATCATAAAATTACCTATTTCTCTGATATAAATTCAGTCACAGCTGTGCGATTCCAATCATGCATCAAGCAAGCATATTAAAAAAATTGGGGATGGGGGTGGGGGGTTCAAGGGAAGAAATGTCACCTAACATTTACATTTTATTTCAGATAAATTTTTAAGAAACCCATTTTCTTAAATTTGTGAAAATTAAGTGATTCTGAACAGCCTAGCAATTATTCAAATTAGAGAAAATCCTTCAGAGAGAAATTAAGGTGGCTCTAAAGGAGCTCTGGTAGTGTAGTGGTTACGAATCGGGCTGTGAACCACAAGGTCAGCCATTCGAAACTACCAGCTGTTCCGCGGGAGAAAGATGAGGCTTTCTGCTCCCTTAAAAATTTACAGCCTCGGAAACCTTGTACAGGGTCACTATGATTCGGAACCGACTCTACGGCATATAACAACAACAAAACAAATAATGTTTATTTTGTCTAATGCTTACTTGATTTATGTCTCTATTTGGGATGATATGTGTGTATTATTTAAAAATATTTCCTCAGCTTTCACTGAACCTTTCTTTTTGTTTTGCAGTTGGGAATGTGCTTTCTGGGGAGGGGAGAGTCAAGCCAAACATCAAAATTGAGCCAGTACAGCGAGAACTGCATTCCACCTACTGGCAGAGTAGTGAAATTGCAGGCAAAATCTGAGGCCCCAGAAAAGGAACTTCTCTTATTGAAATTGCCTATGGATCAATGCTATTTTGCACCTTCTTGCTGAGATATTCTGGAATTGAAAAACATAGTTTTAACAGACTCATTTTAATTAATTTTTGAAAATCAAACTTAATTTTCATTTCACTTCTAAATTTTCTATATGGATCTCTAAGAGTAAGAGTCCTCTATTCTCTCTCCCTGACGTCTTTAGCTTTTTATAAACAAGGCTACAACACTTTATCACACAGAAAATAATTTTAATAGTTCATTAATGTCACCAAATAGCCACTAAATATTCAATTTTTTCATTGTGCCATAAATTTCATTTTTTATTAAGGTATGTTTGATTAAACCAGGATCTTAATAAGATCTGTTGTTGCTGTATACTATTGAATCAATTCCTATTCATAGCAGCCCTATACAGAAAAGTAGAACTACCCCACAGGGTTTCCCAGGATGTAATCTTTGTGGGGTAGCACAGGTTCTTTCTTCAGTGGAGTGACTGGTGGGTTCACAGACAAATGCTTAATCTATATGCCACCAGGACTCCTTAAATAGGGTCTACCACCACCATCCATGAGTTTGTTCTGACTCCTTGTTGTTGTTGTTAGGTACCAACGAGTCAGTACCAACCCATAGTGACCTTATGCACAGCAGAACGAAACACTGCCCGATCCTGGGCCAACCTCACTACTGTTGCCACGCTTGAATCCATCGATGCTGCCACTT
>NW_006408539.1:3629590-3662197 GCF_000296735.1 Chrysochloris asiatica | reverse complement strand
GAGACCAACTTTCAGTGTCTCTTCTGACATCCATTTTGACCTTTTTTCTTCTTTCTTGTCTTCTCAATGATTTTTTGTTTTCTCATGTATGATGTTTTTGATGTCATCCCACAACTCTTCTGATCTTCGGTCTTTAGTTTTTAATGTATCAAATCTGTTCTTCAGATGATCTCTAAATTCAGGCAGGATATATTCAAGGTGATATTTTCGCTCTCTTGGATTTGTTTTCATTTTCTGCAGCTTCAGTTTGAATTTGTCCCTGAACTAGTTTTGACTGATGATATGGAGCTTTTCCATCATCACTTTCCACAGTTTGATTTATATGTAGTCCATCTGGTTAGGTCCATGTGTATTGTTATCTCTTATGCTGTCTAAAGAAGGTATTGAAATGAACAAATCATTGGTTTTGCAGAATTCTATCATGCGTTCTAAAGCATCATTTCTATCACCAAGGCCATATTTTCCAACTACTGATCCTTCCTTTTTGCTCCCAACTTTTTCATTCCAATTACCAGTAATGAACAATACATCTTGATTGCATGTTTGATCAATTTCAGATTGAAGAAGTTGGTATAATTCTTCTACTTCATCCTCACTGGCTTTAGTGGTTGGTGCATAAATTTGAATAATAGTGGTATAAACTGGGCTTCCCTATAGGCGCATGGATATTATCCTATCACAGACAGCACTGTACCTCATGACTGATCTGGATATTTTATTTTTGACAATGAGTGCAACACCATTCCTCTTCAATTTGTCATTCCCGGCATAGTAAACAATGTTGTCAGATTCAAAATGGCCAAAACCAGTCCATTTCAGGACTCTCTAATGCCTAAGATATCGATGTTTATGTGTTCCATTTCATTTTTGATAACGTTCAATTATCCCAGATTCATACTTTGTATATTCCATGTTCTTATTTTTAATGGATGTTTACAGCTGTTGCTCTTCATTTTAAGTTGTATCCCATTAGCAAATGAATGTCCCATGGACTTTTCTCCCATGGGCTTTACTCCATTCGCTAAATCACGGTCAACTCTGCTTTGAGAAGGCAGCTCTTCCCCAGTTGCTTTTTGAATGCATTCCAACCTGAGGGGCTCATTTTCCGGGACTATGTCTGACAGTGTTTCTCTGCTATTCCTAAGACTGAATATTCAGAAGTAGTTCTAAATATTAGGAAGTGGTTCGCCATTCTTTCTTCTTAGTCTGTCTTTGTCTGGAAGTTCACCTGAGACCTGTCCACCATGGGAGACCCTGTTGTTTTTGTTAAGTGCTGTTGAGTCGATTCTGACCCATAGCAACCCTGTATAGGGTTTCCAAGGAGCAGCTGGTGAGCTTGAACCACCGACCTTGCAGTTCAAATGACTGCAGTCTGATGCATTAGCCCACAGCGCCATACCAGGACTCCATGTTAAAATACTGGTGGCATAGATATCATAATCACAGCAGCTCACAAGCCACAGTACGACAAACTGACAGATGAGTGGCAGCTGTTTGGTTTTAAGTGGAAACTATCACTTTAAATTTCAAGGAGATCTGTGCTCATGTGAAGTAGAACCCTCCAGGGGTGGGGGTGGGGTGTCCATTCACTCAGGAATCCTCTCTAATCACCAGAATGGAGGTGCGCAGTCAGCAAGAGACCAATGAATAAATTAAAAAAAAAAAATGTCCACATCTGTAGCTCCGCGGTTCTATCAGGCGTTTGTGGCTGTTCTGATCCTTCCCCCTGCTCCCCACTTGGTCTCTCCCAAGATGGCTGCTCCAGAAATGCTGAGCATCTAGAATTAGAAAGAAATGGATTTCTTGATTCTGCCACAATTTCCCCTAGCTGTAAGTTTTCCAAGCTTCTAAGTATGCCTTTATATGTGGTTCAGAGTTCTAGTACCATCCCCTGAGCCTGCTTGGTCCGGTATTCTGTGTTGTTGCTGACAGATCTCCTCACTGCACGTGTACCTGATTCACCACCTTGTTGTAAAGGTTACTCCTAGTAACCTCAAAAGACAAGAGTAGAACTACTCTGTAGGGTTTTCAAGACAATAACTCTTTGTAGGAACAGACAGCCTCATCGTTCTTCTGTGGAGCAGGCTGGCAGATAAGTTTGAACCATTGACTTTGCAATTAGCAGCCCAATGCCTAACCCACAGCACCAGCAAGGTTCCTTCAATAAGCTCCAGGTGTGGCACTGTAGAATCAGCACTGGACTGTGAATCACAGGGTTGGCAGTTGGAAACCACCAGCTGTTCTTCAGAAACTGCCTATAAAGGGTCGCTAAGAGTTGGAACCTACCTGACAGCACTTAACAACAACAAGTAATCTATTAATACAATGTTTACATTTCTCTCTCTCTTTTTCTTAACCACTTTCTTCCCCCATTGTCATCAAGACAGTTCTGACTTACACCCTATGTACTTATGTGCCAGAGTAGAACTGTGCTCCATATGGTTTTATCAGAAGTACATAGCCCGGCCTTTCTTCCCAACCAACTTTGTTGTTGTTGTTAAGTGCCTTTGAGTCAGTTCTGACTCATAGGTGAATAAACCAGCTGCTCCTTGGAAATCTTGTATAGAGTTTCCGATGAGCAGCTGGTATATTTGAACCTCCAACCTTGCATTTCAAACTGACCTTGAAGTCCAGTGCATTAACCCATAGCACCACACTAGGACTTATACTATAATCTGCATACTATAACAATTGTCCATTGTAAATAAATAAGTCAATGATTTCAGTAACTTTAAATTATCTTTCTTAATCTATGTTTCCCTTCCATTTCTCTTTGTTTACTTATAATTTAATTTGGTAAAGAAATGAGGTCATTTGTTCCATAACATTTCCCAGATTGCTTACTTATCTTGTCCCTGTAGTTTAATTTTGTAAGTTTCTGTGTCTCCTGTAGCTACTGTTATCCGGCAGTTATTATAAACAGGAACCAAAAAACTTGAGCTAAAATATTACATAAGTGGTGGGTTTCATGAGAAGGTATGTTCTTGTAATGTCAGTAGCTATTAATAATCAGTGGCTGTATAGCTCCATTAGTTCATTAAGGACTGTAAAATATAATATTCCGAATCTTCCATTTCATCCTCATTTACATACATATTAATGGGGAATGGCTACAAATTTTAAAAATGTACTTCTATCTTATTTAGTTATCTAGTGTGATAGTCACCACCACTTGTCCATCAGTTTGTCAGATTGTGGTGAACTGCATTTTGCAGTGATGCTGGAAGTTATCCCAATGGTATTTTAAATATCATCCAGGTATACCCATGGAGAACAGTTTTCAGCAGAACTTCCAGATTTAGAAATACTAGGATGAGGGAGAGGTGGACTACTTCTGAAAGTTTAGCCACTGATAATCCTATAAGTACCAGTGGAACACAGTCAGATAGCACCAGAATATTGAAACATGATGGTTAGCACAAGAAAATTGTTAGATATAGTGCAGGAAGATGAGCTCTTCAGGTTGGAAGTTACTCAAAATACCACTGGGGAAGAGCTGCCTCCTCAAAGTATAATTGACCACGATGACATGGATGAAGTAAAGCTTTCAGGACCTTCATTTTCTGATTGAGCACAACTCAAACTAAAGAAAAACAACTGTAAACATCAATTAATATTTGAAACATGGGATATTTGAAGTATGAACCTAGAAAAACTGGAAGCTTTAAAAAATGAAATGGAACTCACAATGATAGATATTCTAGGCATTAGTGAGCTGACATGGACTGGTATGGACCATTTTGAATCTTACAATCACATTGACTGACAAATTGAAGAGGAATGGTGTTGCATTCATCATAAAAAAAAAAAAATTTCAAGATTTATCTTGAAGTACAATTCTGTCTATGATAGGATACTATCCAATGCCTAAGAGAGAGACATGTTAATATTACTACTATTCAAATTTATGCAGCAACCAATGAAACTGTGATGATGAAATTAAGGAGTTTACCAACTTCTTCAGTCTGAAATTCATCAAACGTGCAATCAAATATTTTGATAATTACTGGTGATTGGAAACAAAGAAGAAGGATCAGTACTTGGAAAATATGGCCTTGGTGATAGAAATGATGCTGGAGAATGCATGATAGAATTTTGCAAGGCCAATGACTTCTTCATTGCAAATATCATTTTTAAACTGCATAAAAGATGAGCATACATATTAACATCATCAGATGGAATACGAAGAAATCAAACTGACTACACATGTGGGGAGAGATGTTGGAAAAGTTCCATTTCATCAGCTAAAACAAGACCAGGAACAGACTGTGGAGTAGACCATCAACTGCTCATGTTCAAGTTTAGGCTGAAGAAAATTAAAGCAAGTTTACAAGACCCAATATTTGATCTTAATCATATCCCACCTGAATTTAGAAATCCTCTCAAGAACACATTTAATGCATTACACCTTAATGACCAAAGCCCAGAAGACTTGTGGGATGACATCAAGAACATCATACAGGAAAAAAGCAAAAGATCATTAAGGAGAAGACAAGAAAGAAGAAAAAAGACCAAAATGGATGTCAGAGACTCTAAAACATGGCTCCAGCGTAGACATACTAAAACAAATGTAAGAAATGAGGAAAGAAATAAGCTGAATAGAAAATTCCAAAAGACAACTGGAAAGACAAGGTCAAATATTAGAATGAAATGTGCAAAAACCTAGAGTTAGAAAAGCAAAGGAGAAAAACAAGCTCAGTATTCCTCAAACGGAGGGAAGTAAAGGAAAAAACCAATCTTTGAATTGTCACAGTGGAAGCAGCCATGGGCTCAAGCTTAATAATGATTGTGATGTTGGTACAGGACTTGGCGGTATTTCGTTCTGTTGGACATAAAAGTGCTATGAGTCAGAACTGACTTGACAGAAGCTGAGAGTAAAGTCAGTATGAGACTTAAGATTTTTGTGTTATCTTGACTGGATCAGGATTCTCAGTGGTTTTGGCAGCTGAGATGTAGTCACTCCAGTATTGAAATCTAATATAATGTAATTAATTCTATGTGAGGTCTGTTATGATTAGCCAATCAATTGATAGGATGTTTCCTAGAGGATATGAACTTATTCCAGTATATCCGACACTCAGGTACCACTTGCTTGCTTTCTGCTGGGTCTGGATCTTGCATCTGACTCTTCCTCCAATCTGTGGTTCTTTGGGCTTGAGCCTGCTCTATTGCCTGACTCTTGGATCTGCCTGCCAGACCTATTTGTGTGCCTTCTATCTGACTGGCATGGATTCATCTAACCTGGAATTGGGATTCTCCCACCTCTACAACTCTGTGAGCCATTTCCTTGATCTAAACTTCTCTTCATATATACAAATATAAGTTTCACTGGATTTGCTTCTCAAAAGAACTCAGCCTAAGACATACAGTGTTACAATTTCTAAAGGACTTTCAAGATAAAATGTTCAATTAATTTTCTTTTTATACATTTTCATCAATTTTTAAAGTAATGAATGCATCCCCTAGCATTCTCCAATAGTGAACAATAGTTTGGGATGAGTATTTTCATGAACTTGAAATTTTAAAAATAATTTAAAATGTTTTAATCCTTTTAATATTTTAATGATCTTTTGCTTTCTTCCTGGAGCTGTTCTTAATATCATCCTAAAACTCATCTGGTTTTTAACCATTAGTGTCTAATACATGTGTTCTTGAAATGGTCTCTATATTCAGGTGAGATACGCTCCGGTGTAGCATAGTGGTTATGAATCAGGCTGCTAATCTCATGGTCAGCAGTTCAAAACCACCAGCTGTTCCTTGGGAGAAAGATGAGGCTTTCTGCTCCTGTAAAAATTCACAGCCTTGGAAACCCTGTAAAGGGTTGCTATGAGTCAGAACCAACTCCACAGCACATAACAACAACAACAACAACTCTTCTGGTTTTTAATCATATTGTCTAATACATCTGTTCTTGAGATGGTCTCTATATTCAGGTGAGATACATTCAAGACATATATTGGCTTTTGTAGACTTATTTCACTTTCTTCAGCTTCATATGAGCAATGTGTGATCTGTTCCACAATCTGTCCCTGGTCTTGTTTTGGCTGATGATATTGAGCTTTCCCACCATCTTCCCACATATGTAGTTTGAGTCTTGTGTATTTCTTCTCATGAAGTCCATGTTTAAAGTAGTCTTTAATGTCGTTAAAAAAAAGGTATTTGCAACGAATAAGTCAATGATCTTGCAAAATTCTATCATGCGATCTCTAGCATCATCTTTATCATCAAGGCCATATTTTCTAGTTACTGATCCTTCCTCTTTGCTTTCAGTCTTTCCATTACAATCACCAGTAATTATCAATGCATCTTGATTGTATGTTTGATCAATTTTAGACTGAAGAAGTAGATAAAATTCTTCAATCTCCTCATCACAGCCTTCAGTGGTTGATTGGTAATTCTGATTGATAATGGTATTAACTTATCTTCCTTGTAGATGTATAGATATGATCCTATCACAGACAGCAATGTATTTCAAGATAAATCTTGAAGTGCTCTTTTGATGATAAACGCAGCACCATTTTTCTTCAATTTTAGGTTCCTGGCATAGTGACCCATATGGCTGTTAGATTCAAAATAGCCAATACCAGTCCATTTTAGCTCACTGATGTCTAGAGGATATCGATCTTCATGAGTCCCATTTTATTTTTGTCAACTTCCAATTTTCCTAAATTCATATTTTATACATTCCAAGTTCTGATTATTAATGGATGTTTGCAATTGTTTCTACTCATTTTGAGTTGTGCCTATCAATAAATGAGCATTCCAAACGCTTCATTCAATTCATGTCATTATGGTCAACTCTACTTTGAGCAGGTAGCTCTTTCCTAGTTGTATTTTGATTGCTTTCCAACCTGAGTGACTCATCTTGCAACACTACATCTGACAACATTCTGCTCCTACTCATAATGTTTTCATATTCTTTACCATATCTGACAAGATTCCGTTGCTGTTCATAAGGAATTCATTGACTAAACTATAAAGAAGTCTCTACTTCATAGTCTCTCTGAATTTATCCTTCAGGAGCTGAAGAACACAAATTGACTAGTGAGATGGCAGGCTGCTAATGCACAGGCGGCAGAAACTGGGGAATCAGGTCAGATGGTAAGCCACAAGTCAAACGGAGATATGATAGATGCAGGATCCAGAGCAAGAGAACAAACTTTGCCAGAATATTCCTTTATACTGGCTTCAGGACATACCACCAAGGAAACGAAGACTTGAGTCATACCCTCTAGTAAAATGGAACATACTTAATTTTTGTTATTGTTGTTGTTAAGTGCCATCCAGTCAGTTATGACTCATAGTGAACCTGTATAGTGTTTCTGAGGACCATTTGGTGAATTTTAACTGCTGACCTTGTGATTCAAACCAGCCTTGAGATTGAGTGTTTATCCTACAGCACCTTAATCCTTAATCTCACCTTAATTCTTAGCCCCACCTAAATCCTGCCTCATTAACGATTCCAATATAGTATCTTAACCATAGTCATAAAAGGTATGATTTATAATACATCACAGATGGAGGAAGGAGAATGGCTAGAGAGACCATATGAAGTAATTAACTGCACTGCAGTGGCCAACCTTAATTGGTAGCCTACAGAGAAGTGAGCTTTGGAAATGATAGTCTCAGTTTAACAAATTTGACAAAGCACATAGCCATCAGTCAATTTCTTATCAATGTGACTTCTGCACATTTCTCTTTTAATCATACTTAGCTTTCAAATAAAGACAACAGAAAAAGCATGTTTTACCTAACATTTTCCTGCTATCATCTCTCATAAAATTTAAACCTTGCTAGTACTTTCTCAAAAAAGAGGGTATAAAGCCCTTTATTTACATTTGGATGGTGTTAAATCCTTCTTTCATTAAGATCCACCCTTACCTATGTTTAATATTCTGCAATTAAATACTGAGATATAAAATTAGATACTAATTCTGTTATTGTTGTTAAGTGCCATTGTGTTGTTTCCAACTCATAGCAACTTTGTATAGGTTTTCCAAGGAGTGCCTGGTGAGTTTCTACCGCCAACTTTGCAGTTCAAACAGACCTTACAGTCCAGTGCTTATCCTACACACCATACCTGGCCTATTAATATACTATTAATATGTTAAATTGAAGTCCTGATGTGGCACTGTGGGTTAATGCGCCAGACTGCAAAGTCTTTTGAATTGCAAGGTTGGTGGTTCAAGCTCACCAGCTGCTTCTTGGAAACCCTATACAGGGTTGCTATGGGTCAGAACTGACTTGACGGCATGCAACAACAATATATTAAATTAGATGACAGGAAAATGAATGAGGGGAATAAAAAAATAATTTTTAATATAGAAAACATATTCATATCCAAACAAAAAAGATAGGTAAAAAATGTCTTCATTTTTGCAACTCGTTACACCGTGAAATATGGTATTTAGAATTGTTTTCTTCTGAACTGATTCCATGTTTTCATTGCCCTCAGTAACAACCTCAATTAATGTGGTTTCTTTTTTGGTAGAGTGATCCAAAACATTTCTGAAGAATCTGGGTCATTAACAGTTTTACCTATTCTGAGCTGTAGTGGTTCTATTGACTTACATCACAGGGTCTGAGAGACTTAAGCGTCACTTTAGGGGACTGTCTGCATTCCAGACCTACTTTTTATTACATCCATTTATTAGTTCACAGTTGTGTAGGTCAGAAGTCTGGCAGAGTGTGACTGGCTTCTCTGCTCACCTAAAATCCATGAGCTGATGGGCTGTATTGCTGTATTTTCATTTTGAGATCAGGTTCCTCTTCCAAGCTCATTCCTGTTATTGGCAGAATTCACATCTTTGCAGTTGAACTGTCCATTTCCTTGCCAGCTGTCAGCCGAGACTGCTCTTAAAGCTGCTCACATTAATCAGATTATGGTCTCTTCCATCTTTAAGCCCGAATGTGTGCCAAATACTTCCCATGCTTTAAATATCTCTGGCATCACCTTCCATCCTGGAAAAAGTTCTATGTTGTTAAACAGTTCTTGTGATTAAATTAGACCACCCAGATACTTTCTCTACAGGCACTTCCAGGCTTATGAATGAGATCTGTTTCTACATGCATTTTTAAGTCTAAGTAACTCCTGAAGTTGAAATTTAGGTGAATCAAAACAGGTGCATACAGTTCTGGTTTAGCCTTACTTTAGTGAAAGAAGAGGCTTGGAGTCTTTTCAATGATTTAAATGCTGCAAATGTCAGTGAAGGTAATTGTGACAAAGAATTTGTTGCTATAGAGGTTGATACAGTAATTTCATAGTGACAGGAAATGTATACAACATTAAAAGTCTTGGTGTGGTGCTATTGGACAGCTAACCAAAAGGTCAGCAGTTCAAACCTATTGGCCACTCCTTGGAAGCACTATACAGGGTAGCTGTCAGTCAGAAATGACTCGACAAGACTGAAAAGCAACAATAAAAACACAAATAGGAGTTGTCTGTAAGTCAGAAATTCATCACCCAGGGATTGCTATATTTTAAAATCAACTGACTTAAGTTTATAATTAGATCTGAGAAATTCCCTTAATTGCAGTGTTTAGATTGGTATTTGATTAAAAAACCTGAAGACATTAATGTCAGGGAAAAATCTTTAGATTTCTACCTTGCTGTTATTGGTAGGTGCTGATGAATCAGTTGTGACTCACAGTAACCCCTTGTACAATAGAATAAATGACTGCCTAATACTGTGCTTTCCTCCCATCACTGCTGGGTTTGAGCCCATTGTTGCAGTCACTGTGTCAATCCATCTCATTGGGATTCTTCCTCTTTTACTCTTATTCTTCACCCAGGATGATATCCTTCTCCCTCCTCTTAATATGTCCAAAGCTAAGGAGTATACCAGCTGTACTTCCAATACAGATTTCTACCTTACACTCTATAATAATAACCTTTATTTCATCAATTAGAGAACCAGTGAAGAGATTTTGCCAATTGCTGACTATGTTTATTCCAACTATGGATTTCAGAAATAGGAAAACAGATGCAGGATGGTTTTAAAGAACAACTGGACCCACTACCAAATGGACCCAAGCTACAACTCCATTGATCATCTAACCTTTATGAGTCCCTTCTCTTACTAATGGATCACAGTGAAATTTGGGGGTGGGTCTCTAAGAATTATTGTCAGTTCAAAACAACTATGCAGAGAATAAACAAGATGGCGGATCAGGTGGAAGTGCCGTGAGGAGCTCCGTCAGCAACAACACAGAATACCAGACCAAGCAGGCTCAGGGGATGGTGCCAGAACTCTGAACCACTTATAAAGGATTATTTAGAAAGTTGGAAGGTTTACAGCCAGTGGAATTTGTAGCAGAAGCAAGAAATACAGTGCTTTCTAATCTAAGATGCTCAGCTGCTCCAGGAGCCACCACCTTGGGCGAGACTGGTTGGGGGAACGATCAGAGCCACCACTGACACCTAACAAAACCTGTTAGGCCCCAGATGGACTTATCTGGTAGGAGACCCCAAAAAGATCAACAGGACCCGAGTTCAATGCAAAAGCAAGAGGTTTATTTGCCAACGCGTTGGGGTCAACCTTCACAAGGACTCCTGAAACTAGGAGATGAAGGCAACCCCTATCTGTTTGTTTCATTACTTTTTATAGGGTTACACAAGGCAGATTTCGGCAACAGTGCATAAGCATTTTGCAATTGGTGAACATATTAACCTTTAAGCTGATTGGTTTGGGCATAAAGTATTATGACCTTTACGCGGATTTGTTTCTGGCGGTCAATTTGTCAGTTTCTTGCAGGTGTGGGGTATTTCCAATGATGCTTTAGGGTGGCCTAACCTAATTGTTATGACCTTTAGGGGAAATGTCTTTGCTTGTATATTTCCTGGCAGCTGGGTTTAGTCATGCTATAGATAAGCGGAGGCCTAGGTGCTTTTGGATAATTTTTGAAGCCATGCTAAAGTTTGGTCAAGTAAAGTTTCAGTCCTTACAAACCAAGGTAATAAAGGTGTGGACACTCTTTTTTTTCATATGTTTATTGGCTTCTTGATGTCTGCACATCTCCATTCTGAGGATTAGAGGGCGTTCCAATAACCCCCCCTCCAAGGGATGTACTACACATGCACACAGATCAAAATTTAAAGGGACAGTGTCCACTTAAAACCAAACAGCAGTGCAAAACAGCGACAGCTGGCCCTGAACGATTTATCACTAGGAAAAAGACCTGAACAGGGGTTGTGGAGCAGGACAGGAAGACTAAAAAAGAAACAGGCCAAAAAATTAAATCCTGAGTTACTTCATAATGACCAATAGTAGTATCTTGAAATTTCTCAGGAAGAAGAGTGAAAACAGAAGTGCATCGCCTGATCTCATCTTTTTGGAGGCTATCAGAAAGCATAAAAATATCAAAATACACACCCATCCAAGTATTAAGGCCACAGATAACTCCTGAATATGCCCCAAAACAGAAACAGATGAACATATCAGTACATGTTCAGAAACAAGATACAGTGACTGAGACAAATGTGCTGCAGGTAGACTTACACTCCATACTGGAAGGAGGGCAGGCTTTGGAAATGCCTGAGAAGGGATTCAGAAAAAATGACTATAAAATGTATCCAAACACTATATAACAGAGTCAAGAAAAATAAGGAAGAAATCAGGAAAATACTACAGGAACAATCAAATAAGATAGATATAGCACTGGAAAAAATTTAAAAACCTACAGGAAGAGGTCCAAATGATTAATAATAGAATATCAAAAATGGATAATGCACTGAAAGGGCAAAGCAGTAGAATTGAAGAGATGGAAGCCACAACTAGTGAGCTGGAAGATAAATCTCTCAATACCACAAAGACAGAAGAACAACCAGAAAAAAAAGATAAAAAAATCTGAAGAAGGTCTAAGATTCATGTTGTACAACATGAAGAGGAATAACTTAAGAATTTTTGGCATTCCGGAACAGGAAGAATCACACAAGTCAACAGAAGTGATAGTTGAAGAACTTCTGGAAGAAAATTTCCCTAACATCCTGAAAAGCAAAGAGATAAGCATCTAAGAAGTTCAACGAACACCAAGAAGGATAGACCGTAAAACAAAAACACCAAGACATATAATAATCAAACTCTAGAAATCAAAGATAAGAACAGAATCCTGAAGGCAGCTAGGGAAAAGAGAAGCATAACATACAAAGGCAAGCAAATCAGACTAAGCTCAGATTTCTCAACAGAAATCATGCAGGCCAGAAGGCAATGGGGAGACATATATAAAACCCTGGAAGAAAAAAACAAACAAACAAGAATCCTCTACCCAGCAAAGCTGTCAATCAAATATGATGGTGTAATCAAAACATTCCAGGATAAACAGGAGCTAAGGGATTTTGCCAAAGCTAACCCTGCAATGAAAAACATCCTAAAGGGAGTTCTGTGGACAGAGAACCAACAAGAACAGACAACAACCAGAAATCGATGTATGTGGCAGCATTTCCTGGAAGTCAATCAACAAATGGAAGAGTCGAAAACAGAATAAAATTGTAAGAACAAATTCAGAGGATCTGGGAGGTCAATCTATGATCAAAACAAGTACAATGTGAAAGAAGGTAAACACAGAGAAACAGATATCTAGGTAGTGGGAAGGTCAGGTAGATTACAGGATAAAATAGGCTGTCTTAAATGGAGGGAAGAGTTAATTAAATATAAGGTAACCACAACAGTGGGGTTGGAGTGGGGGGTTTAGGGGAGGTGGAGGAAGCAAGGGTAGAGCACAGGATAAAGGCAGACATACCATACATAATTCGAGTGTTGGGGAGGGCAATACAAGAAGGGCAAAGAGGTGGAAGAACAAGGTAGATTGGGGAACACTGAGACACATTTGCATAGACTAAGTGGGACAGAGGTAAATAGTGAAGCATGCTTAATCTTGGAGCAACAGTGTTCTGTGATACAGGGAGGTAGGCATAGTTTGAAGAGGGGAAATAATATTAAGATTCTTGACTGTCTTATGAATATTGGTTTTCCTTGCCTACTATTGTAAAATACACACTTGAGTGGGTTAGAAAGGAATGTCGGGAAACATGATTACAGAAAACTTGTAAGCCCATCTTTAGCCTACAACTGACCGGAATACCTAAAAGGGGTTCTAGGACTTGCCCTCTTACAGAGCCTTTGCAGAGTATAGGACATTAGGTGTAATCCTGAGTCCCATCCAGAACCTTCTGCAGTGGGCCATTATCACTAGAAAGGACAAGCAGACCAGCCTGGTATAGCTAGAGTGACAAAAGATACATCTTCAAAGAAAGATCATCAGGAAAAATCCAAAACAAAAATGTCAGATGACTATCTACTACAAGAATAAGCAAGCTGTTTACTGGGAAGCCATCAAGGCAAGCTATCAAGTTCCTTCAGTACAAACCCACCTCTAAGATTGAAACTCAAAGGGAACTCATGAGCAGGCATGTAAACTTGCTGACAACGACATTGGTCTACTGGTGAGTTAAAGAGGGGGAAAGGTGACAATGAAGAAATGGGCTGAGTTCAACCATGGTCTATTGACTCCCATTGACCTGGAGATGAGAGAGAGAAAAGGAAGGGCTGGTTGGTCCAAATTGTGGTGAAACCTGGGGACATCTGAGCCCATGAACAAGGACATAGCCACAGAGGGCTAGAGATGAGAACAAATCATCCAGCCTATACGAAGTGAGGAGAGATGCACAAGAACACTCAAACTTGCAGACAGTACCCATTTGACCCAGCCTCGATGGCTTGATAATCAGAACTTGACTAGAGAAAGATTAAAAAAAAATTTTTTTTTTGATAAAGGAAAAAAATAGTCCTCACTGAATAGTTGTCATCTTGTCTAGATGGGTCTGGTTACAAAAGATGGGGATAAAATTCTTATGATTCAGTAGTGAGTAATTATTATAATGACTAATTGCGACTGTCACAATTGTAAAGGTATAAGTTTTGTAACAAAAATGGGGGAACAGTTAATCTTATAGTCCAGAAACAAAGGATCCTAGGACCATCAAGGAAGAAGAGCACAAGCGGAATGCAGGACTTAATCCAGAGAAGCAGCAACACCAGAAATGGAGGCAGAACTGGAGACATGGAGAAGGGAGCAGTTGAGGACTCATGGAAAGAGAGGCACTAAGAGATTGTGGCCATGATGCACACTTGTAGAATGTGTCCTTTGGTGGTATAATATTATATATTCCTGAGGTTTTTTTTTTCTTTGTTTTTTTAAAGAGCTAAAGAGAATAGAGAGAAATACTGTTAACTGATGGTACATGGAGGGGGATGTAATCATTGTGTTGAATGTAAAATGGATCTGCCCTGTAAACTTTCACTCAATCCACAATAAACACTTAAAGAAACACACACACACACACAAATAAGTATGCAGCTATCTCTAATGAGCCTGATTAGCTCTGTTTTATCATAATACCTTCAACCTGGAAAATGGTCCCAAGTCCCTTCAAGAAAGGACAACAAAAAAGACAGGAAAGAAAGAATAGACAAAAATGGTTGTCAGAAGAAAAAAAGAAAGGATAGCAGCAAGGATAGCAGCATTTACAAGTTAAGTGTTGACTTTTTAGCAAGATTGCTTCTCAAGGGGATCTAAACACGCCTTCATTTAAAAGGTCCAAGAGCTTTGAAATAGTTTATATCTAGGAACTGGGTGAGGATCTAGGACTCATTATTAAGATACTTCAAATCAAATTTGTGTTCTCCAGATTTAGACTTTCACTTCTACCAATTAATTAATACTGTATTAGATTGTTCCCTATTCCATTCTAAGGACACCATGAGCATGAGTCAGTGTCTATGATCTCTTGAGCAGACAACTCTGGTTACTTCTTGGTTCTGCTCTTCATTCCCATTACAACATCCGCCTTGGTTTTTGTGATCAAGTTCTGCCATTTGTTACCCCCAGGCCTATGATTCTCAATGAGTTTAAAGTGTCAGTTTGATGGTAGCAGTTCCCACTCCCTACTTATTCTACAGCAAATATTCACCTCTTAAAGGATATTGGAATCTCCCCAGTAATGTTTCTTTTTCTCTTTATTATTATTATTTTTTAATCACAGTTTCCTGAAAGATATGTCTTCTGTATTCTCCAGATCCAGTGGGTAGGTAAACATGTGTTTGTGAGAAACGTGCTTTAGTATTTAGATTTCCCTCCTGGTGTGGCGCTGTGGGTTAATATGCCAGACTGCAAAGCCATTTGAACTGCAAGATCAGCGGTTCAGGCTCACAAGCTGCTCTTCGGAAATCCTACCCAGGGTCGCTATGGGTCAGAATCGACTCAACGGTACTTAACAACAACAATGGTACCATAGGATAAGCATTGGCCTGCTAATCACAGGGTCAGCTAGGTCAGCAGAGTCAGGAGATCAAACTCATCAATTGCTGCTCAGAGAAGAAAGATGAATCTTTCTGCTCTGGTAAAGATTTACACCCTATACAAAGTTGCTATAGTCAGAATCAATTTATTGACAGTGAGTTTGTGTTGTTAGTTTTTTGTTGTTGTTGCTGTTAAAGCTTTTGGATATTGTCTTCTATAATATGCCAAAGACACTTAAGCGTTTGAGCTTTATTTAGTGAGGACATGTTTGGGTAGAGTCTTCAGTCAAGCAACCAGAGTCACTCCCAGTTGATTAAGCTTGCAGAGTGGATTCAGAATTATTGCTCAATAATCAATACTAACAAATTCATCGCAACCAATTTTTTTCTTCTACCTCCTTTCAACACCCTTAGAATCAATTCTCAGATCCATTCCCGGCTTGCTGTTTATATAAATTGACAAAATCTTGCATTCTTCTACTCTATACTGTACCACGTCACAGGCCAGTCAATGCATCTTAATCTCACAGGCATGTCAGAACTTGAATTTGGTTAGAGTCTTGACAAGACTCTTGTTTGTTTAAAACTCCAGAAGTAAAGGAAGGTTTATGTACAGGGCCTGCAAATGGGTAGCAATCTCCTGCAAGGAAACGACCTAAAGTCTAAAGTTTACTGAGCATCTTTGCTAGTAGAAGAAGCCATTTTACCACAATCTGAGTTCAGTAACTCAAAAAGCCAGGAAGTCAGATCCTGCAGTTGTTGACATACCCCGAATGAACCAGCAGATAGTATAAGTTGAAGCAGGCCAGTGTTTCTGTCCTAGATTCATGCAGAGAGAGTGAAGGAAGAAAATCAGCTCTAAGATGGCAAAATCCAAAGTCAAGAAGGTCAGACTGTCAGAGGTGTATAATACACCTGAGTGAACCCTGGCAATCGGGTTAAAGCTCATTGTCTCGCCTACCTTCTTCCTAGCCTGATATGCGGCATCTGGCCCCAATCACACAGATAACTATCAATGTGAGAACCAATTGAAGGAGAGAAGGGTTCCCTCCACTGATTAAGTGAGAGACATAAGGAGGATGAAAATAGGTCTCAGTTTGCATGAAACAGTCACAGTTTACACCTCTCCCAGCATCATATACGGTTAACACGCCCTTTCACCCTTACTAAGTGGTCCAGTTTAGATAGTAAATTACCTGTTCACACTATATTTCAATAACATCTCAGCTCCTGGGACACTGAATGAGTTTTATATATCTCTAGTTTAAAATTTTGACTTATATAAACTTGAACTTCTCTAACGTTCTTGATCTCTGTGATGGTTAACATCCTTCATATTCCAGCTCATGCTCCTGATCCATCATGATGTTCTATGCTGCTGCTCATTGGGTTCTGTACCAAGATGTGCTACATGCTGTGAAACCTCTAGTTATTTAACCTTTCTGTCCATCAGTATCCTTACCTATTAAGTGGTGATAATAAGACTTACCTTATAGCTTTATTGTGAAAATTAAAGTGAGTAAATATATGGAAACTACTCAGAATTGTGCCAAGGAAATAACAAATGCCATATAAATGTTTGCTAAGATTCGCTATGAGTCGGAACCGACTCTACAGCACATAACAACAACAAAACAAGTTTACTGATAGCAATACTGATGACGATCTATCTTTTCCCAAGCTCTCATTTGGCACTTAAATCATTAGGCAAATCTTTATTTTTGGCCATTCTGTTTCTCAATTAAATTCTAATCTTTGATGATCAGTATTGTGGTCTTATTTTTGTGTTCTACAAGCACCAGAATACCTTGAAAAAGAAATATTTACTTTAAGATAAAAATCTTACAAAATCATTTGCTGTGCTTCAGTGGAGTCTGAATAAAATAAGAAGTTTATTTCATGTGTGGGAGTGTGCCTGAAGGGTTCCATATTGAGTGTAAATTCTTTAAAGAGGAGGAGGAGGTGTAAAGAAACTTACACGACTATATAGTCTGAGAAAACCAGAAGAAAGTTGGTGGCTTGCTTTTTTAAAAGGAAATCTTTAAGTAAATATATTTTATAGTATTTTGGTTCACTGTTTTGTTTAAATGTGGTTTGATTCTATACCTAGTCCCTATGTAAAGTATTAAAACAAAATATTTAAAGATCTGGAGTTAGAAAACATGCAAAGACGAAAAATACACTCAGTATTTCTCAAGCTGAAAACTAAAGAAGAAAAGATTCAAGCCTTGAGTTGCAGTATTGAAGGATTCTATGGGAAAATATTAAATGAAAGAGAATGCATCAAAGGAAGGTGGAATGAATAGGAAGAGTCACTGGACCAAAAAGAATTGGTTAACATTCAGCCAGATCAGGAGGTAGTAATAATCAAGAGTTGATGGTATTGAAGGAAGAAGTCCAATCTGCACTGAAGGCATTAATGAAAAACAGCCTACAGGAAATTACAGAATATCAGTTGCTGTAGGGTAAGCATTGAACTACTAACTGCAAGGTCAGTGGTTCAAACCCACCAACCCACTCACTCCTTGGAAACCTATGCAGGATTGTTATGAGTCAGAACCAACTTGAAGACACTTAACAACTACAGTTTGAACAAAGAGATTCAGTTTGAACAAAGAGATTCACTCCTCTATGTCAATAAATTTGAACGAAAACTACTTGCCCAACCATCAGTGCCCATTTCAAAGAAAAGCGATCCACCAGAATGTGGAAATTATCACACAATACCATTAATATCAGAGTCCTGGTATGGTGCTGTAGGAGAAGCACTATACTACAAAGTTGGTTTGAACCACAAGGACGGTAGTTTAAACTCACCAGCCACTCCTTAGAAACCTTGTACAGCCTCACTATGGGTCAGAATTGACTGGATGGCACGTAACAACAACAACAACAACAGTGTCATTAACATTACTGTTGTTGCTCTTAAGTGCCATTGAGTCAGTTCCAACCCATAATAACCCTGTAGAGGGTTTCTGAGGATCAGCTGAGGAGCTTGAACCACCTATAAGTAAGAAAAAATATTATTGAAGATAATGCAGAGATGGTTTGCAGCTGCACATTGACAAGTGTTATTAAGTGTCGTCAAGTCATTTCTGACTCATAGCGACCCTGTATCAGGTTATCTGAAGAGCAGTGGGTGAGTTTGAACCACCAACCTTGTAGTTCAAACCAACATTATGGCCTAGTGCTTATTCTACAGCTCCACAGCAGGACTGCCAGAAACTCAAACTGGATTCAGAAAAGGAAGTAAAGTGAAAGATTACATTGCTGTTATCAGACAGATCTTGGCTGAAACCAGAGAACACCAGAAAAATGTTTACCTGTGTTTTATTGACTGTGTGAAAGCATGCAATTGTATAGATCACAACAAATAATATATAACATTGCATGAATGGGAATTTCAGACTATTTCATTGTGCTCATGCTGAATATATACATAGACCTAGAGACAGTCATTAAGATAAAACAAAGGGATACCACATGGTTTCAAATAAGGCAAGTTTTACATCGTGATTTATCCTTTTAGCATAATTTTTCAATCCATAGTCAGAGCTAATAATCCAAGAAACTGAACTATATGAAGAGAAACCCATGATCAGGATTGAAAGAAGACTCATTAACTACCTGTCATAAGCAAATAACACACTTTTGCCTGCTGAAAATGAAGAGGACTTGAAGCATTTACTGGTGAAGTTCAAAGGTTATACAGCCTTCTACGTGGATTACATCTCAACATAAAGAACAAAGAAAAATCCTCACAACTGGACCAATAAGGAACAGGATAAATGGAGAAAATATTGTAGTTGTCAAGTATTTCATTTTTCCTTGGATCCACAATCAATGACCATAAAAACAGCAATAAGAAACCAAGAGATGTACTGCACTGGCAAATGTGCTGAAAAGATCTCTGCAAAGCATTAAAAGCTAACATCTGTCTGCCCTCTAGCCAGCGAATTAACCTCCTCTTCCACCCATCCCTGCTAACCATCAAAGTGTTTTGTTTATTGTTAAAACCTTTGCTTGACTTTTACAATAGTGGTCTTATACAATATTTGTCCTTTTGTGATGGACTAATTTCACTCAGCATAACGTCCTCCAGGTCCATCCATGTTATGGAGTGTTTCACAGAGTGTTTCACAGATTCATCATTATTCCTTAAGACTGTGCAGTCCATTGTGTGCATGTGTATCCATTCTTCCACTTACGGGCATTTTTGTTGTTTCCATGTTTTTGCTATTGTGTGTAGTGCTGTGATGATCAGGGATGTGAATATATCTATTCTTGTTGTAGCTCTCATTTCTCTAGGATATAAGTAGAGTAAAGGGATTGTTGGGTCATGTGGCATTTCTAGTTCCATTTTTTTTTTTTACAATGTCATAGATATCTTTATTAAACAAGAATTTCAAAATGTGAATCTATTGTTTCTTTACATATCCTCCATCTAGGACTATAGGCTTCTGAAGGCAGTGTTTGCATTTCGCTAATTCTTCCTTGAAGAATTCTACACTTGTTGACTGATACTGTGGTACTGTGTGCTAATGCATGAGACAGCAAAGTCATTTGAACTGCAAGGTCTGTGGTTCAAGCTCACCAGCTGCTCTTTGGAAATCCTATACAGGGTCCCTATGGGTCGGAATCCACTCAACGGCACTTAACAAAAACAACATCAAAATGGCAGTTTGGGCATCCTTAAGGGATTCAAATTGTGTTCCTTTAAAAGGTTCTTTGAATTTGGGGAACAAAAAGGAGTCTGAAGGGGCAACAGCAAACAGGTCTGTAGGGTGGATGGGGCAAGGTCTCCTAATGAAATTTTCATAGGAAAATGAGCAGATGCATTGTTGTGATGGAAAATAATCCCATGGTGCCACTTTCCTGGCCTTTTTCTCATCAATCCAGTTCTCAATTTTCTTAAAACTTCTTCATAATACTCCTCCATGGTCTCCCTGTGTCTGAGAAAATGTATCAAGATTACCCCGTTGAGATCCCTACAAAACAGTCACCATAAGTTTCTTTTTTTTTTTTTTTAATTAAGTTTTTATTGTGAATTGAGTGAGAGTTTACATGGGAGAACATTGGTTTTACACCATTGTTTCATTGCAATGATTACAATCTCCTCCGTGTATCATCCTTCAACAGTATTTGCTTCTATTCCCTCTGTTGTATTTGAGGAGGGGTATACATAAAAACACTCAGAAATATATAATAATTTAAATAATCAGAAGGCACATTCTGCAAGCCTGCCTCCTGGCCATCAGCACTCAGTATTTCACTTTGCATGAGTCTAGATATTTCCAATTTTTTGAAGTAGCACCATGTCATCTTCCACAGAAGATACATCATTTTACAGTTTTACCAGAAGGGGTAATTTGAGTGAAGGTGAAAGCAATGTACAATAAGAAAGTGGCTGGCATGCAGACAATCAAATAAATAAATAATAAAAAGTGTTTAAAAAAGCAACGATTTCACTTTGAGGGCAAAGATGAGCCTGACCCTAGCCTTAACATTTCCATATGCATGTGCTAGCTGGACAATGTATGAAGTAAAGTGGGAAAGAATTAATGCATTTGAATTATGGTGTTGGCAAAGAATGTTGAAGATGCCGTGGACTGCCAGAAGAATTAACAAACATTTCTTGGAAGAACTACTCAGTCAGAATGCCCCTTAGAAGCAAAGATGACAAGACTGTCTCTCATATACTCTGGACATGTTTGTAGGAGGGACAAGTTTCTGGAGAAGGACATTATACTTGGTAAAATAAAGGATTAATAAAAAGGAGATGGACTGACACAATGGTTGTACCAATGGGGTCAAACAGCAACTACTGTAAGAATGATGCAGGACCAAGCCGTGTTTTGTTGTGTTGGATATAGTGTTGCTATGAGTCTAAATTGACTTAACAGCACCTACCAACAACAGCACTATTAACTAGAGGTTAATTTTAGAGTCCTGGTGTGGCGCTGTGGGTTAATGTGCTGGACTACAAAGTCGGTTGGATATTCAGGGTCGGTGGTTCAAGCTCACCAGCCACTCCTTGGAAACCCTATACAGTGTCGCTATGGGTCAGAACTGTCTCAATGGCACTTAACAACAATAACATCAGTTTTTAAAAAGCTACAATTCAGCTTTTTGTAAAATCAATGGTAACCTGAAATTTAGTTGCAGTTATTTTCTGCTTTCTCCAACATGTCTTCTCTGTGCAACAGAAACCCCACAATACACTATACACACATACAGGAAGCTGAGACAGGGACGGGAGATAGGAACAAGACAATCACTATGATGAGGGAAAATAATCATTTAGAGAAGTATATTAAATATTCTAAAAGCAGAATATTTAAAACCAAAATGAATGATGCCAGAGTTTTCTTAATAACTCATTCTTTGGTGCTTTTCTTCAAAATTTCTAAATACCATTTGGATGAATATTTTCATATACTTCTTTAAGTTATATTTATTTTGCTTTAACATTATGGGAGTCCTGATTTGGCACTATAGGATAGGCACTGGACTAGAAATCACAGCATTGGTGGTTCAAACCCACCAGCTGCTCCTCGGAAACCATATAGAGGGTCATTATGGATCTGAATTGACTCTATGTCACTTAAAAATAACAACTAACTTACTGGGTTTTCTCACCACCACCACTCTCCCCCCTGCCCTTCCAAAGCTAAGGAACCAGGAAAGGGATGACATAAGGGCAGGTACAAACCCCCTCTGGCACCTGTTTGAATTGGAGGGCTTACTCTGTACTCTGGAGTCCTGGTGTGGCACTGCAAGTTAATGCACTGGACTTCAAGGTCAGTTTGAACCTCAAGGTCAGTGGTTCAAGATCACCAGCCCCTCCTCAGAAACCCTATACAGTCGCTATGAATCAGAACTGACTTGATGGCCTTTAATAACAACAACAACCCTATACTCAAGACCCATTTGGTGCAATGGATAAGAAATAAAACATGTTGCCCATAAAACATGAGATACTTCAGCAACTCTGATGCTGCTCTACCCCTTACTTCAACTGCTGAAAACACTGACCTTGTTAGAGCAGGTAAGAAACACTGTGCCTCTTAATTCATGTTTTCAGAGTCATCTGATGAAGGTGCTTTGATCCTGAAGGATTCTACATTCTTTATACTGTCTGGACTTACTAGACCTGCCTGTAGAGCAATTCAAGCCACAACAGCAATGCAGATACTCATAGTTGTACAAGAAAATATTACTTTTTGTTTTGTGCTACTTGAACCAAATTGAGTTGTTTCAGAGGTATTGAAAAGCAGAGATCTTAAATATACAGTCATGGAAAATGACATTTATTCTACAAATTGGGAACTATTTTATCTGTGCATTTTATCACTTATTATTTGATAAAAGATGGAAGAACCTTTTCCCAAAATTCTACCTTGTCTATGCAAATACTGAGGTGTATTGCAAGTCTCCTGAGAGCAGTTAACTATGCATTATGTTTAATATCCAAACAGCTGGAAGGAACCTTAAAGGTCAGCAACACTGATTGCTCAGATAATATATAACAACCACATAGCATTCCTGACACACAGTCATAGCTTCTGCTTAAAAACAGTCAGGCACCAAAAACTCACTGCCTCAAAAAGCCATCCAGTCAATGCCTAAACACATCAATAGAACTTCCTGAACTTTCTCAGCATAATATCAATGGCAATTTTTTTTAGATGTTTTATTGTGAATTATGTGATAGCTTACATGGGAGAACATTAGTTTTACATTCTTCTTATCATATATCATTGCACTGCCATGGTTACAATCCCCTCCATGCATCATCAACCAACCAAAGGGTGTATACTACAAGCCTGGCCTATGGTCATCAACACACAGCCCCTCTCCCTCTCTGTGTCTAAAGTCCCCAACTGCTCCATAGCTCCATGTCATCGTCTCTACCTCCATCTCAGGCATCACTGCTTCTCTGGGTAGGGTCCCGCTCTCTGCCCTTCTCCCTTGATGGTCCCAAGGACCTCCGTTCCTAGGCTGAAGAGTTAATCACTCCCCTCCTTGCTACAAAACATCTAAAAGGCAATTTTTTAAAAAAGGCTCGATGTAACTACATTAAAATAACAAATAGCAAGCAATTTCTGCATCAGTAATACAGGTCCAATTATTCTGTAGCATTAACTTCCAAATCTTAATATCTCAAAACAACAAAACTATTTTGTTTACATGTTTATTAGGTAGAAAATTCCAATGATTTTAATTGCTTGGGGATTCAGGCTAGTCTAGTACCCATCTCAGCACATAAGCAGCATAAAAGAAGAAATTGTATGTTAACTATTACAGTCTCTGCCCAGAAATGATATGTCTCTACTGCTCACAGGTTACTGGCCAAAGCAAATCACATGACTGTTTAATTTCAAAGCTATGGGAAGGTGGAGAAAGTTAAAAGATGTTTGGGAAGCAAAAATGATTGGGCATAAAATAAAAATACTATGTTGTTATTTATTGTTAAGTGCAGTCGAGTCAGTTCCGACCCATAGAGACCCTATATAATAAACAACATTAAATGGCAAAGAACAAATGGGATAAAAGTAATCAAAATATGTGTGCCATAAAGATTTACTATCTTTTATCTGTGACAAAGTTTTGAAACTCAGTAAAAAATAGAAAACTATCACTGATATGTAAATAAATAAAATACTTGTAAACATAATATATAAAACAGAAAATTAATATAATAATTTGTTGTTGCCGTTAAGTGCCATCGACTCCGTTCCAACTCATAATGATCCTGTATAGGATTTCCAATGAGTGATTGGTGCATTTAAACTGCCGACCTTGCAGTTCAAACTGACCTTGTGGTCCAGTGCTTATCCTACAGTGTCACATCAGGACTCCACAATTAATTATAGACTTAGTAAAGTGCTCACAATCATTACTGAGAAAAGATTGACAATTGTAATAACAAAGGCATTGCACATCAAACAATGACATTATGTCAAGCACTGTGCTCAGCAATTTATACTTGCTATGTGAGTAAATTCTTCCAATCTTGCTAAGAGATAAGATGGGTTTCTTGTAGGTTGGCTTGGCATTGATTCTGACTCATGGCCAATATTAAGCCTGCTTTAGAAATAAGGATTAAAAACAAGCAAACAAACTACAATCACAAACTTTGTTGTTGTTGAGTTTATGGCAACTCTTAGTGACTCTATTAGGCATGGCAGAACCATCCCATAGGGTTCCCTAAGATGTAATTTTTGTAACACTGTAGGATAAGCACTAGACTGTTAATTGCAAGGTTGACATTTCAAACTAACCACCTGCTTCTATGAAAATCTATACGGTGTTGCTATGAGTTAACCAACTTGAAGGCACTTAATGACAAAAATATTTATAAATTATGGATAACATTGAGAAGAATGGGGATTATAAAACAATTATGCTCATGAGAAACCTTACATAGACCAAGAGGCAGTAGTTTAAGCCAAACAGGAGGATACTGAATGGCTTAAAATCAGGAAAGATTTGCATAAGGGTTATATCCTTTCACCACATTTACTCAATCTGTATGCTGGTCAAATAATGCAAAAAGCTAGATTATATGAAGAAGAATGTAGTATAGGGTTGGAGTAAGAATCGTCAACGATCTGAGATATGCAGGTGACACAACCTTACTTGCTGAAAGTGAAGGAGACTTAAAATACTTACTGATGAAGATCAAAGACTACAACCTTCAGTATGGATTGCACCTTAATACAAAGTAAACAAAAATCCTCACAGCTGGACCAATAAACAACATCATGATAAACGGAGAAAATACTGAAGTTGTCAAAACTTTCATTTTATTTGGATCCAGAATCAACACGCATGAAAGTAACAGTCAATGAACTAAATGAGTTACTGCATTAGGCAAATCAGCTAAAAAAGACTTCTTTAAAGTGTTATGTTAAAAAGCAAATATGTCACTTTGAGGACTAAGATGTATCTGACTCAGCCATAATATTTTCAATCTCCGCATGTGAAAGTTGGACAATGAATAAGGAAGACCATAGAAGAACTGATACATTTGAATTATGGTTTTGATATAGACTATTGAAAGTATCATGGACTGCCTAAAGAACAAAGAAATTTGTCTTGGAAGAAGTACAGACAGAATGCTTGTTGGAGGCGAGAATGACAAGGCATCATCTCACAGTCTTTGGATATGTTATCAGATTAGACCAGTTCTTGGAAAAGGACATCATGCTTTGCAAAACAGAAGGTGGGAGAAAACAGGAAGTCTCCCAGTGAGCTAGATTAACACAGTGGGTGAAACAATGAGCTCAGAGTTGACCGGATGATGCAGGACCAGGCCATAGAGTTGCTATGAATCTGAACTGACTTCAGGATCCGTACCTAACAACAAAAACCATCTTTACAGCATACAGACTGCCACATCTGTCTCCTACAGAGCAGCTGCTGGGGTCACATTGCTGACATTTGCGTTGGCGGTTGAATCTTAATCACTGTGCCACCAGAGATCCTCAAACTTAGACTTAGAAATATTTTTGAGGTCACAGTGAGCAATATTGGAGCTGGGGTTCAAATCCAGGTGTGTCTGGTTCCAAGACCTATAATTTATAGTCTTTATGCTATATTTCTCAAGTACAAATGAAAACAGTGTGATTTTCACCCATGAAAAATAAATATGTATGTACGCTATTGTTATTTAAGTGCCTTCCAGTCAGTTCTAACTCACAGCGACCATGTATAGGGTTTCAGAGGAGCAGCTGGTGAGTTTGAACCATCAACCTTGCTGTTCAAACCAATCTTGCAGTCCAGCTCATGGACCATGCAGTGCCATAAAGCACTTAAACAAGGGACACTTTAAGTCACATTGTTATTGTTGTATAACATCAAGTCAATTTCAACTCATAGCAATTCTGTATGATAAAGTAGAAACAACTCCATAAGAGTTTTTAGGCTGTGATCATTCAAGTTGGATTTAGGAAGAGGTTGGAATGAGAGATACAATTGTTGATGTCAGATAGAGCTTGGCTAATAGCATAGAGTACCAGGAAAATGTGTACTTGTGGTTTATTGATTATGCAAAGGCATATCAGTGGATTAAAGCAAAGTATGAATAACATTTCTAAGAATGAAAATTCCAGAAAACATAATTGTGCTCATGATGAACCCATACATAGACCAAGAAACAGTTGTTAGAACAGGAAAAGGGGATACCATATGGTTTAAAATCAGGAAAGATGTGTACCACGGTTGTATCCTTCCACCATAGTTATTCAATCTGTATGCTGAGCAAATAATGGGAATGGCTAGATTATATGAAAAAGAATGTGATTGGAGGAAGACTGCTTTTGGAAGTGAAAAGACGTAAAACACTGATGAAGATCAAACACTATAGCCTGCACTATAGATACAGTCCAATGTAAAGAAAATGAAAATTCTCACAACTGGACCAGTAGATAACTTCATGATGAAAAGAGAAAATGTTGAAGTTGTCAAAAATTTAATTTAGCTAAGAACTACAATCAATGGTCAGGGAAACAGCAGTCAAGAAATTAAATAATATACTGCATTACATAAATCTGCTGCAAATGACCTCTTTAAAGTGCTAAAGAGCAAAAATATCATTTTGAAGACTAAGGTACATTTGACCTAATCCATGGTATTTTGAGCTTCCTCATATGCACGTGAAAGTTGAACAAATTATAAGGAAAACACCATTTGAATTACAGTGTTGAAATATGAACTACAAGAAGAACAAATGAGTCTGTCTTAGAAAAGTAATTGCCAGAATGTTACTTGTTGTTGTTGTGATGTGCTGTGGAGTCGATTCCAATTCATAGCGACCCTTACAGGGTTTCCGAGGCTGTAAATCTTTATGGGAGCAGAAAGCCTCATCTTTCTCCCGCGGAACAGCTGGTAGTTTCCAACTGCTGACCTTGAGGATAGCAGCCTGGGCCTTTTGGCTAAGATCAAGTGTAGCATGTGTAGACTGTTACTTAGAAGGATGGTAAAACTTCCTGTCTCATACTTTAGACGTGTTGTTAGGAAAGACCAGTTCCTTGAGAAATACACCATGCTTGGCAATGTGGAATATCAGTGAAACAAAGTCAGCACCAATGGACTCAAACATCACAATTGTGAAGATGGAGCAGCACTGGGTAGTGTTGCATTCCGTTTTTCGTAGAGTCTTTATGAGTTGGAAGTGAACTGATGCCACCTAGCAGCAACAAGCATTATGGGGGGAAATTGCCACGTCTTTTTTCTGCAAAGCTACTAGGTGAGTCTGAACCACCAACTTTTGATTAGCAGCTGAGTGCTTAACCATTGTACCACTAGAACACCCAACTTTAAATCTTGATGTTCTTAAAACAAAGGGTCATCAAAAGGGCAGCGTTCATCCAAAAACGAAGTTCATAAGAGTTAGGAAAAAACGAAGACTGGAAACAAACATATGGAAAAACTGGGTTAAGCACTATTCCTCTGAGGAGATCTCAGTCAATAAGATGAAACAAAATTTTGATGTAAAACTGGTGACCTGCTTTGTAAACCTTCATCCAAATCACAATCAAAAATTAAAATAGAGTAAAATAAAACACCAAAGGATCCTATGAATTGCCTATACACAAGGGAGAACTGGTTGCAAAATTAAGTGATAAGGGAAGCTTCATCTAACAACCTGCACTACCTGGTATTTTTTTCTACACCATATATCGCATGAAAAAGGTTTATACCGCTCATCTCAAAACATCTTCCAAAAACTGTGTGAAAGTAGTCCCAACTTGTTCAGCTGGTGAATTAAGTCACTTTTTATTTACAAACCTGTTCTACAGAATATAGAATGAATTGGCAGCAAGCTCTACCCTGCAATAACAGAAAAGCAGACAGGAACCTCTCATAATTATAGCAACAATGCTACAATTAAATCAGGTGCTCCCAGAAAGCCACGGAAAGAGAGAGGGACAATTCTAAATGAAGTGTTATTCTTTTTCACTACCACATAGCACTTTTTGCCTGTGCTTGAAACATCCTTGAATATTAAAAATGGTAGCTGCATCTGAAATTTAGTGGCATCGTTTAATTTTAGGTGTGGGCATTAGCAGAGGATTCAGACTACCCAGTCTCAAGTGAATTACAGAAAAGAAAAGAGAAGGGGGGCTCCTGCCTAGGCTTTGTATTCACAGCAATTAGTTTGAACTGTCTGGAAGCCTCCGACTTTAAATAATTTTATAGCTCGTGCTGGGTCACTGCTATTTACCATGTGTGCCCGTCCTATTTTTATGGAAACCAGGACCTCATTCAGGAGGCTCCTGCCTGTCAGGGCTGCAGGTGAAGGCCAGCTGGGGCCAGAGGCATTTTGTGTGTACATTAGCATCTGAAGAGGGTCTCTGGAGGCCTTGCATCTTTTAGGACTTAAGACTCCAGTCTCAGGCAATAGTGTGACCTCTAAGTTTCCTTGCCAGCAAATCCAAATCTCTAAGGAATGAGCAATTTGGGCTCGATGGCTGTAGTCTGAGCAATCTGAAGACCAGAAAAATGGGGAAGATTGAAGCCTGTTTGGCTGCAGTTTGAGGTTGAAGGGAGCTGAGAGGGAAAATGAGGACCCAGCAGGATGTGTGCTCAGTGAGAGAGACTGACGGTTATTAACAATTATTGCCAGGTTGTCATGGCTGTAGGTACATGACTTCATGTAACACACATGCTGCCATTGATTAATGGGTGTAACAAGATATCCAAGAAGGGAAAGGTTGGCTTGTAGAAAATGATTTTTAAAAGACACACACACACACACAGTTTGCCAAAATGGTATTTGCAAAAATCTCTCCTGTGTCAAATATTAATGCTAATGCTATAGAAACTGAAGACTAATTAATTCCTGAATTGAAGCAGAGAGGAGACTTAATCTGCTTTCCAGAATCCTGAAACCTGTAATACTTATGAAGGCAAATCTTCCATGAAGAGCATCAGTAATTTTACATGTGGAGAACCTTCAGATCCAGGCAAAGGGATTTTTTTTTAAATTGTGAATTGAGTGAAGGTTAACAGAGCAGATCATCAATTTTACATTCAACAAACCATACATTTTGTTTCATTACATGGTTGCAATCCCCTCCATGTACCAAGAGCTAACAGCATTTACCTTTTATTCACTTTAACTATTGCATTCCTTTTGTGTCTCCCACAACTCTCATCTCTCCATCATTCCTCTGTTAACCTTTCTTGTATATTGCCTACCCCGTCACCCATGTTAACATGTGTCTACCCTCTAGCCCATGAATAATTTTTCCTCCCCATCTCCCCAAACCACCATAGGTTGTTTCTCTTATCAAGAAACCTCTTTTTTTTTTTTTTCTTCACTTTTTGCAACATTGGTCTCAAACAATGTTTGTCCTTTTGTGATTGACTAATTTCACTCAGTATAAAGTCCTCCAGGTTGAACCATGTTGTGAGTTGCTTCACAAGATTTATGATTATTCTTCAGTGGTTTGTAGTACCAACATGATTAACCATTCTTCTGTTAATGGGCATTTAACCTGTCTCCATCTTTTTGATATGTCTCTTATAGACAACATATTGAAAGATTCTGTTTTCTTATCCATTCTGTTCTTTATGTCTCTTGACTGGTACATGTAATCCATTCAATTATCAATAAGTAAGAATTGATTGTTGTCAATTTTCTGTGAGTTTTTATGTGGTACTGCTGAATTCTTTATTCCACATAATTTTCTCTGCTGAGTTTATTTTGTCTGTGGGTTTTCTTGATCTTTTCATTACTGTTATGCTAATGTTTACCAAATCTTTCTGATTTTTCTATTTTTTAAATTTGGATGTGCAAGTGTATTATTTTTCTTTGAAATTACCCTGTGATTTGTTAAATTTTCCATGTCTAACACAGTCTAAGTTCCTTGCAATATGGAAAGTTCTGTATATACACTATTCCCTCTTTATGTTTTCTAGTTGACTTCATTATAAATCGATTACTCTAGTTTCCTATTTTCAGTCTTACAGGTTTCTCTTACTTTGAATACTTGTATATCTGGTTTGAGTTCTGGGTGGTGTTGTCATGAATGGTAATCTCATGCTGTCTGTTGTTGCTGGTTCTCATTCCAAAGAAAACCCTTTAGCATTTTTTGTAAAGTTGCTCTGGTCATTACAGATTCCTTTAATTTCTGTTTATCAGGAAATGTCTTAATTTGACCATCATATTCGAGGGACAGCTCTGATGGGTATATGATTCTTGTTTGGTAATCTTTTTCGTTCAGCGTTTTGGCTATGTCATTCCATTGTCTTCTGGTCTGCATGGTCTCTGCTGAGAAATCAGTTTAGTTTAGTTGGTTCTCCTTTGTTGGTAACTTTTGGTTTTCCAGAGTTACTCTCAGGATTCTTTCCTTGTCTTTGATTTTAAAAGCTTTGATTATGATATGTCTTGGTGATTTTTTTTTGGGATCTATCATGTTTGGGGTTTGTCCAGCTTCTTATATGTTTATTCTTCTTGTTTTTCATGATGTTAGGGAAGCTTTTTTCTAAAAAATTCCTTGACAATTTTCTCTGTGCTTGCCTCTTTCTGTTCTGAAAATCCAATCACCCATAAATTGTTCTTCTTCATGGTGTCCCACATAACTCTTAGGCTTTCTTTGGATTTTTTGTTCTTTTTTCAGATTCTTCTTTTAGCACACTAGTATTGAGACAGTTATCTTCAAGCTCACTAATTTGGGCTTCCATTGCTTTGCGTTAACTCTTTTGCCCTTTTAGTGTGTTCTACATTTCTGAGATCTTAGTATTCATCTTCCAGATTTCTGATTGCATGTTTTGTATTGTTTCTAAATTTGCATTTATTTTGTCTGTTTATTCTTGTAGCGTTTTCCTGAAATCTTCTAAAGTTTTTATTGTGTTCTCCTTGCTTACCTGGATCTTTCTGTTGATCCTTTAAAGGTCCTTAATTATCATTCTTTTAAATTCTTTTCAGTTAGTTCTACTCCCATTCTTCCTCAGAAATGTCATCTGGCCATGAATCTTGGTCATTTGTCTGAGCCCTTCTGTCTTACTTCTTCATGTGAGCTAAAGTTGTCTGTTGTTTCTGGGACATTGTGAGGTTGTTGTATTTGTAAAAATAAATAGTGCAGTTGTTAGACTTGGAAGGGAGAAATCTCGAGCTCATGAGAAATCAATGAGCTCATGAGATGGTTGTGACAGGGATGTAACAACTCCTAGATGGAACACTCAATCTGGAAGTACTTTTGGGGGGCCCTTGACACAGCTGTTTTCATGTCTGTTAGGACCACAGGGAGGCTGAGGGTAGTGTAACTGGTTAAACGCCGGTGTAGTGGGTTTTGTAGATCTGAAATTGAGCCCACTTGAATCCAGAACCCCAAAGCAACACACCAATGCAATGTCACATGTTCCCACCTCAAGCTGCTATGGCTCCCAACCACTTGGCTCTGAACTCTCAGAAATCAGAGTCTGTGCTGGGGGTGGATGAAGGTGGGAGCTGATCACACTTCTGGTCACCAGTGGAGCAAGGGGAAAAGGAAATCAGATCTTTTCCATTGGCCATGCAACTGTGCTCTGCCAGGCCTCCCTCCTTGGCCAAAACTGCTAACAAGGTGGCGGAGCCATGTCTGGCCACTGTTTACCAGTCAGTCTCCTTCTCTTGCTGTCTCTGCCTGGGCTCTCCTCCTAGTCAGCACTCCATGTACCTCTGTAACCTTTCTTCTGAAGTTCAGGGTTCCAGAATTTTCATCTGTGTTTGTTTTATTTTGTCTCTCATATCTTTGTTGCAGAGTGTCCATGTAGTGTGCCTACCTAGTTTCCCATCTTGCTAGAAGTCCCAGGCAGAGCTTTTAATAAGAAGGAAAAGATTAGAATTTTCATATTTCCATCCACCCACTAAATCAAGGAGATATTTCTTGACATTTTTTCCTACCACCTACCTGCAAAGGAGCCCTGGTGTGGTGCTGTGGGTTAATGAGCCAGACTGCAAAGCCATTTGAACCACAAGGTCAGCGGTTCAAGCTCACCAGCTGCTCATCAGAAACCCTATACAGGGTCACTGTGGGTCAGAACCAACTTGATGGCTCTTAACAACAACAACAACAACCTGAAAAAGTTAAGATTCTGAATAACTGAAGTTCTAGTACCACACATAAAAAATTAGAACAAAACAATTAATTGTTACTGAGAAGCAATCTGTATTTGGCATATTTAAATATAATAATCTAAGTATTTCATTCCACTACTTGCTTGTCAGTTTGTTCTACTGTGGTTACTTGTGTGTTGCTGTGACGCTGGAAGCTATACCACTGGTATTTTAGTTACTAGCAGGTACACACACCCATGG
>NW_006408539.1:3615230-3627790 GCF_000296735.1 Chrysochloris asiatica | reverse complement strand
ATGGATCTTGGCTGAAAGCAGAGAATACATGAAATATGGTTTCTTTGTTGACTATGCAAAAGCTTTCCACTGTGTCAATCATGACAAGCTATAGACAACATTGCAGATAATGGATATTCCAATATATGTAATTGTGCTTATAAGAAATCCGCACATAGACCAAGATGGAGTTTGAACTGAACAAAGGAACACAGAATGGTTTAAAATCAGGAAAGGTGAGGGCCAGGGTTGTATTATTTCACCATACTTATTCAATCTGTATGCTGAGGAAATAATGTGAGAAGCTGAATGATATGACGAAGAATTTGGCATCAGGATTGAAGGAAGACTCATTAACAACCTATGATACACAGATTATACAACGTTGTTTGCTGAAAGTGAAGAGGAGTTAAAATCCTTACTGATTAGGCTCAAACCACAGCCTTCAGTATGAGTGGCTCCTCAATGGAAAGAAAAGAAAAATCCTCACAACTGGATCAGTTAATAATATCATGACAAATGGAGAAAAGATCGAAGTTATGAGACTTCATTTTGCTTGGATCCAGTATTAACACTGATGGAACTGGCAGTCAAGAAATCAAATGATGTACTGTGTTAGGCAAATCTGCTTCCCAAGATCTCTTTTATAGTGTTCAAAGCAAAGATGTCAGTTTGAGGACTAAGGTGCATCTGACCTTAGGCAAAGTAGTTTCAATCTCATATGCATGTGAAAATTGGACAATGAATAAGGAAGACTATAGAAGAAGTGATGCATTTGAGTATTGAAGAAGAATTTTTGAAGTCCTGGTGTGGTGCTGTAGGTTAATGCCCAAGACTACAAGTCAGTTTGAACCTCAAGGTCGACAGTTCAAACTCATCAGCTGCTCCGTGGAAACTCAAAACAGGATCGCTATGAGTCATAACTGACTCAATGGCATTTAACAACAACAACGTAGACAACCAGAAGAACAAACAAATCTGTTTGCTCTTTAGAAGCCAGGATGGCGATACGTCGTCTCTCATACTTCAGACATATTATCAGGAAGGATCAGTCCCTGGAGAAGGACATAGTGCTTGCTAAAGTCAAGGGTCAGTGAAATCAGGGAGATGGACTGGAATAGTGGCAGCAGTAATGGGCTCAACTGTAACAGCAATTGTGTGGTTGACACAGGACCAGGCAACATTTTGATCTGTTGTACATAAGGTTACTATTAGTTGGAACTGACTCAATGTCACCTAACATCACCACCACCAACAAGGATTTTATTTTTCTAAGAAGCTTTGCTGTTGTTAGGTGCTTTCGGGTGGTCAGACTCATAGTGACACTGTATTGGGTTCCCAAGTCTATAAATCTTTGTGGCAGCAGACAGTCTCTTGCTTCTCCCAATGAACTGCTAGTGGAGTTGAACCTCAACCTTGTGTTAGCATTCCAGTGCTAATCCTACAAAGCCACTGCACTCACAAGAAGAAACCTTTGTGGTCATAAAAAAGAGTATCTCCTTATCTCTTACACATAAAATTGAGATCAGAGCATGGAATAAATTTGAAAAAGCCCCAGTTTACTGATGACCGAATGTCAGGTGGTAATTTATTAGGAGAAGATGAGAAAATATGTTTTGAAGACTATACGAGTTTGGTGGTGGTGATGTACTGTGGAGTTGGTTCCAATTCATAACGACCCTGTATAGGGTTTCCAAGGCTGTATATTTTTATGGGAGCAGAAAGTCTCATCTTTCTCCCACAGAACAGCTGGTAGTTTTGAACTACTGACCTTAAAAGGTTAGCATTTAAAAGATTAAATATATATACTTTGGAAAAAAATGCAATGTATGTAGACTAATGAAGTATGGATTGCAGACCCGTGTAGAGTCCTCTTAGCTAAATAAGTGGGTGATATTATTGACATTCTGGAGTCCTAGTGCGATACTGTAAGGAGCTCTGGTAGCGTAGTGGTTACGAATCGGGCTGCGAACCTTAAGGTCAGCGGTTCGAAACTACCAGCCGCTCCGCGGGAGAAAGATGAGGCTTTCTACTCCCGTAAAGATTTACACCCTCGGAAACCCTGTACAGGGTCGCTATGGGTCGGAACCGACTCGACGGCACTTACAACAACAACAGTGCGATACTGTAGGATAAACACTGGGCTCCTAATCAAAAGGGCGGTGGTTCAAGCCTACCAGTTGCTCTTTAGAAACTCTATGCAGGGTTAGTATAAGTCAAAACTGACTCAACTGAACTTAACAAAAACATTGATATTCCCATTGCAATATTCTTGGATCAGACCCTCTCTCCTCCCTTCTAGAAGAAGGACAAGGAACTTTCTAAATTTTGTTTTCATCATTCTCTGCTTTTTGTATAACTTTACTATGTAAGTGTTCCTGAATTTGTATGAATGATTCCATAGTGTAAGTGCTCATTGGCAACTTGTTTTCATTTTTTTGTCTTTAACTTTTTATTGTTAATTGTATTAACATTTACAGAGCAGATCAGTTTTCCAGTCAACAATTCATACACATTCTGCTTCATGTCATTGATTGCTATCTCCACAGTGTACCATCACTTATCTCCCTTCCTCCATGTTTCCTGTTTCTCTTCCTCCTGCCTTATCACTGTTTTTTATGTTCATGATTTCCATGCTAATTCATTTTACTACTGTTTATTCATTTTCATGCTATACAATAGTCAAAGTGTGTAAGAACGTCACACTTTTTTTCATCCTCTTAACCTATGGGTAAATTACACTTGGCTGTTAGGGTTGAAAGGAGCTCTGGTAGCGTAGTGGTTACAAATTGGGCTGAAAAACTCAAGGTCAGCAATTTGAAACTACCAGCTGTTCTGTGGGAGAAAGATGAGGCTTTCTGCTCCCGTAAAGATGTACAGCCTTGGAAACCCCTATACAGGGTCGCTATGAGTTGGAAGCGACTCCATGACACACAGCCACCACCACTAGGGTTGAGAGCTGAGAAGACTGGTGTCAACATGACGTAACTATTGCTCCAGGAGATGCTTGTGTAAGAAGAAAAAACTAAAAATTGACAAATAACTTCACTGCTAGCTTAAGGAAATTCTTGAAATTCATTTTATTCAAGCAAATAGTTGGCCCATTTAGGGAAACAACTCTTTTATAAGGAGAATAATGGATTTATCAGGAAAAATACAGAACTCATCAGAACGATAGCATTTTCAAATATATTCAATTAATCCCCAAAAAAGCAGTGAAAGAGGAGAAAAAAGATACAAGAATAGATGGGATAAATATAAAACATTTAGCAAAATGATGAAGTTAAACCCAGCAATATTGATAACAGTATTAAATGTAAACTGTCTAAACACTCCAAGGAAAGACAAAACTGTCAAACAAGGTGAAAAATCAAGAACTATTTGATATCTACAAAATACCAATTCTAAATACAAAGACATAGATATGTTAAAACTAAAAGAATGGAAGAAGACATACCATGCAAGCACACATCAAGAGAGCTGGCTAAATTAATCTCAAAGTAGACTTTAAAGCAGGAATTTTGCTAGAGAGAAAAGGGAATATTAAATAATTATAAAGTATCACTTCATTAAGAAGACAAAAAGATTCTAAATGTGTATGAATGTAACAATAGATTTAAAACTGCAAATGTAATTAAAGATTTCAAATAACTGAAAGAACCAATGGATAGTCTATCAATGATGACATAGCTCAGCAACATTATCAACCAACTGATTTGATATTTATAGACCGTTCCATCCAACAACTGCAGATTGTACCTTCTTCCCAATTATGGCTAGAACATACAACATGACAGACCACGTTGTTGGTTGTTGGTATGTACCACGGAGTCGGTTCCGACTCATAGTGACCCTGCACAGGGTTTCCGAGGTGGTTAATCTTTACGGGAGCAGAACACCTCATCTTTCTCCCGTGGAACCGCTGGTAGCTTTGAACTGCTGACCTTGAGGTTGGCAGCCCAACTTGTAACCACTACGCTACCAGAGCTCTTTACTCTGGGTCATAATACAAACCTCAGTAAATTTAAAAGAACCAAAATTAAATAAGATACGTTATTTCACCACAACAAAATCAAATTAGAAATCAATAACAGAAAGATATATGCAACATTCCAAACTATCTACAAATGAAACAGTATATGTTTTACTCTAGTCCCAGTCATGATGGATTAAAACGTCAGTGGAGAATCTCCCTATAGGAAATAACTATAACATAATGGGAGTAATACAAAAAACACTGAAAGGTATTAAAGAATCAGCTAAAGCAGACAGACTTGGAAGGCATGTATAATCTCAGAGAAGAAGAAAAGGAAACTACAAAGTTAGATCCCAGATTTGGGGAAACTTGTTGTAGTACAGGTCATGTGGTGTACGCAGTGATGTCAGTAGTTGTTACTGGGCTTTGTATTCACAGGAATTCATTTGAACTGTTTGGAAGCTGACTTTAAATAATTGCATAGCTTGTGCTGGGTCACTGCTATTTACTATGTGTGCCCGTCCTGTTTGTTTTGGAAACCCGGATCTCATTCTAGAGGCTCCTACCTGTCAGGGCTGCAGGTGAAGGCCAGCTGGCTGGAAAGCTGCAATTTCTTTAACTTATTGAACCACAAAACTATGCAAATGAATCACAAAATTATACAAAAATCAATTGGATTCTATATTTAGGCGTACCTTATTTTACTGTGGAGTCCTGATGTGGCGCTGTACGGTAAGCTCTGGACTGCTAACTGCAAGTCGGTGGTTCAAATCCATGACCTTATACAGGATTGCTGTGTAAATAACCCTTTTTGAAGTTTAATTTTCAGTCATTGATTGTTAATGCAAGTATACCAAGACATATCGGAGACTTGATTCCAGACCACCACAGGAAAGTAAATGCTAAAATAAAGCAAGTCACACTCTTTGTTTCCAAACCACATTAGGTAATTCTCGCAATATTTCAAAGGTCTTCATAATGCTACTGCACACTTACTAGACTACAGTGTGGTGTAAGCATAGCTTTGATATATACAGTTGTTATTATGTGGCGTGGAGCTGGTCCCAACTCATAGTGACCCTGTACAGGGTTTCTGAGGCTGCAGATCTTTACAAGAGCAGAAAGCCTCATCTTTCTCCCACGGAGCAGCTGGGAGTTTCGAACTGCTGACCTTAAGGTTCACAGCCCGATTTGTGAACACTACGCTACAGGGAAACAAAAAAATGTATGTGACTTACTTTATTGCAGTATTCACTTTATTGCTAGGGTATGGACTCAAGTCTGTAGTATCTCTGCAGAATGCTTCTATTAGCAATGAACTACTGAAAATCAAACTTTAAAGAGTCATTTATAATAGCATACGAATATGAGCTACTTAGGAATAAAACAAAACCCAGCCAAATAAACACCAATCCACTGCCACTGAGTCTATTTCAATTCATAGCTCCCTGAGAAGACAGGGCAGGACTGCTCCACAGGGGTTCTGAGACTATCAGTCTTATAGGGGTTGTGGTTGTTAGGTGCCATCTAGTAGGTACCGACTCATAGCAACCTTATGCACAACAGAATGAAACACTGCCTGGTCCTGCACCAACCTCACAATCATTGCCATGTTTGAGCCCATTGCTCCTGCCACAGTGCCAATCCATCTTGCTGGCAGTCTTCCTCTTTTTCTCTGACTCTTCACTTTACAAAGCATGATGTCCTTCTCCAGGGACTGGTCCCTCCTGACAATACGTCTGAAGTATGAGAGATGAAGTCTGGCCACCCTGGTTTCCAAGGAGCACTCTGGCCGTACTTCTTCCAACACAGATTGATTTGTTCTTTAGACAGCCTCATCATTCTCCTGCAGAATGACTGATAGGGTTAAACCATGGATTTTATGATTAGCAATCCAACACCTAACTCACTGCACCTGCTGAACTCCTTAGGCTACTGACGGGATGTTCCTTGTGTGCACGCGACACTGTATAGAGTTTCCAACAGTGACGGCTGGGTTTGAATGGCCTACTTTGTGGTAACCAGTCTAGTACTTACCACAATTCTACAGCTCCGCACCAGGACTCATTTAGAGGATACATCTAACAAAATATGGGTAATATTTATATGTTGACTATTACAAATCCAAATAAATAGACAATAAGTGACAATTGTTGTTGTTGCTGTTAGGTGTCATAGAGTAGGTACCGACTCATAGTGACCTTATGCACAGCAGAATGAAACATTGCCCGATCCTGGGCCAACCTCACTACTGTTGCCACGCTTGAGTCCATCGATGTTGCCACTTGGCCAATACATCTCATTGGGGGCCTTCCTCTTTTTCTCTGACCCTCCACCTTCCCAAACATGATATCCTTCTCCGGGGACTGCTCCTTCCTGAAATATGTCCAAAGTATGAGAGATGAATGAATTTTGGCCATCTTGGCCTTTAAGGAGCACTCTGGCTGCACTTCTTCCAAAACAAATCTATTGGTTCCTTTGGTAACCCATGGAACTTTCAATATTCTCCTCCAACACCATAACTCAAAGGCATCAATTCTTCTACTATCTTCCTTGGTACATCCATAAAATGGAACACTACTCAGTAATCAAAAGAAATAAACAATTGATACATGCAACAACAAGGATGAATTTAAAAAAAGGCTAAAAACAAAAGTAAGACAACATTCTATATACCATATAGACCCCTTTCTAAGATATACTGTGTTTTCACCTGTCTGCCAATCTCCCTTTTCTCATATTTCTCCCTCTCCGTTACGCAAGTTAACATGTTCTACCCTGTGTGGCACCTTAGGATAAGCATTGAACCACAAGGTCAGTTTGAACTCCAAGGTCAGCAGATCAAACTCATCAGCTCCTGCTTGGAAACCCAATATAGGCTTCCGACTCGACAGGGCACTTAAAACCAGCAACAATAGCCAGTGACTCACTCTCCCGGTAACCATCAAAGAATGTTTCTCTTAGCATGAAAATCCTTTCTTGAGTTTTGACATACAATATTTGTCCTTTTTTGATTGACTAATCACTCAGCATAATGTCCTCCAGGTTCATCCACATTAACAGACTGGAGGAACCTGGTACTATGACTGGGGACTGCTCTTCTGGTCTGGAAAGGAAATAGGAACCACAAGAAGAAAGTGGGATCACTGTTGTTACATGGAGAGGACTGCCATTATTGAGATGACGCAAAGTGTATGATTTGAACGTGAAACTGATGATCTCAGTAAACCTTCACTAAATTCACAATAAAGTTTTTTTTTTTTTTTTTAAAGAAACTAATAGCTTATTCGTTGCCACTTGATACTTGGGCAAAGATTTCTTTACTTCATAAAGCAATAACTCTTAAAGTTGTTGTTCTTGTTAAGTGCCATTGAGTCAGTTCTTATTCATAGAGACTCCGTATAGAGTTTTCCAGGAGCAACTGGTGGATTTGAACCACTGATCTAGCCGTTCAAACTGACATTGTGGTCCAGGGCTTATCCTACAGTGCCACACCAGGACTCCTCTTTTACGGTTAGTTCGTGACATTACCCATGGTCCATTTTGGTTCATCATTTTCCCTTCTCTGTAAATAAGTTCTTCAGATAATTCAAGGATAAAATTTGGGTCTCAATTTAAGATGCTAAACTAACCAGTGAAGGTGATTTCTGAGCATCTTTCTTTCATTCTCAAGCACGCCACAATTTATTAGAGAACTGAAAAGTGGGCAACACTTAAAATTTATTTGGTTCAGCACCTCACCTGGAGAATTCATGAGACTGACTATGTTGTGACTCAAACACAGAAGCCCTAGTAACATGTTGGCCACTCTAGTCAGACCAGTGGAGTCCTGATGGGGTGCTATCAGATAAGCACTGGACCACAAGATCAGTTTGAACAGGAATAATGAATAGTTCAAACTCACCAGCCACTCCTTGGAAACCCTATACAGGTTGCTATGAGTCAGAACCAACTCAGCTGCTCTTACTAACACCAACAGTTAGACCAGTACCTTTAAAGGGAAGGTTGCTGTGTTTGCATCCTTAGACCTGTAATGTTATGAACAGATATATAAAACATAGAGAGGAAGGCTAAGATAGCGGGCACACAGAGAAGTAGAGGTTGCAATTTATGCAAATTATGCAATTTGGTGACTAGCCGCATATATGGTTCTCTAGGTGCTTCTGATAGTATACTGGTAACGAGTCGGGCTGCCAACCTCAAGGTCAGCAGTTCGAAACTACCAGCAGATCCGCAGGAGAAAGATGAGGCGTTCTGCTCCCGTGAAGATTTACAGCCTCGGAAACCCTGTGCAGGGTCACTATGAGTCGGAACCGACTCCACGGTACTTAACAACAACAAGGTGCTTCATCTGGTTCTCTGGATGCTTCAGATTAGGGTTGCAATCTGTTCTTTTGGCTCAATATGGGCAATAAGGACCAGTGGCTTACAAGAGGACAGCAAAATGACCAAAACCTGCCTCTCAGTGCTTTCCTTATATTGCTCAAAAGTCCAATCTTCACTATTTCAAAAGGTCAGCCTCTATCCTGTCAAATGATCCAACAGTGATCATCTGATCAAAGAAACAAGAAAATCTAGTGTTTATAGATGTAGAAATGACCACTGCCAGGCATTTGATAGAAGTCTTGGTGTGGCACTGTAGGATAAGCACTGGACCATAAGGGAGATTTGAATGGTAAGTTCGGCAGTTCAAATTCACCAGCTGCTCCTCAGAAAACCTATATAGGGTTGCTATGAGTCAGAATCGACTTGATGGCACGTCACAACAACTACAGACACTTGATTTGCCATCATGACAACTGAAACAATGATGTGGATCTGGATTGTTCATGTCCCCAGCTGGTAATGGCCTATCTTCTAGCTCAGGCTGGATGGTGCAGAAACCCAGACCTTCCTATATACCTGAAGAAACTAAAGATGAGATGCTCTGCGTCAATTTAGCTTCAGGAAACTCTTGCATAGCAGGTTATCTGAGCAAAGAGTTTGCTCATCTGGAAAAACTGCTGTCTTATCAGAACCTCACTTGCTCATAAGGAATTGCTTTATTTTACTGCCCACTGTGTCTATCAATTCTGAATTCCTATGTATCAAAGTTTGCCCAATTCTGACTTCTTTCTTGCTGTGAAAGACCCACCTTAAATCATTTAAGCTCAAACATTGAAATCTCTTAAATCTCGTCTCCTAACTTCTTCCTTTTTAAGACTTTGTAGTGGACTCCTGGTGGTGTGCTATAGGATAAGCACTTGACCTCAAGGTTGGTTTGAACTGCAAGGTTGATAGTTCAAACTCACCAGCCCCTCCTCAGAAATTCTATACAGCATCGCTATTTTGGAAGCGAATTGATGGTACTTAACAAACAGTGGACTCCTGGTATGATACTGTAGGATCAGCAATGGACTGTGGACCACAAGGCCGAAGGTTCAAACTCACCAGCTATTCCTTGGAAACTGTATATAGGGTTACTATGAGTCGGAGTTGAATCAACAGCATTTCACAACAAGAAGACTTTGTAACGAAGACATCATTTCTTACCACGTGAAGTTTAATAAATCCAGAACTGCTAACTAAACTGTTTTCCCCAGGAATCTAAATTTCCCAGTTTTCTACTGAGTTATTCATCTTTCTATAACTTGCTTATAATTCTTCATTTATTCTGGATAGTAATATGTGTTTCAAAAGATCATCTCCCAGTTTGTAGCTGATTTATTTTTTATTTTTAGATTGTTTCTTTGATGAATTGACATTTTTCTTTGAAAATTGATATATTCATACTGCAAACATTAAGCAATAATACACATGTAAATTATTACCACAGATGCTTACATAGTATAAGTTATCAGCATTCCCCATTCAAATTTGGTAGGAAGGTAATGTTTGCTTTTGATCAACATTATAAGGAGCTCTGGTAGTTTAGTAGTTACGAATCGGTTGGCTAACCTCAGGGTCAGCAGTTCAAAACTGCCAGCTGTTCCGAGGGAGAAAGCTGAGGCTTTCTGCTTCCATAAAGATTTACAGCCTCAGAAACCCTGTACAGGGTTGCTACGAGTCAGAACCAACTTCACGACACATAACAACAACATATATATATAGTGCTCTTGGGCTGGCCCCAGCAGAGCTGTACATTCCAAAGCCTTCTGATTTTCCAAACTCATAAAGATGCTCCTGTGTCCAATCACTGCATCCTGATAGGATTCCCAATGCACACCTGCAGCTCCTTTCATGAGAAAACTTGTTTCTCTCCACTGATGTGTCATGATCTGGTAATGGGAGCTAATTCTATTCGTCAGGTAGTAAGATTATCTCTTTGAAATGAGTTTTCTCATCTGTAAAATAGGGACAATATCTCATCTACCTCTTTCACTGAGGTTGTTATGAGGGGTCACATGAGATAATTGAAGAGTTGTTATAATCATGTTTGCATTTCACAGGGTCTCCAGGAGATAATGATGATGCCCTAACTCAATTAGGGGACATGAAAGGTAAGGATTTTTTATGCAAATATTTTTACACAAGTAAGGATTTGCATAAATGAGTAAATATATGCAGATATTCTTAAACACTTAACCAGCTCTAAGAAACATACTCATGAAAGACAAAGTTCTTATTTTCCACTTTTGATTATAAATAAAAAGTGAAAGTTTCCAGAGCAGAGCATCAGTTTTACATACAGTGAATCCGACACTTCATTTCATCTCAGTGATTGCAGTCCTTTCAATGTAACATCATTTATCCCACTGCGAACAACAGTGTGTTTGATTGTACCTCAAATAAACAAGTTTGGGTTTGGAAGAGAACCTAAGAGGTCTCCTCACCAACTTCATTCTCATATCCTGTTATGCATACCAATGATGGGATCTCTTCTCTAGAATCTATCATTTATTCTGATGATTTTCTGGCCTCTTGAGAGATTTCCTGAAACAGAAATCTCACCATCATGAAAGCAGCCTATGCAACAATTTAAATACCTCTAACTGTGTGGTGCTGTCCTGGTGTGGTACTGCAGGACAATGCACTGGGTTAAAATGTTGATTTGAACAACAAGGTCAATGGTTCAAACCCTCCAGGCACTCCTCAGAAACCCTATAGAGGGTCACTATGAGTCAGAACCATCTTGACAGTTCTTAACAAAAACAACAACTGTTGACTGGTCCCCCGGTCCTAGTTTTGCCTTGTTGGGCACTCCAAAACCAACCTCCTTCCTTTTGTATGTTCTAATTCATCTTACATAATTCTACTTCTTTCTCCTTTAGTCATCTGTCTAAACTACAGCCATCAGTATTAATTGCACCTCAAAGTAAAGAAAACAAAAATTCTCACAACTAAATTAGTAGATAACATTACAATAAATGGAGAAAAGATTGAAGTTCTCAAGGACTTCATTCTGCTTGCATCAACTATCAACACTCATGGAAGCAGCAGTCAAGACATCAAATGATGTGTTGCATTAGGCAAATATGATGCCTCTGATCGCATTAGAATGTTCGAGAGCAAAGATATCAGTTTGAGGACTAAGGTGCACCTGACCTAAAATCTTGGTATTTTCAATCTCATATATATGTGGACAATGAAAAGTGGACAATGAATACAGAAGTCTATAGAAGAATCAATGCATTGGAATGAGAGCTCCATTGAAGAATACTGCCAGCGTCATGCAGAAGAACAAATAAATTTATCTTGGAAGAAGTACTGCCAACATGCTCCTTAGAAGCAAGAATGGTAAGACTGTCTCTTATACTTTGTACTTGTTGTCAGGAAGGGCCGGTACCTGGAGAAGGACATCATGCTTGGTAATGTGAAAGGTCAACAAAAGAGAGGAAGACCCTTAATGAAATGGATTGACACAGGGGCAACAACAGTATATTCAAATATAATAACACTTGTAGAATGGTGCAGCATTGGGCATTGTTTAGTTCTATTGTACATAAAGTTGCTATGATTCATAGTCTACTCAATGGCACCTAACAACAGCCGAACTAGGCTAAACCATACTAGTTCTGCTTCTTTGGTTATATGAAATTCCTCCTAGATACCTCACCATCCTTCCTACAGTTTAAGAGCTATTTGGTATCTCCATGCACCTCATTTTCCCTAATAATTTTCTAAACATGGCGAACCTGCCAGAGGATCACTAGATCTATTTACTAATTATGACTTAAAACACACTTTATCAAGTGGGATATTGGTGGTGTTTCATCTGCACCTTTATTATCTACTATCTGTTGCCATTGAATCTGCCGCATAGTGAATTTATCTAGATAGAACTTCTCCCTAAGATTTTTGAGATTGGAAATCTTTTCTGGAGCAGAAACCTTATTCTTTCCCACATGGATCTGCTGGTGAGTTCAACTGCTGGCTTTGTGGTTAGCAGCCCAACATGTAACCCACTACACTTTCTATCTTTATTAGAGGGACTCCCAAACAGCACCACCCATTTGAATTCCTCAGATGCACATACTACTATTCCCTTCCCAAGATCTGCCTACCTAGAAAAGATGAATTAAAGCAGCAAAAAGGTGAAGCACCCTAATATTTATTGAAATAACATATAATACATACATTAAAATTCATAAACCACTAACTAGAGGGATGACATATATTATATAAT
>NW_006408539.1:3588463-3615130 GCF_000296735.1 Chrysochloris asiatica | reverse complement strand
TATATATAATTGTTTTATGTATTATATATATTATTGTTTTAAAGTCTGTTGAGTATGTTTTGACTCATAGTGACTCTGTATAGGGTTTCTGAACTTTTTAAATATTTGTGGACATTGAAAACCTCAACTTTCTCCAGTGACTTGGCTGGTAGGCTCAGCTGCTGGTCTTGTGATTTTGTGATTCGCAGTCCAGTACTTATCCTATGGAGCTACTGCGCTCCCATTGTTGTTGTTAAGTGCCGTTGAGACGGTTCACTGCGCTCCCATATATGTATGTTGTTGTTGTTAGGTGCCATCAAGTAGTTTCCGACACATAGGGACCTGATGCACAACAGAGCAAATCATTGCCTGTTCCGACACCATCTTCACAATTGTTATGCTTTAGCCGATTTCTGCTGCCACTATGCCAATCCATCCTGTGGGAGTTTTCCTCTTTTTCACTGACCAATTTACAAAGCATGATGTCCTCACTAGAGACTTGGCTGCTCCTGATAATATGTCTGAAGTCAGAGAGATGCAGTCTCAGCATTCTGACTTCTAAGGCACATTCTGACTGTATTTCTTCCAACCCAGCTTTGTTTGTTCTTCTGGCAGCCCATGGTACTCAGTAATCTTCTCCAACACCATAATTCAAATGGTTCAATTATTGCGTGGTCTTCATTATTCATTGTCCACATTTCATATGCATATGAGGAGATTGAAAATACCATGGCTGAGTCAGACACAGATTAGTCCTCAAATGGAAATTTTGCTATTGGACACTTTAAAGAGGTCTCATGCGCTAAATTTACCCAATACCTCATTTCATTTCTTGATTGCTGCTTGCATGAATGTTGATTGTGGATCCAAACAAAATGAAGTCTTAGACAATTTAAATTTTTTTCTCTATTTACCATGATGCTTTTATAGGTTTAATTGTGAAGATTTTTGTTTTCTTTACGTTAAGGTTCAATCCATACTGAAGACTGTGGTCTTTGATCTTCATCAGTATTTTAAGTCTTCTTCACTTCCAGCAAGCAAGGTTGTATCATCTGCATATGGCAGGTTGTTAATGAGTCTTCCTCCAATCCTTATGTCATGCTCTTCTTCATATAGTTGAGCATATAGGTTTATTTGTTCAACGTACAGATTGAATAAGTAGGGTGTGTATATATATATATTGTCATTGTGAAGTGCCATACAGTTGGTTCCAACCTATAGCAACCTTGTATAGGGTTTCAGAGGAGCAGCTGGTTAGCTTGAACAACTGATCTTGCAGTTCAAACGACTTTGCAATCTGGCAGATAACCCACAGCGCCACACCAGGACTTTCTCATTCTCTCTATATATCTATATCTTCATCCATCAAAAGGATGAAGCTAGCAGTTTAGATCCCAACTCCAAATCCAATGAGATGTTTGAAACAAAGCCACTTGAGATTATGAGATTAAAAGCAAAAGTCTGATTGAAAAGAACATAAGGAAAAGGCAACCTGAAGGAAAACAAGGCTAGCAATATTTATACCTGTAAAACTGAATTTGAGGTTGGCAACATTGAAATATATGATACGTTCTCATTAGCTGCCATCTCGTTGGTCAACTCATGATGTCCCCAGGCACAATGGAACCTAATGCTGCTTGGCCCTGCTGCATACCCTCTGCTGGTTTCAGATAAAAGTATTGTCATCTATACAGGGTTGTCACTGGTTGATTTTTGGAAGTATATCACCAGATCTTTCTTCTTATTTTCTCTTAGTCTTGAAGTCCCACTGAAGCCTGTTCAGCATTCTTGCAACACACAGGCTTCTCTTGAAAGATGAGTGGAGAGTGACTGTGTATGAGTGGCAGCCACCAGGAATCAAGTCCCAGTCTTCTACCTGGAGGCAAAACTACATGATAAGTGGAACCTTAGGTCTCTGTGTCTTGATAAAGTAAAAGATAAATGAACTCCATATAGATAACAAGCTACAGAAGGGAGCTCAGTAGCACGGCCCCATTGGCTAATTCAAAAAGAAAGGGGAAGGCCAACTTAATCCTTTACAGTCAGCCATTTGGTCTTTTTCCAATAATTGTGCTTGAGTAGCTTTCAGTTCACTTGAGAGAATCTCTAATGGGAAGCCATTGTTCAAGGGAGAGTTGTTACAAACCAGTCATTTTGTTTAAAGAGGATTGTTAAAATAAAATTAAATTAAAAAGTCAGTGATTTTGAAGCAAATTATTTCAAAGCAAGTTTCCAAAATCTTTACTTGTTCCCTGTCTTATTTGTAATACTGCTCTTTTGGGGTTTTGGGGAGCAAACTATTCCTGACCTTTCTCAAGCATGAGAAGATACCCTGAATTCCTCCGTATCACTCTAGTTAATAGTTTACTTGTTAATCTCTTCCATTAGGCTAGAATTCTCCAAGTCAGGGACCTTGTCTTACTTAGCTTTGTGTCCCTCACTCAGAACCATATCTGACATTTATTAGACCGATCTTTCATTTCATAAACAACTGCCAACTTATTGAGCAAATGAAGAATTCAGAAGAAAACATACAAACCCCCTTGGATTACTTCTTTCTTTGATATGTCTTATGTTATGTCCAGATATCTTTCACACTCAATGCCAAGTTAACCATTAGATACTCAACAAAGCTGTAAGACACTGATAGATTCTATAAACAAACAAGTAATAATATGATTGTTAGAACACAGTGATCTTAATATTCTTATACTAAAATGCTAAATCTTCCTTGGTGTGGAACGGATCAATGGTGGGGTATTACATCAGAATGTACGTGATATTGGATTTCATGGTATAGGATTCCATCGCATGGAGTCGCTACTTTGCTCATCCATGCTTTTTCAGGAATTAGTGTCTGGTATAAATGTAGCTAGCCAGTGATCTCTAAGGTAGCCTTGAACATGAATGCTGCTCAACAATGGTTCAAAGTTCAGGGTAGCGCCTAATGCAAATCCTGTGATAAATGTGCTAAGTGGTCAACAGAGTGACTATGAGTCAGTAGCAGAGGCAGCAGATACAGTAGAAGAGGAAAGAAGCAGAAGCTGAGTCATCCTAACTGGTGATGAAGGAGGTGCTTGCCCACTGCTGAGTCACCAACTGAACACACAGTGAAGCTAAGTCTGGAAAAATAGTCTTGTTCTTCGGGAGGCCATTAGGAATATTTTCTGTTCTTTTCTTCTCTGTATATCCTTGTAATGGACCTCATGCTGCAGGATAATGCACTCAGCTGGAATGTGGTCCCACGCCTCACCAAGGAAAAGAGACTCAGTAACCATCAGAGATTGGAGTACATGGAAAGACAAATGAAGCAATGAATGAATGCAAGAATGTTTGTCAATTACAAGCTAGAAGTATGCTGAGAATACAATGGAAGCCAGGACATAGTCTGAGAGTTAGGTAAGGCTTGACTCAAAATGAAACACACTGCTGTCATATCTACTTCTACTCATAGCAAATGTATAGGCCAGAGTAGAACTGTCCAATAGAGTTTTCAAGGCTGTAAATCTTTATTGAAGCAGGCTGCCATATCTTTCTCCCACAAAATGGCTGGTGGCTTTGAACTTTGGGCTATCAGCTGTGTCACTAGGGCTTTGTGGTTCTTGCAGTTGTTAAGTGCCATCGAGTGAATCTTGTGTAAGGTTTCTGAGGGACATCTGGTGAGTTTGAAATGACAACCATGTGGTTCACATCCATCTTGCGATCCAGTGCATTATCCTACAGCCCCATACCACTTGGGCTTGTTGTTGTTGTTGTTGTGAAGTGCCGTAGAGTCAATTCCGACCCATAGCAACCCTGTATAGGGTTTCCAAGGAGCAGCTGGTGATCTTGAACCACTGGGCTTAGTAGATATTTAAAAAGATTTTAAATGAAAGATACAATGATGCTGCATCAAAGCATCTCCTGACTTTTCATGGTGTGGTGCTGCAGGATAATGCACTGGACCAGAAAGTCAATTTGAACTGACAATCCTCAGAAACCTGATACAGGGTCACTATGGGTCAGAACTGACTCGACAGCACTAAACAACAACAACAACACTCTATGGTTTAAATTTAGGAAAAGTGTGTGCCACTTTTGCTATACTTACTCAATCTGTATGCTGAGCAAATAATTCAAGAAGTTGAATTCTATAAAGAAAACCATGGCACTAGGATTGGAGGAAGACTCATTAACAACCTGTGATATGCTGATGATACAAACCTGCTTGCAGAAACCAAAGAGCACTTAAAATACTTACCGATGAAGATCAAAGATCATAGCCTTCAGTTTGGGTTGCACCTCAATGTAAAGAAAACAAAAATCCTCATCACTGGACCAATAAATAACATCCATGTAGATGGAGAAAAAATTGAAACTGTCAAATTGCTTGGATCAACTATCAACACTCATGGAAGCAACAGTCTAGAAGTCAAACGATGTATTGCATGAGGCATATCTGCTGCACAAGACCTCTTTAAAGTGTTGAAGAGCAAAGACGTCAGATTGAGAACTAAGATGCTCCTGACTCAAACCATGGTATTTTCAATAACCTCATATGCATGCAAAACTTGGACAGTGATTAAGGAAGACCATAGAAGAATTGATTCATTTGAGTTATGGTGCTGCAGATGAATATTGAAAGTACCATGGACTGCCAAAAGAACAAACTAATCTGTGTTGGAAGAAGTACAGCTGCAATGCTCCTTGGAAGCCAGGATGGCCAGACTTCTTCTCTCATGCTTCAGACAAATTATCAGGGGGAACCAGTCCCTAGAGAAGGATATATTTGGTGAAATGGAGGGTCGGAAAAAAAAAAAAGGACGACCACCCTAATGAGATGGATTGGCACAGTGGCAGCAACAATGGGCTCAAATGTAGCAAGAATTGAGAGGTTGGTGCAGGACTGGGCAGTGGTTTGTTCTATTGTGCATGTGATTGCTATGAGTCGGTACTGACTCGATGGCACCTAACAACAACAATCCATGCATGTGAGGAATGTGTATGGGCTACAATCCTAGCTATGTCTTATAATTGCTTCTTGTTCTAATTTCCTTTTTTACATCCACAATATGGGAATTATACACATGAGAATTGAATCAAAGGATCTTGTAAGCTTCAAATGCATTAATAGGTCTTGGCTCAGATTTATTGTTATGTGTTGTTCTTATTGTGTGCTGCAGAGTCAGTTCCGACTCATAGTGATCCTGTATAGCGATCCTGAAGCTGTAAATGTTTACAGGATCAGAAAGTCTCCTAGTTCTCTCACAGAGCAGCTGGTGGACTTGAGCTGCTGACCTTGTGGTTAGCAGCCCGACTCATAATCACTAGCACTCCTATTGCTATGTAAGTGTGGGATATTTGTATAGAGGTCCTCATTATCGTCATGGCCTCATGAAGACCTGAGAAATTATCATTCCCCGCATTTACTCCCCTCAACTACTTTTCTTCTAGTTATTCTATGCATGCTTGACAGTTAAAATCTTCTCTTCAGAGTTTAGTGTGCAAGACCCTCTATTTAACTACTGCCTGCTCCCCATGGATCTGACCCTTTGCTCTTCACTCCCATCAGGCACCTGAGAGTCTGGCTGCCTTGGGATATAGTTGAAGAGTTATCTAGAAAGGTCCTACTTCTTCCTCCCCTACCTCTGTCTGTAAATCTGAAAACTGGTTTTCAAAATTCTACTGTTATAGCACCTTTCCTGTACCTTCCCTGAAAGCATTCGATTAAAGATGAAAATTCCTCAGGGAGAGATGTTATCAGGCAATTATAACCCTGTGCAAAGCTTGAATGACTGGAGGTAAAGATGAAGTTGAAGTAGAGATTTTCCCTTCTAGATAATGCATCCAATTTTAATACCAACCAGGATGCTTTGATCTCCTTTATGTATATTTATGTATCTTTATACATGTGGAGTGAGTGTTGTTTAATGATATGCTGTAGTACCCATTGTTTGTATGTTACACAGTAACTTTATTTATAAAGTTTCAGTTTTCCACTATTACAAAAGATGAAGGCATGACTGTCTTTATGCAAATGGACAAGCATTTCTTTTGCAGAATACATTCCTGGAACTTGATGTAGGTGGGTCTGAAGGTGCACACATTCTAAATATTGGCTATTGTAGTTGTTGGTAAGTGCTGTTGAGTTGGTTCCGTCTCATAGTGACACTGTCAGAGGGTTTTCTGGGCTTTTAATCTTTGCAGAGGAAGAAAAGTCTCATCTTTTTCCTATCGAACCTGGTGGGTTCAAACCGCTGACCTTGTAGTCCGCAGTCCAGTGTTTATTGTACAGAGGCAGTAATTGAATATTGATAGATACTATTAACATTCTCATCTGAATGTATTCTCTATTTCCACTCCCACATCAGTGGGTCAGAGCATCATTCACCAGCAGCCTTGGGTCATTTTCAACATTGGATATCATTAAAATTGTAAATTCTACTAAGTCTGATGAGTGAAAAGTAAGTCATTGTTTCCCTTGGTTTAGTTGTGCTTATGAGTCAGGCTAGGTTTCTTTTTTCTGTCTTAAGTGATTGTTGGTTTACACTTCTGTCATTTTCTCATAAGACAATGTTGTTGTTGTGTTGTTATGTGCCGTGGAGTCGGTTCCGACTCATAGCGACCCTGTACAAGGTTTTCCGAGGCTGGAAATCTTTACAGGAGTAAAATGCCTCATCTTTCTCCCGTGGAACAGCTGGTAGTTTCGAACTGCTGACCTTGCGGCTTGCAGCCCGATTCGTAACCACTACGCTACCAGAGTTAGAATGCATTAACTTCTTATTACTGCTGTTACAAATTGCAATAAATCTAGAAAGCTAAAACAACACAAATTAATTACTTTACAGTTCTGTAGGTTCTCACTGGGCTAAAACCCTGGAGTCAGCAGGGCTGTGTTCCTCTCTGGAAGCTTTCAGAGAGAAATAGGATTCTTTGGCTTTTTCATCATCTAAACTCATTGCCATGGAGTTGATTCCTATCAAAAAGAGTAGACCTGTTCTTTGGGGGCTTCTGAGACTTGTAATCCTTACAAGAGCAGACAGTCTCATCTTCCTCCCACTTCCACTTCTGGTGTTGTTATTAAGTGCCATCAAGTTGATTCTGACTGATAGAGACCCTGTATAGGGTTTCTGAGGAGCGGATGGTGAGTTTGAACCGATAACCTTCCAGTTCAAGCTAACCCTGTGGCTCAGTGCTTATCCTACAGCTCCAGACCAGGACTTCATATTCTAGAGGCTGCAACATTCCTGGAGACTGTGGCTCCCTTCTATCATCTTCAAAGTTAGCAATCATTGGCTAAGTCCTCACTCTAACCTCTTATTCTGCCTTCCTCTTCCAAATTTAAAGACCTTTGTAATTGCATTGTTGTTGTTGCTGTTAAGAGCCTTTGAGTTGGTTCTGACCCATAGCCACCCAGTATAGGGTTTCCAAGGAGCATCTGGTGAGCTTGAATCACCAACCTTCCAGTTCAAACCGTTTTGCAGTTGGACGCATTAACCCACAGCGCCACACTAGGACTTCTTGTAATTGCACTGTTGTTGTTATGTGCAGTGGAGTCTGTTCTGACTCAATGCAACCCTGCACAGGGTTTCCGAGGCTATAGATCTTTACAGGAGCAAAAGACCTCATCTTTCTCCCACAGAACAGCTGGTAGTTTTGAACTGCTGACATTGCGGTTCACAGCCTAATTCGTAACCACTGCGCTACCAGAGCTCCTTTGTAATTGCATTGGGCCCATGCAATTGTTGTAAGCACCATCGAGTCAGTTCTAGCTCACAGAGACCCTCTATAGGGTTTCTGAAGAGCAGCTAGTGGGTTTGTACTGCTAACTGAAAGTACTTTTCCTATAGCTCCTGACAGTGAACATTCTATTTTCAGGTCCGTCAATCAACATCCTAAATTCCATCTACAACCTTAATTCCCTTTGCCATACAATATCACATAGCGAAAGTTTTTGGAAATAAAGAAGTGGACATCATTGGGACATCATTATTCTGTTTACTACATAGGCTATGTGCATTTGTTAATTTGAATAAATAATGCAAAGCTATGTAATCCATCCATTGCTTATCTAAAGGTTGGCAGTTCAAACCTACTCAGCAGTTGTTATTGTTGTTGTTGTTAGGTGACATTGAGTCAATACTGACTCATAAAGACCTTATGCACAGCAGAACGAAACACTGCCCAGTCCTGGGCCAACCTCACTACTGTTGCCACACTTAAGACCATTGATGCTGCCACTTGGCCAGTCCATCTCATTGGGGTCTTCCTCTTTTTCTCTGACCCTCTACCTTACCAAACATGATATCCCTCTCCAGTGACTGGTCCCTCCTGACAATATGTCTGAGGTATGAGAGACAAAGTTTCCAGGAAGATAAGGTCTGGCCACCTACTTGCATTAAGATTGTTGCTGTTGTTAAATATTGTTGTGTTGGTTACGATTCATAGAGATCCTAAATAGTATTTCTCGGGCGTTTAAAATCTTTGTGGAAGCAAAAAGTCTCATCTTTCTCCTGTGGAGTAGCTGGTGGGTTCGAACTACTGAACTTGCGGTTTGCGTCCACTCCCAATAGAGCAATTCTAATCTGTAACACATGTAGTTGGAGGTTTCTGAATTAGCTTAATGGCAATTTAACAAACAACAACTTTTAAAGTTATTCCAATGTACAATTTCATAATAAATTAAAGGAAAGATCTCCTTACATTCTTGTCAATTTTGATATTTTCAAGCACATTATTTTGACCAATCTAATTTTTGATTTAATTGAAATTCTCATATTATTTGCATTTCACTCTTCTGTGCCATCACTTGTGTGTCCGTACTGTGGTGGCTTGTGTGCTCCTGTGATGGGACCTGTATTTTAAATACTAACAGGGTCACCTGGACTTTATAGACTATGACAAACTAGGAAGAAGAGGCAGACTACTTCTGAATGTTTAGGCCCTGGAAACCTTATGGATACCAGCAGAACATTGTCATATACAGTACCAGAGAATGGAAACATGATGAATAGCAACCGGATATTGTCACATATATTAGTGGAAGATGAGCATCTCAGGTTGGAAGGCAAAATCAAAACCAGCGTAGTGAAGTGATTGGTCAAAGAAAAAGTGATGTGTGAAAAAGAAGCAAAACAACAGGAAGAAAAGATTGAAAACATGAAGGCTGAAGATGGTGAAAATTATGCCATTAAAAAGCAGGCCGAGATCTTGCAAGAGTCCCAGATGATAATTGCAGATTTGCCAGCGCAGGTTGGAAGCTGCACATACTAATCTTCTGCAGCTATTAGAAAGTGAAAAAGACTTGGAAGATGCTGAGGAGTTTAGAGAAGTACGTTCAGTACTGGATTCAGTGAAGTTGGAAGCCTGACATTTTTCTGGATGGGATCTTTTGCCTTATGTCCTGGGATCCATTCCACAATTCATTATTTTTGACCACTGCTGTGTTACGTTCAATAGAATGAGAATGTGATTCTCTTTATGCAGTTCGCATAATAAAATTGTTTCTTTCATACGTCAAAACAAAAAACATCATACAGTAAGAAAGCAAAAGTTCATTTAAAAACAGGACAAAAGTACATAAGAGTATGTTAGAAGAGACTAGATAGATATTTTGTTATTATGAAGTGCTGTCGAATCAGTTCTGACTCATAGTGCCCCTATGTAGGGTTTACAAGAAGCGGATTGTGAACTTGAACCACTGACCTTGCAATTCAAACCTACCCTGAAGTCCATAGCATTAACCCACAGCACGACATAGATATTTGCGTTTTCTTAGGAATTTGCTCCCTGTACATTTCTGTATTTCTGTCATTTCATGTGATTTCAAATTGGAGAAAGAATAAATTGTATTTTCTCAGCCTAGTATTATAATACAATCTCATCTTTTACTTTTCCCCATGAATTCCTGTTTTAATTAGTGCTAATTAATTACCTCTTAATTGTGCTCATATGAACAATCACCAAGAGGCAGTTATTTGAACAAAACAAGGGAACACTGAATGGCTTACAATTAAGAAAGGTGTGCACCAACGTTGTATTCTTTCACCATACTTATTCAATTTGTATGCTGAGCATATAATCTGAGAAGTTGGGTTATATGAAGAAAAACATGGCAAAAGGATTGGAGGAAGACTCATTAACAACCTGTGTTATGCAGATGGTACAAACTTGCTTGCTGAACGCAAAGAGGACTTAAAATAGTTACTGGTGAATATCAAAGACAACAGCCTTCGATATGGATTGCACCTCAGTGTAAAGAAAAGAAAAATCCTCACTACTGGACCAGTAAATAAAAATGATAAATGGAGAAAAGATTGACGTTGTCAAAGACTCCATGTTTCTCAGATCAACCATCAATATTCATGGAAGCATCAGTCAAGAAATCAGAGGATGTATTGTATTAGTCAAATCTGCTGCACAAGACCTCTTTAAAATGTTGAAGAGCAAAGATGTCAGATGGAGGACTAAGGTGCAACTGATGCAAGCCATGATATTTTCAATAATCTCATATTGAAAAGTGGGGCCTACAAAAGTTGAACAATGAATAAGGAAGACCATAGAAGAATTGATGCATTTGAGTTATGGTGCTGGAGGAGAATATTGACAGTACCATGGACTGCCAAAAGAATAAACAGATTTGTGTAAGAAGAAGTATAGCCAGAATGCTCGTTGGAAGGCAGGTAGCCACACTTCATCTTTCAACCCTGGAAAAGGATATCATGTTTGGTAACTTGAAGGATCTGAGTAAAAGAGGAAGACTCCCAACTAAATGGAATGGCATAGTGACAGCAGCAATGAGCAAAAACGTAGCAATGATTGTGATGTTGGTGCAGTACTGGGCAGTATTTTATACTGTTATGCATCGGGTCACTATGAGTCGGTACTGACTCGATGGCACCTAACAACAACAGTTAAGTACTTAGGTCTTCGACTGGTCTAGCTTACTAGGTGTTCATTTACAGCATGTGATTTAAAATAAAAGTTGCTTCAGGCCTTAAGTAGTTCTCCACTCTCAGAGCCCTATCCTTTGCAGCACTTAACAATAACAATAATATAACTAGTAGAGCCCTAGTGTGGTGCTGTGGGTTAATGCACCAGACTGAAGAGTTAATTTGAACCACAAGATCGGTGGTTCAAGCTCACCAGTTGCTCCTGGGAAACCCTATGCAGGATCGCTATGGGTCAGAGCTGACCTGATGGCACTTAACAACAAATATGACTACTTGACTTTCCAATGTGGCGCTGTATGATCAGCACTGGACTGTGAACCACAAAGCATGCATTTCAAACCCACCAGCTGCTCCTCAAAAGCTTACACAGGTTTCCTGTGTGTAGGAACAGATTCAATGGCACGGAACAACAGTATGACTAATAAAATGACAGCAGTAGTTACTTGTTTCACATAAACTTTAAGTGACAATGCATGCTTTACCTTCCCACAACTGTGGTGATTATGGAAGCAGGAGTTTAGATGTGGCAGAATCCCCAGCTCACCTGTTATGAACTTGTAACATGAACAAGAAACAAACTTTCTTGGTGTTAAGTCCCTTTGGTTCGGGGGTGTTATTATTACATCAGAGCCTATCCTATCCTAATTGATATAAGTGCTCAAATAACTCATGCTCATAGTCAGAGATCTCGAATCTTCCTTCTCTAGAGATGTTACTCTCACAATAAATGAAGAGGCATTCTTTTTTTTTTTCCCTCTCCAAAGGGTCAGACAAAATCAAGATGTACTATGTTCTCCAGAAATGATTGACGAGTTACATCCCTGGGTTATCAGAGATGAAAGTAAAGAAATAAATTTTGTTGGAAGAAAGTAAGACAGCAACTAGTGTTGGTAGCTAGCTATGTCTAAGAACAGGACTTCTTGAAGGGCTACAAGCACTGTAGGCATTTTTAAAAATTAACTGAATGATAATTCATGTGACCATTATAGGTACAAATTGGCTTCTCTTAAATCACTTTTCTGATGTCACTCTTTGTTGTGTATAGTATTTCCTGATCTGGCTACAGAGGTACTATATTCAGTTTCTGTAAGTAATTTAGAAAGTCCTGTGCAATTACATAAGATAAGATAAAAGTTACCAATCACTGCCTTTAACAGACACATAATTATTTCCAGAAACTAGCAACTCCCACTCGCCTGCAATGAACAGAAAAGCTGCAAAGGGAAGAATATCCTGACGAAATGGACTTTGACAAAACTTGAGACCTCAATCATCTTAGAGTACCTCTAAACTCAAATTAGGCTCCATGATATTGATCTGCACACACACGCATTTATGAGGTCATCTGTCTCTCTTAATAACCCCCATTCTACCTCCAGAGAGTGGGTGAGTACATCTTCCTCTGTCTGTGGTAGCATAAGGTACCTCTACAAAGAACCATGTTTATATAGTTATGATTTTACAGGCATTTGTGAGACTGTGGAATGAGAACATTTGTAAGGCAAAATGTCAACTAGGTTTTCCAAAGTTATATGTAGAAGTATTAATCGTATCACTTTCTAAAATATGCATGGGCTATATGAGGCATAGAGGAATACAATAGAAAAGTCAGTTCATTATCAAGTTGTGTTTGGGTAATGAATCTACATCATTTTTATTTGGAAGCAAAATGCCAGGCATGTAAGTGTTATTAACTATTAAATGTGAACTTCTTTATGGTCTGTGGACATCAGAGAAGTTTTCTTTTCATTATTTTAAGAAGCAAAGATTAGGATATTCAGGTCTGCTTTGCTAAGCAGAGCAATTTATCATACTCAGTATAATATCAAGCTATGATGAATTCATATATCATCTCCCTTCAAGCATGCATTTTAACAACTGATAATATTTGAATATTCAGTTAATTAAATACTATTAAATGAAGGAAGAGGTTTATTTTGGAATCAACTTGACACTGTACTAGGGACACAAAAGATGAACAGGGAATTTGTGCAAATATCGAAATGGAAATACTTGAAGAACCACCAACAATATGAACTAGGCAGAATATAATATCTGTGATATAGTTCTGGATTTGAGTTCTGTAAACCTAAGTTACAATCACTAAAAATAGTATTCGATGGAAATAGTCGTCACAGAATGGCTCAGCTACATTAAACTGTTGTGTGACTATCAAGTAAAATATTATTAGAAAACAGATCTCCATGACTGGACTAAGTCAAAGAGAAACATCAGTGTGATTACCTGTAATGACAAACTCAGAGCACGACTGACAACTCAGCTGAACAGAAGGCCCACAGTGGCCTCTTTTGTTATGCCGATGAAAGGCAGCATAAACAACTCCTTGATAGTCCCACGCTGCGCTGTTGTTCTGCCCCAATCAGACTTGATTAGGAGTGCAAGTACAGCCTTTTAGAAACACCTGTGACTAAAGTCCACCAATAATTAGCTTAGCCTTACCATTTCACTCTAATAATAGTGTAATTTGCCACGCCTTTCAGGCTCTGGACAGCTGGTGTTATTGAAAAGCACCTCAGGATTAAGCCCTGACTCCCAAGCCCAAGTATTTGCTTTGGGGTGGGGGTAGGGGGTAAGGGCTCTTAAGTATCCATGGCAACACACTTAGACTGCAAATTATCACCTCTAATAATAACTGAGATGGTCTATCTTTATTTTATTGTAGTTATCCATAAAAAAAAGATAATGCATGGAAAGACCTAAACTTATATTTTTAGAGTCCTGGTGTGGTACTGTGGAGTCTTGGTTAATGTGCTGGACTGCAAAGTCCGCTTGAACCTGGAGGCCTGGAGGTTCAAGTTCACCAGCTGCTCCTCTGAAACCCTATACAGGGGCGATAGGGGTCATAAACCGAGTCTACAGCACTTAACAACAACAACAATATTTCAGTTTGCATGAAGATTTACAGTCTTGGAAACCCCATATAGAGTTAGAATCCACTTAATGGTATTGGGTTGGTTATGTACACAAGGGTAAGTCAAAACTATGGCTACTAGGATTCTGAGGTCCTGGTGTGGTGCTGCGGGTTAATGTGCTGGACTGCAAAGTTGGTTTGAACTGCAAGGTTGGTGGTTCAAGCTCATCTGGTAGTATAATGGTTATGAGTAGGTCAGCAGTTCAAAACTATCAGCTGTTTCTTGGGAGAAAGGTAGGCTTTCAGCTGCCTTATGGATATAGCCTTGGAAACCTGCAGGGTTGCTATGCGTCAGAACAGACTCCATGGCACACCACCACCATCACGAAGGTTAACGAGTCTTGGAGTGGCACTTTAGGATAAGCACTAGAGAGCTAACCACAAGGTCAATGGTTCAAACCCACCAGCCACTTCTTGGAAACCCTAAACAGTGCTGCTATGAGTCAGAATCAACTCAACAGAACTTAATAATAACAATACTTTATTCCAAACAAAACATGTTTAAACTTATCTCTAGATCAGTGGATGGCTGCCGACAAGTTCTCTCGGTAATGCACTTGTCTTAGTCTCCTTATGGTGCCTTCAAGGAAAAAGTCCAATCAAAACAGTGGTTTCCAATGTGATCTGTAGGACTAATCAAATTCAGAGAGGTCAGCTGAGGTTATGGCAACTGTTTTTATGGGTTCCAAAGGGGTCACCTTGATAGATTCTCTTGAAGGACATGGGATGATCACAGGGGCTTGTTAGGAAGAAGTTTTAAGAAAAAGGCCAGGAAAGATACACTGAGAAAGTTTTGTTTAATAAAGGTTTCTATGATTTTATAGCAATACATTCTGGCTTACCCTCATATACATATAGATATGTGTATACACAGTTGTTATTTAGTGCCCTGGAGTTGGATCTGAGTTATAGTGACTCTGTATAGGGTCTCTGAGGAGCTGTTGGTGGGTTTGAACCACTGACTTTGGAGTTAGCAGGCTAACGATTACCCTATGGTACCATGTGGTGCTGTGTGTTAATGAGCTGGACTATAAAGTTGATTTGAACTGAAAGGTCGTTGGTTCAAGCTGCCCCTTGGAAACCCTATACAGGGTCACTATAGGTCAGAATCAACTCGACGTCACTTAACAACACCAACAACATATCTGTATTTATTATTTGGTGTTTTTAAGTGCCATCGAGTCAGTTCTGATCCATAGCGACCCTGTATAGGGTTTCCAAGGAGCAGCTGGTGCGTTTAAACTGGTGACCTTGGGATTTCCAGTTCAGTGCTGATTCTATAGCATCACACTAAGAAGCCATACATATATACACATAACTACATTATAGACACATAAGCTAAGATTTTTCCCCTTAAAACACATCTGTAGAAAGTTCATTAGGTTATTTAGCAAGGTTTCACAATGGTTCATTCTGGTTTGAATACCTGCTAAGAATTATCATCTTTCCACCTCAGATATACTGTACCAGAATCTACATTTTAACAAAAACCCCACAAGAGCTGTAAGAATCTTTAATAATTGCCTGGGGATCTTGCTGAAATGCAGATCCTGATTTACTATATCTAGGATGGAAAGGAAATTTCAAGGGGTTAAACCGGAATGAACTGGTTCAAAGCCCTGTTATTTAATATAGATCTATCAAAACAAAATGGAGAGGAATGAGATCCACCACTAAAAATCAGTACTAATTGATGCTGATACGTTGCTGTTGTCAGGTGCCATCGAGTAGGAACCAACTCATAGTGACCCCATGCACAGCAGAATGAAACAATGTCTGATCCTGGGCCAACCTCACTAACGCTGCCACACTTGACGCCATCAATGATGCCACCTGGTTGATCCATCTCGTTGGGGGTCTTCCTGTTTTTCTCTGACCCTCCATCTTACCCAGCATGACATCCTTCTTCAGCGACTGTTCTCTCCGGACAATATGTCCAAAGTATGAGAGATGAAGCTTAGTCATCCTGGCCTCCAAGGAGAACTCTGGCTGCACTTCTTCCAAAACAGATCTATTGGTTCTTTTGGCAGTCCATGGCACTTTCAGTATTCTCCTCCAACACCACAACTCAAAGGCATCAATTCTTCTACGATCTTCCTTATTCACTGTCAGGCTTTTGCATCCATATGAGACTATTGAAAACACAATGGCCTGGGTCAGGTGTACCTTAGTCCTCAAGCTGACATTTCTGCTCTTCAATACTTTAAAAAGTTCCTGTGCAGCAGATTTGCCCAATGCAATACCCCATCTGATCTCTTGACTGCTGCTTCCGCGAGTGTTGATAGTTGATCCAAGAAGAATGAAGTCCTTGACAACTTCAATCTTTTCTCCATTGATAAGACTGTTGTTTATTGGACCAGTGGTGAGGATTTTTCTTTTCTTGACATTGAGATGTAATCCAATCGAAGGCTGTGCTCTTTGATCTTCATAAGTAAATGTTTCAAGTCCTCTTCACTTTCAGCAAGCAAGGTTGTATCATCTGCATATCGCAGGTTGTTAATGAGTCTTCCTCCAATCCTGATGCCACGTTTTTCTTCATAGAACCCAGCTTCTCGTATTATTTGCTCAGCATACAGGTTGAATAAGTATGGTGAAAGAATACAACCCTGTCTCACACCTCTCCCAATTTTAAAACATTCAGTGTTCCCATGTTCTGTTCAAACAACTGCTTCTTGGTCTAGGTACAGATTTCTTAGAAGTACAATTAAGTGTTCTGGAATCCTCATACTTCTCAATGTTGTCCATAGCTTGTCATGATCCACACAATCAAAAGCCTTTGTGTAGTCAATAAAGCACAGGTAAACATCCTTCTGATATTCTCTGCTTTCAGCCAAGATCCATCAGACATCAGCAATGATATCTCTCGTTCCACGGCCTCTTCTGAATCCAGCTGGAACCTCTGGAAGTTCTCTGTCAATGTATGATTGTAGCCGTTTCTGTATTACCTTTAGCAAAACTTTACTCACTTGAGATATCAAAGAGATTGTCTGATGATTTCCGCATTCTGTTGGGTCACCTCTCTTTGGAATGGGCATAAATATTGATCTCTTCCAATCAGTCAGCCAGATAGTTGTCTTCCAAATTTCTTGGCATAGACGAGTGAGTGCCTCTTGTGCTGCCTCACTTTCATAATGCGGATACAGCTGTATGGAAATCTAAAGGTGGATTTTCTCTTGAAAAGCTCTTGAGTTAACTGCTCTCCTTTCATCTGTGCCCCTAGAAGGGTATGAAATAGACAGCCTAGAAATACTAATGGACAAATGCTGTGTCCCTTTAGTTTCTGAGCATTTCAGTTTTGCACATCCAACATCATAAGCATGGCAGACAGGCAAGCTAAATCAAATGACTAGCCTCAATGCTGGGCTAGCCATCTCTCAGACTATGGGACTAGCAGGAAACTGAAAAGGAAATTCTCCTATCAAGCCAACCCCACACATGGCTCAAACAAACAAAAAAATGTCTGCTTAGTAAAATAGACCCCCTTATGTTTACCAGTTGCACCGCGGGAGAAAGATGAGGCTTTCTACTCCCGTAAAGATTTACACCCTCGGAAACCCTATACAGGGTCGCTATGGGTCGGAACCGACTCGATGACACATAACAACAACAACAACATGTTTAGAATAAGGAGCTCTGGTAGTGTTGTGGTTATGAGTTGTGCAGCTAATCTTAAGGTCAGCCGTTAGAAAGTACCAGGTATTCCACGAGACAAAGGTGAGACTTTTTGCTCCCATAACAATGAGTTGAAACCGACTTCACGGCACACAACCACCACCACCCCATGTTTAGAATAGGAAGCAAATGAGCATTCCATTTTTGTTTTAACAGAGAATTATACATATATGAGGGGGCTTCAAACGTTTATGGAAATATTCCATTATCTTTTCATTCCAGTTTTCCAAAACTTCTTTTGAAGCCCCCTTGTATGTGGATGACCAAGTTTCAAGGGGTTTCAGTTAAGTACAGGTTGTTGTTGTTAAGTACAGGATAGAGATCACAAAATACCATTTTGTTTAAATGTTTGAGCTTTGGAGTCAGACTGCCTGGGCTGAAAGTTGTGTGAACCTCTCTCAGCATTTTGTTTATCTGTAAAATGGGAATACTACTACTTCAGTAAGGAGTTCTGGTGTGGTATTGTAGTATACGCAGTGGGCTGTTAACTGCTAGTTTAGCAGTTCAAACCCACCAGCCACTCCTTGGAAACCCTATGCAGGGCCATAATGAGTCAGAACTGAGTCAGTGACATTCAACAATGACAACAGTAACTTCAGGAAGAGAATGAGAATTAATGAGATAATGCATACAGAAGCCCTTTTGTTTGTTTGCAGTATTCTGGCATATGAAAAGCATTAAATGCTAACTACTGTTACTAAGGAGTCCTGGTATGACACTGTGAGTTAATGTGCCAGATTGCAAAGCCATTTGAACTTCAGGGTTAGTGGTTCAAACTCACCAGCTACTCCTCAGAAACCCTATACAGGGTCTCTATGGATCAGAACCGAGGCACTTAACAACAACTGTTACTAAAGGGGATAGACTGGACCTGTGCCGTCCAGATCCCCTTTGAAGGAAAGTCTTGTTGCTCTACCTGCCGCCAAACAGCCTCCAGCTGTCAACTACTCCAGAGCTTGCTTCAATTTCAAAGTTGCCTCAACAAAAGACTTGGCTTTTTGAGGTCAGCCCATGTGGAATGACTGAGATGGAGGTGTAAAGGCCCAGCATTTGAGCTCAACACGGGACATTACTGGAGAAGCAGGTATGTCACAGAATCCCCTCCAGGACATGCATCACAGTTCAACATCCTCCTCCCTCTCTAAGTCAGTCATCCCTAATAAATCCTGATGTGATACTGTAGAATACGCACTGGACTGCTAACTACAGATCAGAGGGTCCACTTCACCAGCTGCTCCTCAGAAACCCTATAGAGGGTCATATGAGTCAGAACTGGTGTGAAGGCACTCAACAACATCAAGAAGTACCTTGAGGAGCCCTGGTGGCTCAGTGGTAAAGCAGGCAGCTGCTAACTAAAAGGTCGGCATTTGAAACTCAGTAGATGCTTCACAAGAGAAAGATGTGGTCGTCTGCTTCCGTAAAGACTGCAGCCTTGGAAACCCTATAGGCAGTTCTATGCTGTCCTGTAGGGTGGTTTTGAGTCACAATCTACTAGACTGCAGTGAAATTAATAAGTACCTTGCATGTGAAACTCCCTCTTAGCATCTGCTTCCAGAGCATACAATCTGCCATACTGATAAGCAACATTGAAAATAATTGTATGTTTGAGAATTTGAGATCGTTCTTGTATATTGTAAAACCACTGAATCAACATTATTAAGTTTAAATTAACAGTCTGGAGATTGGGTCCCAGGGAATACAAAGAAAAAGAAAATGCAGATCCCATTTCTTGAGGAATTGCTCATAGTTAATCCAAAGAACATTCTCCCTTCCTATAGCAAGTTACTTAATTGGGTCCTACCTAAATCCCTTGGCAACAAAGCAAGGAGCAAGCAAATGTGTTGGAAGCAGAAGAAATGATATAGACAAGGACTGACATTTGATTTGATTTGGATCAGGAAAGACGAAACAGAGATCTGTGAGATGAAAAAGTGAGAATGGGCATGGTGGAAGGAACAACGTATTACATAAATTACTGTTGGATAAATGTGGGAAATGGCTGGAGAGGTTTACAGAACCACAAGAAGGTAACCTGACATAACTGGAGTTATGAGTTATGGACTGTAACAAAGCCAAAAATGTTATCTGGGTGAAAATAGTGCAAAGCTTATCTCACAACACAGAAGAATCTGAGTTTTTCTCTAGTAGGCACTAGGTTCCTGACTATCATTTTTGTTGTTGTTGTTAAGTGCCATTGAGTCGATTCTGACCCATAGCCACCCTGTATAGGGTTTCCAAGGTGCAGCTAGTGAGCTTGAACCACTGACCTTGCAGTTCAAACGACTTTGCTATCTGACACATTAGCCCACAGCACCACACCAGGACTCTGACTATCATTTTTAAGTATCAGTAATCACTTCATTGTTCTAAAAGACTAGTTTTAGAAAGTGAGCTGTGTGTGAAAGAGAAAAGGAGAAAGAGCCATTAAACAGCTACTGGTGGTGGTGATACTTAATGTGCTGAGGAGTCAGCTCTGATGCACAGCAACCCTGTAGAGGGTTTCTAAGACTGTAACTCTTTACTGGAGCAGAAAGCCTCTTTTTTCTTCCATGGAACAGCTGGTAGATTCGAACTGCTGGTCTTGTGGTTAGCAGCCCAACTCTTAACATAACCCATTATACTACCTGGGCTCATCACATAGCTACTAGAATGTCTAAAATGTAAACATTTAAAAACTTGACAATAAAAAATATTGGCAAGAGTGCACAGCAGCTGTCACTGTCACATATTGTGAGCTGTCACTGTTAGGTGTTGTGCAGTCAGTACCACTCATAGAACCTTATGCACAATGAACCAAAAGAAACGGGGCCAGGCCCTGCGTCAACTTCACAATCGTTGCTACGCTTGAGCCCATTGCTACTGTCACTGTGCCTATCCATTTCATTTGGGCTCTTCCTCTTTTCTGCTGACCCTCTACTTTACCAAGTAAGATTTCCTGATCCAGGGACTGGTCCATCCTGATAATACATCTAAAGTGTGACAGATGAAATCTCACCATCCTTCCTGGCTTCTAAGGAGCATTCTGGTTGTACTTCTTCCAACACAGTGTTGTTTGTTCTTTTGGCATTCCCTGTTATTTTTAATATTCTCCTCTAACACCATTACTCAAATGCATCAATTCTTCTAAGGTCTTCTTTACTCAATGTCAAACTTTCACATGTATATGAGCATGATGCAATCAATCACCTTAAGATAAATGGAGAAAAGATTGAAGTTGTCAAAGACTTCATTTGCTCACATCAGCCATCAACAAACATGGAAGCAGTAGTCAAGAAATTAAACAAAGTATCACATTAGACAAATCTGCTGCACAAGATCTCTTTATAGAGTTGAAGAGCAAAGATGTCTGTTTGATGACTAAGATGCGCCTGACCCAAGCCACAGTATTTTCAATAACCTTATATTCATGTGGAAATTGGTCAATGCATAACAAAGAAAATATTGTGAGAGTAACATTTATTAACATGGAATCTATACTTAGTTTAAATGCTGAAGTTGTCATTGACTTGTTGACTGTTGTTGTGAAACCTTACGTGACAAAGGAAAAATGCCCCCATAGGGTTTTCTAGGCTATAATCTTTTTCGTTTCTCTCTTTTTTTTATTGTCTGTCATCTCCTTCTAAAAATAAACTCCATAAGGCAGGATTTTTTTTTTTTTTCCCTTTTTAGGTCTAAGCAAGGCCTAGGACTTATTTAGTGTTAGGGTTATAGTCAGGACTAGTGTTAGTGTTGAACTCCTACTGTTAACCACAAAGTAATAAAGTGAGAAGTTCAAACTCACCAGCTGCTCCTCAGAAACCCTATATAGGATCACTATGAGATGGAACCTACTCAATGGCACCTAACAACAATAAGTGTGAATGTTAGGCACTAAGGGTTGGAACTAGGGCTAGGAATAAGACTTGGTCTAGTATATAGGGTTGTTGTTGTTGTTGTTGTTAAGTGCTATTGAGTTGCTTCCAACCCATACTAATCCTGTATAGGATTTTCAAGGAGTAGCTGATATTAGTGAGATGAAATGGACTGGTATTGGCCATTTTTAATCTGATGACCACAAAGTTTACTATGCTGGAAATGACAACTTGAAGAGGAATGGTGTTGCATTTATTGTCAAAAAGAGCATATCCAGATCAGTCATGAGGAACAACGCTGTCTGTGATAGGATAATATCCACGTGTCGACAGGGAAGCCCAGTTAATACCACTATTATTCAAATTTATGCACCAACCACTAAAGCCAGCGAGGATGAAATAGAAGAATTCTACCAACTGCTTCAATCTGAAATTGATCAAACATGAAATCAAGATGTATTGATCATTACTGGTGATTGGAATGCAAAGGTTGGGAGCAAAGAGGAAGGACCAGTAGCTGGAAAATATGGCCGTGGTGATAGAAATGATGCTGGAGAATGCATGATAGAATTTTGCAAAATCAATGATTTGTTCATTTAAAATACCTTCTTTAGACAGCATATGAGGTGACTATACACATGGACCTCGCCAGATGGACTACATAGAAATCAAATTGACTACATCTGTGGAAAGAGATGATGGAAAAGCTCCATATATTCAGTGAAAACAAGGCCAGGGGCAGGCTGTGGAAAATACCAATTGCTCATATGCAAATTCAAACTGAAGCTGAAGAAAATGAAAACAAATCCACGATAGTCAAAATATGACCTTGAATATATCCCACCTGAATTTACAGATCATCTGAAGAACAGATTTGATACATTAAACACTAAAGACTGAAGACCAAAAAAGTTGTGGGATGACATCAATAATATATAGGAAGAAAGCAAAAAGTCACTAAGACAAGAAAGAAGAAAAAAGGTCAAAATGGATGCCAGAAGAGACACTGAAACTTGCTCTCTAGTGTAGCGATACTAATGCAAATGGAAGAAATGAGGAGGTCCAAGAGCTGAACAGAAAATTTCAAAGATCAGCTCGAGAAGATAAAGCCAAATACTATAATAAAATGTGCAAAGATCTGGAATCAGAAAACCAAAAAGAAGAACATGTTCAGCATTTCTCAAGCTGGGAGAATTGAAGAAAAAATTCAAGCCTCAACTCTCGTTAATGAAAGATTCTCTGGGCAAATTAATGAATGCTACAGAAAGCATTCAGAGAAGATGGAAGGAATACATAGGGTCACTGTATCAAAAGGAAATGGTTGATGTTAAACCATTTCAAGAGGTAGCAGATGATCAAGAGCCAATGATACTGAAGGAGGAAGTCCAAGGTGCACTGAAGGAATTGGTAAAGAACAAGGCACCAGGAATTGATGGAATAAAAATTGAAATCTTTCAAGAAAGTGAGGCGGCACAGGAGGCACTCACTCATCTCTGCCAAGAAATTTGGAAGACAACTATCTGGCTGACTGATTGGAAGAGATCCATATTTGTGCCCATTCCAAAGAGAGGTGACCCAACGGAATATGGAAATCATTGGGTAATATCTTTGATATCCCATGTGAGTAAAGTTTTACTAAAGGTAATACAGAAATGGCTGCAAGCATACATTGACAGAAAACTTCCAGAGGTTCAAGCCAGATTCAGAAGAGGCCATGGGATGAGGGATATCATTGCTTAAGTCCGATGGATCTTGGCTGAAAGCAGAGAATACCACAAATATGTTTACCTGTTCTTTACTGACTATGCAAAGGCTTTTGATTGTGTGGATCATGACAAGCTATGAAGCAAAGAATCCGAGAAGCTGGGTTCTATGAAGAAAAACATGGCATCAGAATTGGAGGAAGACTCATTAACAACCTGCAATATGCAGATGATACAATCTTGCTTGCTGAAAATGATGAGGACCTAAAACATTTACTGGTGAAGATCAAAGAGCATAGCCTTTGGTATGGATTGCATCCAAATGTAAAGAAAACAAAAATCCTCACAACTGGACCAATAAACAACATTCTTATCAGCGGAGAAAAGATTGAAGTTGTCAAGGACCTCATTCTTCTTGGATCAACTATCAACACTCATGGAAGCAGCAGTCAAGAAATCAAATGACATATTGCATTAGGCAAATCTGCTGTACAAGACCTTTTTAAAGTTATGAAAAGCAAAGATATCAGCTTAAGGACTAAGGTGCACCTGACCCAAGCCATGGTATTTTCCATAACCTCATATGCATGCGAAAGCTGGACAGTGAATAAGGAAGACCATAGAATTGAAGCATTTGAGTTATGGTTTTGGAGGAGAATATTGAAAGTGCCATGGGCTGCCAAAAGAACCAATAGATCCATTTTGGAAGAAGTGCAACCATAGTGCTTCTTGGAGGCCAAGATGTCCAAACAATGTCTCTCATACTTCAGACATATTGTCAGGAAGGACCAGTCACTGGAGAAGAATATCATGTTGGGTAAGGTGGAGAGTCAGAGAAAAAGAGGAAGACCCCCAACGAGATGGATTGGTCAAGTGGCAGCATCAATGGACTCAAGCGTGGCAACAGTAGTGAGGTTGGCCCAGAACCGGGCAGTGTTTTGTTCTGCTGAGCATAAGATCGCTGTAAGTAAGTACCGACTGATGGCACCTAATAACAACAACAACAACAACCTTGTGGTTCAAACTGACACTGCATTCCAGTGCATTAAGGAGCTCTGGTAGTATAGTGGTTATGAATCGGGCTGCGAACCTCAAGGTCAGCAGTTCGAAACTACCAGCTATTCCGCAGGAGAAAGATGAGTCTTTCTACTCCCGTAAAGATTTACAGCCTCGGAAACCCTGTACAGGGTCACTATGAGTCAGAACTGACTCCATGGCACATAATAACAACAACAACATCCTGCATTACCTCACCAGAGCTCCCAGTTTTTAGAGTTACAGTCAGGTTTATTTTTACTCATTTTATTTTTTCTTGAAATCTACTTGATTTCTTCTTCATTTGGAAGCTCTGTCACTACATTATTCTCTGTTTTGAGTTTATGGTTATTGTTGCAACTGTATCTCTGGTTCTCTGTTCTGGGATTCATAGGTCTGTTTTTCTTTGAATATTTCCATATCTGGGTTCAGTCTAGGTAAGACTGTCATGTGTGTTAGTCACAGGTTGTCTGCTATCATTTGTTCTCTGTTCAAGAAATTCCCTTTAGTATTTTTTGTAAGTTTGCTCTGCTTTTTGCAAATTCTTTTAATTTATGTTTATCTGAAAATGTCCTAATTTTGGCATCATGATTGATGGACAGTTTTGCCAGATATAGAATTCTTGCTTAACATCTTTTTTTTCTTTCAAAGATTTTTATATGTCATTCCATTGTCTTCTTGTTTGTCTGGTTTCTTCTGAGAAGTCAGAGTTTAGTCCTATTCTCCTTTGTAGGTGACTTTCATTTTTCCTGAGTGGTTTTCAGAATTCTGTCCTTGTCTTTGATTTTGAAAAGTTTGATTATAATATGTTTTTGTGTTTTTTAGACTGTAATATTTATGGGAGCTGATCAGTGCCGAGCCACCAGGTGGTTTCAAACTGACAATCTTTCAGTTAGTAGTCAAACACTTAACCATTGAGCCACACTTACCATAAAACCTAACCAAACAAATCTAAGGGTTTTGCTTAAGTTATGAAAACCCACAGGCACACAAAGATCCATATGTTAATGTCTAGTACAACTTTACTCATAACCACCAAATGCTGGAAATAATCCAATGTCCTTAAACTAGTAAATGGGTAAAGAATTGTAGCATATACATACTATGGAATGTAATTCAGCAATAAAAAAAGAACAAACCATCAACATATGCAATAACAGAAAGAAATATCAAAAGCACTATGATAAATGAAAACAACCAGATTCAAAGACGCATACTGCATGATTCAAATTATATGAAATTTAAAAAGGCAAAACTAGACACACACACACACACACACACACACACACACACACACACACACCTGCTGACATTGAGTTGATTCTGACTCACAGTGACCCAAAAAACAGAGTGCAGGCATACCTTGGAATTATTGCAGGTTCAGTTCCAGAACACTGTAATAAAAAAATATCGCAATAAAATGAGTCACATTAATTTCTTGGTTGGGATCCCAGTGCATATAAAAGTTATGTTGATACTATAGTATATTAAATGTGTAATAGCATAATGAAAAGGTTTGGAATATTGTGAGAATGACCAACATATGACACAGACATGTAGTGAATACAGGCTGTTGGAAAAATGGCACTTATTTAGTGCAGGGTTGCCACAAACCTTAAATTTGTAAAAATAATGCAATATCTACAAAGTGCAATAAAATGAAGCTCAATAAAATGAGATATGCCTGCAATTCTGCCTCATAGAATTTTTTAGGTTGCTTCTCAGAAACCCTATGCAGAGTTGATATGGATCGGAATCTACTCAACAATACTTAACAACAATTGTTGTTGTAGTTGTTAGGTGCCATCGCGTCGGTGCTGACTCATAGTGACCCTACGCACAGCAGAACGAAACACTGCCCGATCCTGGGCCAACCTCACTACTGTTACCACGCTTGAGTCCATCAAAGCTGCCACTTGGCCAATTCATCTCATTGGGGAATGAAAGTGGCTTCTCAGACTATGCTATTGCTTGCCCTGGTCTCACCTGATGAAAAAGTGAAGTCTCAGGCCTGTGGGGAGGAGAATGGCTTCCTGTCTGGGACTCCTTGCTGGGACTGGGCCCCTTTTTCCAGTTCTGTCCATCCACACTGATGTTTTTGGACAGTGTAGACTTCTTGGGTCTTCCAGGACAAAGACGTTTCCAGGACCAGGATGCATGCTGTAGAGGCAACTCTTCTACTGACTTCACCCTCCTACTTTCTCTCTCTGTGGGAAAGAAGAATCACAGACCTAGAGGGAAGAAAGGGGCTTCCTTTACCTACCTATGTCAGTCCTTCCAATGAGTCTCCTTTTAACAGTAGTGTAGGGCTTGAGGAGGGATGAGCTTACCTGGCTTATCTGGGCTCCCTTCTGTTGCTACATCAATAGCTGGGAAACATCAAGTCTGGATGGTATTGCTTTCTCTGCTTGAGAAGATCCTGCTATGGTGTTCTTCTGGGTTCTGGACCCTAAAACCAGATTTCCTTCTTTTTCACTACCTTTCAGAGTTCTCTTTGATTCTTTCTTATACAATGTCCAGGGTTCATATATGAGCGTGTTGTTGTTCATATATGAGCTTAAGTG
>NW_006408539.1:3586080-3587911 GCF_000296735.1 Chrysochloris asiatica | reverse complement strand
ATCAGCTTGTTGATGGGAGACCAAGAAAAGCAACGTGAAAGTGAATCTTGCAACCTGGGTGAAGTTATCAGTAGAGCACGATGAACACATAATATTCGGAGACAGCCAGATCTGTTCTGCCACTTGCATCTGCTTGACTTTGAACGTCAAATATTATTTCTGCCCTGAGTTTGTTCAGCCTGCTTATTTGTAAAGAAAGAAAATTACTCCCCTATTGTGAGTCACCTCCACTTTCTAGCACACCACATTTCTACCACACCAGAATAAAAATTTTAACTTTGAGGTTTTATAATTTTTCAGTACGAGCTCTCTGATTTAATGTTTAACTACTTATTTTAAGCCCTTAGTGGTTTTAGAAGTAAAGGTTTAATTGAATTTCCCTTCAAATTAGAGAGATATTTAATTGTAAGGACATATTTTGTCAACATTTTTATTTTATTAATGTTTGAAGCTTTGCAAATCTGACATTTTATCTAGTAACAAGAAATTGAACTAAATAAAAATGGAATCACATTCAAAAGGTGATAACATTTGGAGGTTATGACCTGAACACCAGGTACTTTGCAACAATTTCTATAAAAATAGCTTTGCCATTAAAGACAATTTTGGAAGTTCAAAAGCAATGAATGCTTAAGTAGAAATTAGTTTTTCTTGCATCAAATAATGATACAAGAATATTTACTGGGAATTGTAGCTTTCGTCAAGAAGTATTCAACTTTAGGAGGAATCTATATGAAGAATGGAAGGAAAATAGGACTATGTTTATCTGGGCAGATGAGCTAATTACATCTCTGTTCAAGATTAAACTTGCCATACCAAGTTCATTCTCAATGATGTGCTTGGAGAGTGCTTCACTATTCACGACCACAAGCAACAGCTACCACCAAGCTCAGGAAAAGGCAGCTTCTGCTTATTTACTACTTGTCTGACAGATTGTCATACTGTGGTGACTTGTGTGTTGCTATCATTCTGGAAGCTATGCCACCATTGTTTTAAATACCAGAAGGGTCACCCATGGGGGACAGGAATCAGTGGGACTTCCAGACTAACACAGACTAGAAAGAAAGTGAGGTAAACCATGTCTGAATGGTTAGCCATTGAAAACTCTATGAACAGCAGCAGAAATCAGATATAGTACTGGAAGATGAATCCCTCAGTTGGGAGGCACTCAGAACATGGTAGGGGAAGAGCTGTCTCCTCAACATAGAGTTGACCTTAATGACGTGGATGAAACAAAGTTTTAGGGACTTTGAATTGCAGATGTGACACTTCTCAAAAAGGGAAGAAACAGCTACAAACATCCATTAATAATTGGAATGTGGAATGTTTGAAGTATGAATCTAGGAAAATTGGAGTTGTCAAATATAAGCTGGAACACATTAAGATTGTTATACTAGGCATTAGTAAGCTAAAGTGGACAGGGATTGGCCATTTTGACTCAGATGATCATGTAGTTTACTATGCCAGGAATGACAAATTGAAGAGCATTTCAAGATCGGTCTTGAAGTGCAGTGCTGTCTGTGGTAAGATAACATCCACACTCCTGCAAGGAAAACAAGTTAATGCCACTATTATTCAAGTTTATAAAGTAACTACTAAAGTCAATGATGAAAAAATTGAAGACTTCTACCAACTTCAGTCTGAAGTTTATAAAACATGCTATTACTGGTGAATTGAATGTGAAATTAGTTAAAAAGAAGAAAGATCAGTAGTTGTAAAATATGGCCTTGGTGATAGAACTGAGGCTGGCGACCACATGATAAAATCTTGCGAGACCATTTGACTTATTCATTGCAAATACTTTTGCTCAACAACATAATTGGTGACTAGC
>NW_006408539.1:3563793-3581640 GCF_000296735.1 Chrysochloris asiatica | reverse complement strand
GGAAGCCCAATTTGTAACCACTGTGCTACCAGAGTTCTTTGTGAGAAGACATGGTAGAGAAGCTCAATATCATCAGTCAGAACAAGGCTGACTGTGGAACAGACTTCCAATTGCTTATATGGGAGTTCAGACTGAAGCTGAAAAAAATCAAAAGTCCTCAAAGGCCAAAATATGACCTTGAATATGTCACACCTGAATTTAGAGATCATCTCAAGGACGTATTTGATGCATTAGACTCTCATGACCCAAGACCAGAAGAGTGAAGGATGATATCAAGAACATTATATAGGAAGACAGCAAAACATTATTGAAAAGACAGAAAAACAGAACTACGAGGATGTCAGAAGAAACTCTGATACTTGCTCTTGAGAGCAGAGAAACTAAAGTGTTTGGAAGAAATGATGAAGCATAAGAGCTGAACAGAAATTTTCAAAGGATAGCTTGAGAAGACAAAGTCAAGTATTGTAATGAAATGTGCAAAGACCTGGAATTAGAAACCAAAATAGAAGAACACACTTAGCACTTTTCAATCTGAAAAAAACTGAGGAAAAATTTCAAGCTTCAACTTTAAATATTGAGGGATTCTGTCAACAAAATATTGAATGATGCAGAAATCTTCGAAAGAACATGGAAGGAATAAAGAGTCACTGAACAAAAAGGAATTGATCGAAGTTCAATTATTTCAAGAGGTACCATTTGATCAAGAACCAATGGTACTGAAGGAAGAACTTCAAGCAGCACTGGAGGCATTGGTGAAAATTAAGGCTCCAGGAATTGACAGAAATCATATTGAAATCTTACAACAAATTGATACAGTGCAGGAGGTGCTCACTCATCTATGTCAAGAAATTTGGAAGGCAGCTAACTTGGCCAACTGAATAGAAGAGATCCGTATTTGTGCCCATTCTATTGAAAGGTTACCCAATGGAATGAGGAAATCATCAAACAATATCATTAATATTGCATACATGTAAAATTTTGCTGACAATGCAGCAGTATATAGACAAGGAGCTGTCAGAAAGTCTAGCCAGATTCAGAAGTGAACATGGAATAAGGGGTATCATTGTTGACATCAGATAGATCTTGGCTCAAAACAGTGAATGCCATAAAGATATTTATTTGTGTTTTATTGACTATGCAAAGGCACCTGATTGTGTGGATTATAACTATGGGTAGCATTGTGAAAAAAATGCTACCCATAGTTAGTTATAATAAGAACACTTCATTGTGCTCAATGAAGTTCTGATGTAGCGCTGTAAGATAAGGTGGGTTCAAACTACAAGGTTGGCAGTTCAAACTCACCAGCTGCTCCTTAGAAACCTTATACAGGGTTGCTATGAGTTAGAACCTATTTGATGGTACTTAACATCAACAACAACAAAACAACAGTTGTGCTCATTAGGAAACTGTACATAGACTAAGAGGTGGTCTTTGAACAGAACTAGGGGATACTGGATGGTTCAAATCAGGAAAGATGTGTCAAGGTTGTATCCTTTCACTGTACTTATTCAATCTAAATGCTGAGCAAATAATCTGAGAAACTGAATTATATGAAAAAGAACACTGCATCAGGACTGGAGGAAGACTCATTAACAACTTGTGATATGCAGATGACACAACTTTGCTTGCTGAAATACTTAATGAGTACTTGAAATACTTACTGAGGAAGATCCAAGACCACAACCTTCAGTATGGATCGCAACTCGATGTAAAGAAACAAAAATCCTCCACAAAGTATGACCTTGAGTATATCACACCTGAATTTAGAGATCATCTCAAGATTTTATGCATGATAAATGGAGAAAAGATTGAAGTTGTCAAAGGCTTTGATTTGATTTGATCCACAATCAGTGCTAATGGAAGTAGCAATCAAAAACTCAAATGACATTATTGAGTTAGGCAAATCTGCTGCAAAACACTTTGTTAAAGTGTTATAGAACAAAGATGTCAGTGTGAGGACTAAGGTGCATCTGGCACAAGTTATGACATTTGAATCACTTCATATGCATGTGAAATTTGGAAGATCATTGAAGAATCAATGCATTTAAATTATGGTGTTGGTAAAGAATCGAAGTACCATGGATTGTCAGAAGAATAAACAAATTTGTTTCGAACGAAGTACAGTCAGAATGTTTCTTAGAAGTGAGGATGGTACACTTCTCTTGTTCTTTGGACTTATTGTCATGAGGGACTAGTCCCTGGAGAAGAACATGGCATTGGAGGGTCAGCAAAAAAGATGAAGACCCCCAATGAGATGGACTGATGCAATGGCAGTGACAATGGACTGAAACATAACAATAATTGTGAGATTGTGCAGGACCAGGCAGTGCTTTGTTCAGCTGTGCACAGTGTTGCTATGAGTTGGATTCAACCCAAGGGGACCTATCTAATAAAAACATCTACAGTGAACCACGGTGCCACAACAGTTAAGCATTTAAGTGTTAACTACAAGGTTGGAGGTTCAAATCCACCCAGTGGCTCCACAGGATATTCTGGTGATCTGCTCCCCAAAATACTGGATCCAATAAAAACCCTATAAGTCAGCTTTACTATGTCACATGGGGTCATTTTGAACCAAAATGAACCCCAATGCATCTAATAACAACAATGACGTATTTACAAGGTATAAACTGAAGGACATCACAAAGCTAAACTTAATCAACTCTTCTAGGTTGAGATTCAACCATTGCAGATTTTTGGAGGTTCTTGGTTGCTATTTTATTTAGTTTTTGCTCTTTTTTTTTTTACTTCTTCTTTTTCTCTTTAAGAGTCCCTTATGAGACTGTAATATTCCTAGCCAAGCTGGTACCTTATATGAACTCCCTGAGGACAGAAACAATATCTTAGGCATCTCTGTTCTCTGATGAATGGAACATAAAATTATTTTCAGTGAAATTCAGGATATTATTCCATTTACAATTCTCCCTCTCAATCTTTCTGTTACAGTAAAGAGAAATATCACTGTTCAGTGCTGTTTTTTCCCACTTCTGTAACATGCAGTAATATCCTTTTTAATAAAGTGAGAATAGACCTCAGGTTGAAAGTCAAGAGCAGCCACAGTACCCATTCAAAGTACAATATTAAAAATGCATTCAGTTGTTCATCTTCCTTCTCTATGTGGTGGCTGACACTGGTTTTACATTTTCAAAAGCAAACGCTTCTTACTTATTTGTAGATTGCATCCAGAATACAAAGTGAGGGAAGCTTGATCAGATTTAGGGTGGAGGTCTCTGCTCCAGAAAACAATAATACTAAAGCTTAGTTCTAAGGGATGAGGATCAGTTAGTAAGATGACATTATGGTTAAAAGAGCATTCCAGCAAGAGGGAAAGCATGGGCAAAGGCATTGAAAGGTGGAGAAGCATGACCTAGTCAAGATTTGCAGTTTGAAACAATTGGGGGGCAAAGAGTAAGTCGAAGATTGGAAGTATTATCTTCAATGGATATGCTGTAGAGCATGAAATCTGGATTCTTTTTACCTGTGAACAACTCCAGCCTAGTAGAACTCAATTCCATCTTATGCTTAGATGTAAGTGCTCAGATGCCAATTTTTCTTGAGTACATCTTGTACCTCTGACAGCTGAACTGCCAGTTAGAAACAGTATATTTAAAAGTATATTTGAGGGCCAGTTCTTGCTGTCAGCCCTCATAGGAACGTAATTGGACATACCTCTTGATGATGGACTAGTTGTGATGTCATACTCTGAGAGCATCAGAGACGTTCCGGTCTACAATAGGGACATTGTCTCTCCCTGCTTTCTGTAAATTGGGAATGCAAATGTGAGCCATGATTGCTGCCATCAGTCATGGTTGTGGGAGGAGTTTCCTTTGTTCTCTGGGCCCTAATAAAGGAGCATCACTGGGAGACAGAACCTTGGGAATTCATCATGGCGCCTATGATTTCCCTCATCTAGGTGATCAATATCTTGTGTTTACTTGTTTAAGACTTAACAAAGAGTCTGTATAATATTTATATCTTTGAAGATGGGGTCTCTTTTCTCAAGTACATCAGGTAGGAAGACAGTTCACGGTTCTAAATAGGGTCTGTGATGATCCAATTTGTTATTTAGAAAAACCACAGTCAGGCAGCAATCTGACAAGTGGACCACAGGGGAAGAACTAGGAGGCCAAAGGTGAGTCAGAAAGTATGTAACAGGAAGTGCGTGTGCCAGGCACGTTTGTCCTTTACACCCAGTCCAATTTTTAGACTGGTTATTCTCTTGCCTGTTTTTATATCTTCTTTTGGTAATGTTGGAATCTAATGTTTTTCTAAAAATGTAGTACTTTATCTAAGTTTTCAAATATAATTGTTCATTATATGCTTGTGCCTTTAGACAATCTGCTATTTTTTTTTTTTTTTTTTTTTTTTTTTACAGATTTTCACCTTTTCTTTGTTAATTTGCTTAATCATACGTTTCCTATTCTTGATCTGTTTAGTCACAGGTTTATCTATTTACTTGTTTTTCCAAGTACATATTTATTTTTTTAATTATTTTGTTTTCTTGTACTCCACTTCATTTATTTCTGGCCTCATTTTTACTAATTTTTCCTGTTTCTTGAACTGGGCCCTGTTTCTATTTTTCTGGCCTACTGAGTTGAACATTTACCTCATGTATCTTCGCCTTTTCTTGTTTTCTGATAATTACAGTCAACACTATATATTTCCTTCTCAGTACCCCTCAAGGAGCAAACCACATATTTTGAAATTCACTACTTTCATTTTATTTGGCTATAATAGTTTACAGTTTCCCTTTTGATTTCCTCTTTAACCCAGGGGTTATTTAGAAGCATGTTTATTATAGTTCCCATTCACATGGGGATGTTAAATGTGTTCTTTTGTTATTAATTTCTAATTTTGTGGCACTGTGGTCAAAGACCATAATATATATGGTGTTGTTTCTTTGAGTTCCCAGAAATTCCTTTGTGGTTGAGTATGTGATTGGTTTTAAAGAATGGTTCATGCATCAAAAAAGCAATGCATTCTGTTTACAACATCCAGTGTGATATTTATGGTGTTCACATTTTCTAAACTCTTGCCTTTTTTTATAACAGCTTTACTGAGATAATTACATATCATAAAGTCCTATCTTAAAGTGTACATTTTTTTCTATTATATTCACAGAGTTGTGAACCATCACCATTCTCTAACTTAGAACAGTCTCATCACTCCTAAAACAAGCTCCGCACTCATTAATAGCCAGTTTCCATTTCATAAAATCCATTTAAATGAAGTATGCAATATTTCACCTTTGGTATTTGGTTTCTTTCCAGTAGCATAAGGTTTTCAAGGTTTCTCCATGCTGAAGTATGTAGCAGTATCGTATTTCTCTTCATTGTCAAATCATATTGTCTTGTAGATACATCATCCATTGAAGAATATTTGGGTTACTATTATATTTTGTTGTTGCTGTTCTTATGTACTGTTGAATTGGTTCCAACTCACAGCTACCCTATGCCCAACACAATGAAACACTGCTTGGGCTTACACCACCCACATAGTTGTTACAATTCAGTCCATTGCTGCTGCCACTGTACCAATACATCTCATTAGGGGTCTTTCTCTTTTTTTGCAGACCCTTCACTTTACCAAGCGTGATGAAGTCCCCCCATTCTGGCTCTTAAGGAGCATTCTGACTGTACTTCTTCCAAGACAGACTTGTCTGTTCTTCTGGCAGTCCAGGATGCATTCACTACTTTTCTCCAACAACACAATTCAAATGCATTAATGTTTTTATGGTCTTCCTTTTTCATTATTCTACTTTCACATGAATATGAAACTATTGAAAATACCATGACTTGGGTCAAACCCACCTTAGTCCTCAAACTGATATATTTGCTCTTGAAAACTTTAAAAATGTCTTGTTCTGCATTTGATTTCTTGGTTGTAGCTTGCATGCATGCTGACTGCAGATCCAAGCAAAATGAACTATTGGACAACTTCAATCTTTTCTCTATTAAGCATGATATTATTTATTGGTCCAGTTGTGAGAATTTTGTTTTCTTTACATGGAAGTGCAATCCACACTGAAGACTGTAGTCTTTGATTTTCATCAGTAAGCATTTTAAGCCCTCCTCAATTGCAGCAAACAAGGTTGTGTCATCTGCATATCCCTGGTTGTTAATGACTCTTCCTCCAATCCTCATAACAAGTTCTTCTTCATATAATCCAGTTACTCAGATTATTTGATCAGCATATGGATTGAATAAGTATGCTAAAAGAATGCAACCTTGGCACACACCTATCCTGATTTTAGACCATTCAGTATTCCCTTTTTCCCTTTTTTTGGTTCAAAGAACTGTCTCTTGGTCTACAGACAGGTTTCTCATTAGCACAATTAAGTGTTCTGGAATATGCATTCTTCGCATATTCTCCGTAACTTGTCATGATCCACAAAGTCAAAAGCCTTTTCACAGTCAATAAAACACTGGTAAACATCTTTCTGCTACTATTATCTGCTGTTGGATAAGATCCATCTGATGTCATCAATGATATTTTTTTCCATGTCTGCATTTGAATTTGGCTTGGATTTCTGCAAGTTCCCTGTTGATGTACTGTTATAGTCATTTTTGAATTATCTTTAGCAAAACTTTCAGGGGAAAAAGAAGAAGACCCTAAACAAGATATATTGGCACAGTGGCAGCAGCAGTGGGCTCAAGTGTAGCACTGTGAGTTTGACCCAGGACCATGCAGTTTTTCATTCTATTGTGCATAGATAGGGTCACTATGAGTCAGTACCAACTCCATGTCACCTAACAATGACAACAACAGTAAAAATTTACTTGTATGTGATACTCATAAATTGTTTGATGATTTCCACATTCCATTGGTTCACCTCTCCTTGAAATAAGATCAAATATGGATCTCTTCTAATAGGTTGGCCAGCTAGCTCTCTTCCAAATTTCTTGACATAGATGAGTGAGTACCTCCAATGTGGCATCAATGTTGAAATATTTCGATTTATAGTCCATCCATTCCTGGAGCCTTGTTTTTTGCTAGAGCCTTCAATGCAACTTGAACTTCTTCCTTCAGTACCACTGGTTCTTGATCATATGCTAACTATTAAAATGATAAAACACTGACCATTTCTTTGTGGTACAGTGATTCTGTTTAGACCTTCTATCTTCTTTTGATACTTTTTGCATCATTCAATATTTTGCCAATACAATCCTTCAATATTGTAGATCAGGGCTTGAATTTTTTCCTTCAGTTTTTTCAGCTTGAGAAACACTGAACATGTTGACAATAACTGGCCTAAAATCTTTATATAGTAACTCTAACATACGGTTTCCTCAGGGACAATTCCTGTTTTTCTGTTTTTATTTTCAGTCTTGTAATTGTTTTTGCTAAGAGCTGAGCCTTTTAAATAAGATTTACAATAGCAAATCTGAAAATAAATACCCTACGTCGCATTTTATTGCTGCTGATTTTTTTATTATTTTTGTTGTTGCTATGTATTAATTTAGTGACTGTTCTGGATGAATTTTATAAATCATGCTGGATTCTTGTTTTTTAATTGCTTGAGTACCAACTCAATGGCACCTAACAACAACAACAACATGTTTGTAATATGTGCATAATATTTTGTTACATTCTGTCATGTCGTTTCACACATAGAGCGATGCTATGTACAACACAATGAATGTTATCCAATCCTATGCCATCTTTACAATCATTGCTTATTTCTGTCCTTTGTTGCAGCCACTGTGTGTGTTCATCTTGTTGTTGATGATCTTCATCTTTTTCCAGCAGGCCTCAACTTTATCAAGCATGATGTCCTTCTTCAGAGATTGGACCCTCCTGAGAATATGCTCAAAGTACATGAGATGAGGTCTCTCACCATCCTCACTATTAAGGAGCATCCTGCATATGCTTCTTCCAAAATATCTTATATACTTAAATATTATTGTTACTTTGGGCATGTTTATTATAATAAAAATATTAATGAGAATAACAACCAGCTCTATCTAGCACTTACTAATGGCTCATATTGTGTTCTATGGTGTTTTCCCACATATTGGGATATACATTTATCTACTTATTGATACATACCCCCCCAACATATATATGGATATATATGTATGTGCATGTTTATATGTCTGTTTTTGTATATATGTATGTAAACATACATAATTTATGTATGCTTTTAATTTCTATTTTGTTTAGCATTAAGGGTGCAATTATCATATCTTTCTGATCAGATGAAACAAAATTGAAACTCTAAGGTAGGGATTCAAACAGTAAATAGTTGTAATTCTAAGTAAATTCTTTCCAATTCTTCTTCTTTTTTAGGGCTCTGGAATCTTCAAGTTCTAGAAAGTTCCCATAGATATTTGCACTACTCTATTGGAGTCCTGGTGTGACTCTGTAGGATAAGCACTGAATAGCTAACTAAGTTCAGTGATTCACACTCACAACTGCTCCTTGGAAGCATTATACAGGGTCACTATAAGCAGGAACCGACTCAACAACACTTAAAAACAACATTGGAATTACACTCAGCTCCAGTCATGGAAGTGTTCTCCCAGGTCATAGCACCTACGCTGGGTTTCCCAAGACAACTTGGGAGAGAGTTAAGAGCACACCCAGGACTTTGCATCCCAAACCTTTTCCTTTCTTTGCTCTAAGTTTCTATTTCCTCACCAAAAAGGGACCTGGAGACTTTAGATTTCCTGAGGTATTTTCACAATTTTGCACCATTTGGTAAGGACAACTCTGGTCTCACTTATGCAAAGTATAACTTCTCTCTCATTTCCCATGTTTGAAAGGGAAAACAGTGTCAGTGGACCGTGCTTAGTTTACTTTCTTAACAAGAAAGTCTAAAATCTATACTGATCTAAATTTACATAAATAAATAGTAAGTTACATAAAAAATATTCAGTAGGTTAGTGTGATTCACAGGCAATAGCTATTGTGGTTACATAAGAGGGATGAGTGTATGAGTGAGATTATGAAGTTGTTAGCAAAAAACTGGATTTTTACACAAATAATATGCATGTTCTAACTTTGGGGTTTTTTTTGGTCAAAGGTACCTTCTCTTGAATGGTATTTTTGCAAGGACCCTATGCTGTTTTTTTATGAAATATGTGAAAACAAATGACATTTTTTGTTGCTGTTAAGTGCTGTCAAGTCAGTTCTGACTCAGAGTGACCCTGTACAGAGTTTCCAAGAAGCAGCTGGTGGGTTTGAACTGCCAACCTTGTGGTTTGCCCAGTGGTGATCCTACAGCACCACACCAGGAGTCCTAACAGATGGCATACTGCTTACTAAAATACCTCACAGGAGGATGGCACAGTTGGTGAAAAGGAAAAATAAACAAAGGATATTGTGTGATACTCACATAAAATAGACAGTAACTAATACTTTGAACATAATAAGTGATCAACAAATGCTTGTTGGAGAAACAGAACAAATGGATGGTGCTTTATCAACTAGTACAAGCTCATAGCGCATTGGCTATCTAGTTTCGGCAGAGATGTGATGGGGAAAAGCCAGGAATGAAGAAGGCAGAAAAAAGAAGGTACAAGTAGAGACAAACTTTCCCAACTAAGCAATTTTAGTTAGAATGAGCCTTGCCCACTCCAGTATAGAAAAATACAAATGGTAAAAGCTCTGATGGGCTGAAACAAAGCCAAGAGAAGTTGGAATATTGGATCAATTTTTTCTTAATTGACCAGGAGTAGCACAAAACCAGTGTAAAGACCTCAGCCGCGACAGGAGCCAGCTACCTAGCAGCACAGATCTGCTGAGGAAGGACCACAGTGAATCCCAGGGCCTTACGTGGCATAGCCAATATCTATGATATGGTTATTTATTCCCTGAAGAAACCATGGATCTTAACCAAAGGAAACAACATGACAACTAGAGTTTGGAGGCCACTTACAGTAGACAGATTTCTGATGCATGGATTTGATAAATGGGTAGTTGTTGTTGTTAAGTGCCGTTGTGTCTTTTCTGACTCATAGCGATCCTGCATGGGGTTTCTGAGGAGTGGCTGATGAATTTGAACTGCCAACCTTGTGGTTAGCTGTAGTTGTTAAGTGCTGTCAAGTTGGTTCTAACACAAAGCCAACCTGTAAAGGATTTCTGAGAAGCGACTGGTGGGTTTGAACCACTGATCTTGTGGTTAGCAGTCCAATGCTTAGCCTATAGCACCACACCAGGCCATCTACTGTAATCCTGCAGTAACAGCAGGACTGTGATGGTAGACTAGCATTAAGTAGTAGAAGGAAGGAATAAGACTTGGCACTTCCAGTACCATCAGGCATCACGCAGCTCATGGATGATGGAGGCAGATATATCTACTCCAATCCCCTGTTTTTCTCCTTTCTAGCTATCTTATTATCCATCAAACTTAAAAATCTCATAAATCACATTTTAAAAGCTTCTAAATATCCCAGCTAAATATACTGATAGTTTAAAAGACAAGAAAGCCTTCTTCCTCTCAAATTTCATCTCACCGGCTCTAAGCTTGAATTGTATTTCCAACTTCTGTGGCTTTAAGTAGTGAAAGATAGCAAAATAAATAATGGCAGATAAAGACAATGGCAAATGAGCAAATAACTGGCTTTTGGTGGATAAGGCAGGAAGCTAGGTGTAATAGAATTGTTTTATTGTTTATATATCTGTTTTTGTCTGCCTCCCCGGCCTTGGGCAGAGCACCTCTATGTATCTTAGTAAAATCATCAATTAAGGGAGGTACTTTCATTAGGTAATCTCTGAGGTTCTTTTCATTTCTGACATTTTTATTTCTCACTGTCAGTGTTGCCATCACACAAACTTCATCATTAGGACCTGAAGCTTACTTTTCATTGATTTCTTCGTCCTTACCTGGAAAACCTGTGTTGCTGAGGCCTAAGTAGACCTCCTGACCCATTGTACTTAGACCAAATAAATAGTTAAAAATAATAGATATGTACACTGTAAACACAGACAGTCACACTCACATACATGTGCACACATACATACAGATGTATGCATGCATGCATGCAGCAACACACAAACTCTCTGCATTTCAGTAGTCTTCTGCCTTAAGGAAACATGTTACTGTTGTTAAATGCTGTCAAGTCAGTTTCAACTCACAGAGACCCTGTGTAGGTTTTCCAAGGAGCAGCTGGTTCATTTGAATCATGAACCTGGCAGCTAGCAGTCCAATGCTTATCCTACAGCACCACACCAGGACTCCATGCTTGTGGTGAATGATTCAAGGCAAAGGAAAAGCAATATCAACCATAAAGGAAAGAAAATAATTACTGGCCTTAACCAAAGAATGGTTAAAATATGAAGTGATTCCAAAACACCCAGAGCAACCTGGAGGAATCAGACTACATCAGGGGCAGGTTACACCCTGGAGACGATTTGTTTTCTGTCAGTGAGTTAAAAAGAAGAATTAGAGCTCCAGTCCTAACCTAATAACAGAGATGTTCTCCACTTTCCTCTACTTGGACAGTTACATTGTTAGTTCCCAATTTAGACAGAGGTTGACTTAATTAGAGGTAAACGGATAGGGTTATGGAGTAAAATTCATACTCACCAACTTTTGTTTTAGAAAGTACAATTAATTCCTACATCAAGCTAGTGGTTTGCTAAGTTAGATGAAAAAATAAGCTAAACTGAAGGCTTTATGTCACTGCCAAAGCCAAGGTGAGAACCAAAACTCTGGAGTTAATGCTGGCAAAATTGTTGTTAAGTGCCGTCAAGTCAGTTCTGACTCATAATGACCCTGTATAGGGTTTCTGAGGAGTGACTAGTGGGTTTGAACTACCATCCTTGCAGCTCAAACTGGCCTTATAGTCCAGTGCATTATCCTGCAGCATCATACCAGAACAATCTTTTCTGATTTAATGATCTGTAGTTTTCTTAGTGGAGACATTATAATAAGAAATAAACGATTATTTCTACTGTTGGATACATTCACCTATGAGTGTGGGAGTGTGGCTTTGCAGGATCAGCACTTGACTGTGAACCACAAGGTCGGCAGTTCAAACCCACCAGCTGCTCTCTGGAAACCCAATACAGGGTCATTATGAGTCATTATGGTACATAGCAAAACAACAAATGATTTGGGAGCCGCTTGCCTATGCAGGGAAGAGCATGGGTTCCAGAAGCTAGTCTCCAGTCAAGGTTTTGTAACCAAAAGCACCTAATTACACTTTTCTGAGTTCCAGTTTCTTGAACTGTAGAATTTAGATCATAATATCTATATCACACATTTTATGGCTGTAAGAATTTTAAATATTGTTAATCAGATGCTCAGTGCCACACAGATTAGTAATTCAAATTCCACAGTTTATGTGTTTCAGTTCAATGGAAAGTACAAATTGAGATATTTTAAATATAGATGCAAGGAGAGTATATTACTTAGAACACCAAAAAATAAAGAAGAAAAATTTTGACACAAATAATTTTGTAAACAGTCCTGCTTAAATTGGACAAGTTAGATTATTGTTCAACTTCAAATTGATATAAATAAGATTTCTTATAATGGGAGTGCACATTAACTTTTTAGGACATGATTTGAACAAATTAAGTCTAGGGTCTTACTGCATTGCAAATAGTTTGAACTGATGATCTACAGGTTAAGACTGTGTTTTAAGAAGGTTGAAATAAATGGCTCCCAAAACGATAGAATTGTGTCCTTAAGTGCTAGAACAAAAGAATTGTATTATATCTGTCTTATCTAAAAATGCCTACTTTTCTGTGGCCTTTTCTGAACACATCTTTACCACAGTAAATTTCTCCTTTCTCTATATTGCCATCACACTTTCCTTAAACTATAATCATGATATTTATCAAAGAATATTGAAATTATTGATTTTGTAAGTCTTCCCTACCATTGAATGAACTGTTCAAACTCACGGACTACTATTTAGTGATCTTTGCATTTCAAGACCTAGTTTACTAAAGATGATGAATTACTACTTGGTGAATGAATGAAGAAGGCATGGAAATAAATAAATGAACAAGTAACTTACAACCTATTCTTCAAACTCAATGGAAGTTATGTGTTGGCATGAGTGAATAGTAATAACTTATGGATTCCTAATCAATGACAATTTGACCAAAATACGACTATAGTGAATTAATTTTATTTTGTTTTCACCTCATTTGGAAAGAAAATATAATTAGTAACTGATTGCTGGTGTAAAGAGTGTTCACTGAAGTTATTTCTCGATCTGATTGTGTATCATCTTCAAATGTTCTATGTGTTCCATTTCCTTGGAACCCCCAAGGCTGAGATTTAAATCAAGTGGATAACCTTTTCTTGACATCCAACTCCACTTACTAAAATGATGGCATAATCCTGGTGCAGATGGAACAACCATCCACAGAAACTCACCATTTTAAGACAAAAGAATGGGTCTCCAGTAAGTTCAATTACCTTAAACCATGTCTTAAGACTTATGTCTGCTAACATCCTTGGACCTTCGGAGAATGTTTCGTAGTATAGAATTCACGCCGGGATATCGCGTATGTGTCCAATCAGTGGTTTTATCATGGAGGCCATTGAGGGATAAGAAAAATAGCTCTTTAGCTGCTTCAAATGAACTTATCACAAAAGCAAACAATGTGTTACCATTTCTAACCCTCTGCAAATAGAAATATGCTGGGATTTGTGTGGTATCCCTGAATAGCCCTGTGACAATCTCTGGGATCATTAGCAGCTCCATTCACGTGCACCATGGTCAAGATCCCCTTTGGTCAAGCTCTAGATGAAAGATAAAGCAGTGGAGAAGTTTAGGCATCAATGAACAAGCTTTTAGGTTTGAGAGGCAAACATCATAAAATGATTAAACTCTTATGAGGCCACACAAACAGGTTTTTATTTTGGTTGTACAGTTAATTAGATTCATGATTTTGTACAAATTAATTAATATCTTCAAGTCTTTTTCCCTTATCTACAAATATGAGCATATCATAGTAGTACCTCATGGTGTTACAAGATTAAACAAAACGTGTATATACACGGGGCTTCGAAAAGTTCATGGAGAAATGGACTTAAGATAATGGGAATTTTCCACGAACTTTTTGAAGCCCTCTCATATAATCATCTACCTGTGACAAATACCAGCATGATAGCTCCATATGATAAGCACTGGATTGTGAACCATAGGTCAGTGGTTCGAACCCACCATCTGCTCTGTGGGAGAAAGATGAGACTTTCTGCTCCTGTGAAGATTTACAGTCTCAGAAACAGGGTCACTATGAGCTGGAACCAACTCGACAACACTTAACAATAACAATGACAAAAACCAATAACGATTAACATTTATGAAATTTTAGTTATGAACCAGAAACTATTCCAATGTGTGCTTGACATTTAAGAAACCATCTGATTATCTCTATAAACCTAAGAGATAGGTACTATTCTGATTTTCATGTTATAGGTGTTAAAATTAAAACACAGAGCAGTTAGGCCAATTGTCTAAGGTTCTACAGTTGGGGAATTATATCATCAACCTCTGATCACAGGTAATCTCATTCCGCAATCTATGTTCTTAAATACATCCAGCTATGCTATTTCCCAGGTCAATATATTTGAGAACTAATTCATTGCAAGCATGATTCTGTGGGCCCTTATAGTTGAGGCAGAATCTGGAAGGATGGTGGTCTTGGCAGTGCAGCAATGATCATTAAGACCAACAGAGGGTAGCCAGAGAAACATATTCCATTTCACAGTTTGCCTAAAGCATACACTAGAATAGGAACAGAAGTCTAGAATGCCAATATGCTGAAAAATTGTTCACCAGTGCTGAACAAATTTGTCAACAATTGTATTTCCATATGTTAAATATAAAAGAAAGAAAACCATCTATAATATTGCCTGTTTAAATGGAAGGATGGGTAAGAGAATACTCTGCTGACCACTACCCACTCCTGTACATACGTCAGAAAAAATAAAAACAAAAACATCTCTCTGCCATCAAGTCAATTCCAATTCCTAGCAACACTGTATGAATCTTTATCAGAGCAGAAAACCCATCATTCTCCTGAAGAGTGACTGGGAAGTCTGAACTTTCAACTTTCCAGTTGGCAGTCCAGTGTTTATCCTACAGTACCACACCAAGGCTCCACTAGACATTCATTGTTGTTGTTAGGTGCCATTGAGTTGGTACTGACTCATAGCGACCCTATGCATGATAACGAAACACTGCCCGGTCCTGGACCAACCTCACTATTGTTGCCACGCTTGAGCCCATTGATGCTCACACTTGGCCAATCCATCTCGCTGGAGGTCTTTCTCTTTTTCTCTGACCCTCCACTTTACCAAACATGATATCCTTCTCCAGCGACTGGTCCCTCCTGACAATATGTCTGAAGTATGAGAGACGAAGTTTGGCCATCCTGGCCTCCAAGGAGCACTCTAGCTGCACTTCTTCTAACACAGACCTGTTGGTTCTTTTGGCAGCCCATGGCACTTTCAATATTCTCCTCCAACACCATAACTCAAAAGTGTCAGTTCTTCTATGGTCTTCCTTATTCACTGTCCAGCTTTTGCATGCATATGAGATTATTGAAAATACCATGGCTTGGATAAAATGCACCTTGGTCCTCAAGCTGACATCTTTGGTCTTCAACACTTTAAAAGGGTCTTGTGCAGCAGATTTGCCAATGCAATACATAGTTTGAGTTCTTGACTGCTGCTTCCATGAGAATGAAGTCCTTGAAGAATGAAGTCCTTGAAAACCTCAATCTTTTCTCTGTTATTCAGAATGTTGTTTATTGGTCCATGGTGAGGATTTTTGTTTTCTTTACATTGAGATGCAATCCATACTGAAGGCTGTGCTCTTTGGTCTTCATAAGTATTTTAAGTCCTCTTTACTTACAGCAAGCAAGGATGTATCACCTGCACATACATACACATTTGTTAAAGCAATTTATAAGCCCCTTGGCATTTGGTTAAGGAGTGCTTGCTTGTGGTATAGTAGAGGATTATACATTGTGCTGCTAATCACAAAGGCAGTAGTTTGAATCTACCAGGCATTCATGAGAAGAAGATGAGGTTGTCTGCTCCTGTGAAAATGTACAGCCTTAGAAACCTGGGGCCATTATGAGTCAGAATAAACTCGATGGCATTTTGAGCATTTGGTCCTTACTTACTGTTACAGACTAATCTTTTCTCCAATTCTCTCTTACTTCCATTCTCCAATCATACTGGAATGGACTAATTTACCAAAAAATTTTCCACTCTTTTCCTTTACATGGATCTGCTTCATTGGCTAAATCTTGTTCAACACTCAAATGGCTAATTCAGCAACATTGCACTGAATGTCTTCACCTACTCCTCGCTTGCAACTAGGCTGCCTCCACCAAAAGTTATTATCTGACCTGTATTTGCCAGGGAAGTTGTTGGTTTATGCTGCTCATCATTGAGCCCCATAAGGACAGAGTTCATGACTGTTGAAAAACCTGTTGCTGCCAAGTCAATTCCAACTCATAGTGACTATCAGAACAGTGTAGAATTGTCCCCATTGGATATCCAGGGTTATAATCATTAAGGAAATTTACTGCCTTATCTTTCTTCCTTAGAGCTGCTGGTGAGTTTGAACTGCTCATCTTTGTGGTTAGCTGTCAAGTACTTAACCACTATGCCACCAGGACTCCTTTATGACTGTCTAAATACAAAGTCTATTATTATCAAAAATTCAGACTCATAGGGAACCCTGTGTTATTATTGTTAAATACCGTGGAGTAGCGATCCTGCACAGGGTTTCCGAGGCTGTAAATCTTTACAGGAGCAGAAAGCCTCATCTTTCTCCCACGGAACAGCTGGTAGCTTTGAACTGCTGACCTTGAGGTTAGCAGCCCGATTTGTAACCACTACGCTACCAGAGCTCCTATAGGGACCCTATGTTGTTGTTGTCAAGTGCCGTCGAGTCAATTCCGACCCATAGCGACACTGTATAGGGTTTCCAAGGAGCAGCTAGTGAGCTTGAACCACCAACCTTGCAGTTCAAACAGCTTTGCAGTCTGACACATTAACCCACAGCGCCACACAAGGAATCCTATAGGATGGAGTAAAAACTGTCCCATAGTTTTTTTTCCAAGTTGTAATATTTATGGATGCAAACTTTCAACATCTTTTTCCCATGGAGTGGCTGGTGGGTTTGAACCATCGATATTTCTGTCAGAAACTGAGTTTTACCCACAGCTTTTAGTTTACCCACCATGGCTTTTAGTGCCCACCAAATTTCTGGTGCCCAATATCCAGCCTAGAAAGCAAATGAAGAGCATAAATTTTGGAACTGAATTCTCAATCCCACCAAAAGCTTTGGGCAAGGTATTTGTAATCTCTGAGCATTAATGTTTAATTTGTATAATGGAAGTAGTGATAATGATAACAATTACCCTCACCTCCTTAATTTGTGGTAAAGATCAAGTAAGTTACAACAAGTCAAGCCTTGAGCGCAGTGCCTGACACGGAGACATTAGTAGTAATTCTCTGTGAAAGTCTACTGACTCAATCCAAACAGTTGGATCACAATGCAGGGCACATTGGTCTGTTTTATTGTTCTAGGGAAATTTTGAGATTGTGATTCTTAGGTGTCAGCTCTAATTATTGATCTCAACCAGATGCATAGCAAGCTGCCCTTCCTGGGGGACATTCAAAGAGACTCACATAGAACCGTTGCTACTTTTTTTTTTTTTTTTTGGTAATGTTTTATTGTGAATTATGTGATAGTTTACATAGGAGAACATTAGCTTTACATCATCCTATCATATATCATTACATTGCTACGGAGGGTTTACTTACCCCTCCATGCATCATCAACCAACCAAAGGGTATACCCTGCAAGCCTGCCCCCTGGTCTTCAGCACAACAGCCCCTCTCCCTCTCTGGGTCTAGAG
>NW_006408539.1:3560095-3563098 GCF_000296735.1 Chrysochloris asiatica | reverse complement strand
TATATCACTGACACTGGGCACAGGAGTCTCCAGGTCTTGCCATACTGCTGGCCAACTGGGTCTCCACCCGGGTTCACAGGAGTCTATTGAATGTGGCAGGACTTAGCTCACAGCTTCGTTGCTGTTTTTCCCTCACGTCCCTTTATCGGTGACCAATGTGGTCACTAGTCAGAGTGTATGTCTGCCCATGTATTCCCCTTGAGTCTTAGTCTTGAAAGGGGATTGTTGCTACTCTTATATGTTCTTTTTCTGACCCAGTTGCTTTCTCCCCTGAACTCTGAGTTTCAAATATTGTGTCAGCATTTTCTCTGCCAACAGCATTGCAAGTTCAGGGACACTGCTCCTTGGGGCATCATTGTCAGCTGCTAGTAAACAGTGCTCAGTGTGTTTGCTTTAGTTCTGCAAAGAAGTCTGGTGGAACTGGGTTTGAATCCTAGGAGAGTTTTGTAGACATAGGGGTTTTTCACTTGAAAACCAGTTTGCCATACAATAAACAAGTTGTAGAAAGTTTGCATTACCTCCCTCCTCTTTTCTGGATAACCCCTTCCCTTACAACATTACTTTTAGATCTTTGCACAGTTGCTGATACTCAGGCTCCCTTGAAGTACCCTCCCTTGGCAGTTCTGAACTCTCTTGATTCTAAGGGAGGTTGGCAGGATAGGGTAAGATCTGCCTTCTGAGACTCTCTCATGCTCCAAGCTCCATTCCCACAAATTGAACTTATATAGGTCAATTTTATGCCTCTGTGTTTTGACTTCTCTGCATTTGGTTGTTAGAGTGTTCATTTGGTATCTCCCTCCTAGGTGCTTTAATAGCTTACTTGAGGCAGATTTTAACATAAAGAAATAGGATATACATTGAGCTGGGAGCTAAGAAACCCAAGACCATTTAGACTCTATTTTTATATTGCTTTGTGACCTTGAGCAAATCACTTCACTTCTTAGGTTCTCAGCTTCTTAATCTGTAAAGTAAATGAATGGAAATCATTACTACCTAGAAGTTTGCTCTGAAAATGTATAATTAATGGTGAAAATCAAGGTTCTTAGAAGGATTGGTAGATAGATATTGTGGGACTTGAAAAGGATCTAACATCTCTTATCATTCCATCAGCATCTCCCAAGAACTAGATCAATGTACAGATGTTGATTTTGTGTAGGAGAAAAACATGTGTTTTAAGGCTACGTGAATCAGTCTATCACCGCCGCTGTTTCTTAGGGTTCCCCATGGTCTAGAAAGAACACCTAGACCAGATTTTTCCAATTTTTCTGTTCAAGTAGTTTCAATAGAAATTGTTATTTCAGAAGATCAAATTAGAATGCTGCAGATTGTTGCTGTTACATGCCATCAAGTCGGTACCAACTCATAGCGACTTTATGCAAAGCAGAATGATCCTGTGCCTAATCCTGGGCCAACCTCACTATCACTGCCATGCTTGAGCCCATTGATGCTGCCACTTTGCTAACCCATCTCACTGGGGGTCTTCCTCTTTTGCTCTGACCCTCCACCTTACCAAATGTGATATCCTTCTCCAGCAACTGGTCCTTCCTGACAATGTGTCCGAAGTATGAGATATGAAGTTTGGACATCCTGGCCTCCAACTCCAACACAGATCTATTGGTTCTTTTGACAACCCATGGCACTTTCAATATTCTCCTCCAACACCCTAACTCAAAAGCATCAATTCTTCTATGGTCTTCCTTATTCACTGTCCAGCTTTCACATGCATATGAGGTTATTGAAAATACCATGGCTTGAGTCAGGTGCACCTTAGTCCTCCAACTGACATCTTTGCTCTTCAACACTTTAAAAAGGTCTTTTGCAGCAGATTTGCCTAATGCTATATGTCATTTGATTTCTCGACTGCTGCATCCATGAATATTGATAGTTGATAAAGATTAGCATCTTTAAATTCCTGAAAAATATACATTTTACTCCATGATGTTTATTTTAAAAATGTTTGGAATTTTCTAACATCAAGTGCTCTAAGAACATGAGTTTGGTACCCTAGGCACCCTTCTAAGGTATGTATTCTCCAAGTGGAGATGCAGGGATTTTCCAGCAATTATAATTCATGGAATGTACTATGGTTGGAACCGACCCAGCGGCACTTAACAACAACAACTATGTAAGTATATACATTGAGACTACTGAGTGTCACGGAATTCTTTACTACAATTACTCTGTACTATGTAGTACATGTAGACGTAGACATTTGTTGTTCTGTTGAGTTGTTCTGATTAATAGCAACGCTCTGAACAACAGAAGAAGGCACTGCCTGGTCCTGCATCATGCTCAGAATCGTTGCTATGCTTGAGACCACTGTTGCAGTCACTGTATCCATCTATCTACTGGGGCTCTTCCTCTTTTTGACTGATCCTCTGTTTAATCAGGCACAATTTTTTCTCCAAGGACTGGTCCCTCCTGATAACATGTCCAAAGTATCTAAGGTAAAGTTATGCCATTCTTGCTTCTAATGAGCATTCTAGTTACATTTCTTTCAAGATAGATTTGTTTGCTTTTCTGGCAGTTCACAGTATATTTAATTTCCCTTGTCAACACCTAATTTAAATGCACAAAATATTCTTTAGTTTTGCTTATTCATTTTGCTGCTTGTTCATGCATATGAAGCCACTGAAAATATCATGGCTTCGGTCAAATGAACTTTAATCCTCAACGTGACATCTTGGCTTTTTAACACTTTAAAAAGGTCTTTTGTAGCAGATTTGTCCAATGAAATGCATCATTTTATTTTTGAACTGCAGGTTTCATGTGTATTGATTGTGTGTTCAGTAAAATGAAATTCTTGACAACTTCAGTTTTTTCTACATTTATCATGGTCCAGTTATTATAACTTCTTGGTCCAGTTATGAGGATTTCTGGTTTTTGTTTTGTTTTGTTTTTCTGAGCTGTAATCCATCCTGTAATCTTTCATCTTAAAAACATAAACATGTTGTGGTTGGTGTTAGTAGTACTGTTGAGTTGATTCCAACTCATACTGACCCT
>NW_006408539.1:3557497-3558645 GCF_000296735.1 Chrysochloris asiatica | reverse complement strand
ACACACCTTTCTTGATTTTAAATCATTCAATATTCCCTTGTTGTGTTCTAAAAATTGCCTTTTGGTCTACATGCAAGTTCTTCATGAGCACAATTAAATGTTCTAAAATTCCCCATTTTCACAATGTTATCCATTGTGGGATAACTTGCATAGTTAATAAAACACAAGTTAACGTCTTTCTGATTACTCTGCTTTCAGTCTAGATGTCAGCAAGGATATCCCGCATCACACAATCCTCTTTTGAATTTTTGGCAGTTCCCTGATGATGTCCTGCTGCAACCATTCTTTAATTATCTTCAACAACATTTTATATGCATATAATCTTAATGATCCACCACTCATCTGTCAGTTTGTCATACTGTGGAGCTTGTGAGCTGCTGTGGTTCTGAAAGCTATGCCACCAGTATTGTAAATACCAGCAGGGTCACCCATGGTGGATGGGTTTCAGATGAGCTTCCAGACGAGGACAGACTAGGAAGAAGGAGCAACGAACTACTTCCGAATATTTAGTCACTGAAAACCTTATGAATAGCAGAAAAACACTGTCAGATATAATGCTGGAAAATGAGCCCCTCAGGTTGGAAGGCACTCAAAATGCAACTGGGGAAAAGCTGCCTTCTCAAAGTAGAGTTGACCATGATGATGTGAATGGAGTAAAGTCCATGGGAGAAAAGCCCGCGGAACCTTCATTTGTTGATGGGGCAAAACTCAAAATGAAGAGAAATAGCTGTAAACATCCATTGAAAATTGGAACATGGAATGTACGAAGTACGAATCTAGGAAAATTGCAATTTGTCAAAAACGAAATGGAAAGCATAAACATCAATATCTTAGGCATTAGTGAGCTGAAATGGATTGAATCTGATGTCCACATGGTTTACTATGCTGTGAATGACATATTGAAGACGAATGGTGTTGCATTCATTGTCAAAAAAGAACATATCCAGATCAGTCATGAGGTACAACATTGTCTGTGATAGGATAATATCCAGGTGCCTACAGGGAAGACCAGTTAATACCACTATTATTCAAATTTATGTACCAACTACTAAAGCCGGTGAGGATGAAATAGAAGAATTCTATCAACTTCTTCAATCTGAAATTGAGCAAACATGCAATCAAGATGTATTGATCATTACTGGTGATTG
>NW_006408539.1:3545053-3555553 GCF_000296735.1 Chrysochloris asiatica | reverse complement strand
TGTCAAAAGAACCAATAGATCTGTTTTGAAAGAAGTGTAACCAGAGTGCTCCTTGGAGGCCAAGATGGCCAAACTTTGTCTCTCATACTTCAGACATATTGTCAGGAGGGAGCAGTTGCTGGAGAAGGATATCATGTTTGGTAAGGTGGAAGGTCAGAGAAAAATAGGAGGACCCCCAATGAAATGGACTGGCGAAGTCGTAGCATCGATGGACTCAAGTGTGGCAACAGTAGTGAGGTTGGCCCAGGATCGGGCAGTGTTTCATTCTTCTGTGCATAAGGTCACTATGAATCAGTACCGACTCAAAGGCACCTAACAACAACGACAACAATATTAATGATATTGCTGATGATTTCTGCATACTTTTGGGTCACCCTTCAATTCCTGGGGCCTTCTTTCTCTCCAATGCCTTCAGTGTAAATTGGACTTCTTCCTTCATTACCATCAGTTTTTGGTCATATGGTATCTCTTGAATTTTTTGAGCACTGATCAATTCTTTTTTTGGTATGGTGGCTGTGTAGTCCTTCCATCTTTGTTTGATGCCTCCCTCATCATTCATATTTTGCCCATAGAATCCTTCAGTATTGCATTTCAGTGCTTGAGTTTGTTTTCATTTTCTTCAGTTTCAGACTGAGTTTACATATGAACAACTGATGGGCTGTTGCACAGTTGGTCCCTGGCCTTCTGTTGTCTCATCATGTTGAGCTCCTCTATTGTCTCATTTCACAGATACAGTCAATTTGATTCCTATGTATTCCATCTGGTGAGGTCCATATGTATGTATAGTTGATATTGTTTAAAAAGGGTATTTGCAATGAATAAGTCATTATTCTTGCAAAATTCTATCTTGCATTCTCCAACTTCTTTTCTATCACCAAGGCCATAATTTCCAACTACTGATTCTTACTCTTTGTTTCCAAGTTTCACATTCCAGTCACCTATAATTATCAATGCCTCATGAGTTTGTATTTGTTTTGAATCTGTTTAAGTGTGAAGAAATTGGTAGGATTCTTCAGTTTCATCTTCTTTGGCTTTAGTGGTTAGTGCATACAGTTTTATACTAGTCATATTTACTGGTTTACCGTGTAGGAATATGATTATTATTCTATCACAGATAGTACTGTACTTCAAGACAAATCGAGAAATGTTCTTTTTGACGATGAATGTGATGCCATTCCTCTTCAATTTGTCATTCTAGTATAACATATCATAAGATCATTTGATACAAAATGACCAATACCAGTCCATTTTACCTCACAAATGCCAAAGATATCGATCTTTGTGCATTTCCTTTCATTTTTCACATCTTCCATCCAATTCACCTACATTCATACTTAGTGCATTCCATGTTCTGATTATAGGTGTTTCTCATCATTTTGAGTTGTCCCCCTTTAGCAAATGAAGGTCTCAAAAGCTTTGGTCCATACATGTCATTAAAGTCAACTCTTCTTTGAGGAGGTAGTTCTTCCCAAGTCATATTTTGAGTGCTTTCCAAATACAGCTCATCTTCCAGCACTATATCTGACAGTGTTCCACTGCTATTCATAAGGTTTTCAATGGATAACTCTTCAGAAGTTGCCTGCCTTTCCTTGCAGCCTGTCTTAAGTCTGGAAGCTCAGGGGAAGCCTGCTCACTATGAGTGCTCCTGCTGTTATTGAAAATATTGGTGGCATAGCTTCCAGCATCACAGAAACACACAAGCCATTATAGTGCAACACACTGCTGGAGACATAAATGTAGGGGTACTTATTTTCTTGCTATATATATACATATGGAGTCCTGATGTGATAGTGTAGGCTAAGTGTTGGACCATAAGGTCTATTTGAATCTCAAGGTCTATGGTTCAAACCCACCAGTCACTACTACTTCATGTAACCCTATAAAGGGTTGCTATGATTCAAAATCGACTCAACACTTAACAACAACAAATATATAACTGCTGACAGGTAAATTTATTCCAGTAGTTTAGATAGTGCCCACATATTTTTGATACTCTTTGAAAAGGGCTGTTAGAGTCTGCTTGAAAATGATACAATACATTAGTCTTTTAAATCTAGTTCAGTTCAAACATATATTTAACCAAACATAGGGAAGGTATAGAATGCCAAAAAATCACTTGCTATTCTCTCCTCAATTCTTTAGAAATCTTTGTGGAACTCTCAAGTCAAAAGGGCCATTTTATAGCCCTAGAGATTAGACAAAACATGTATTTTGGAAATAGTGGAAGAATTCCTGTGGAGAAATTGAAACTCTTAAATTACCTTAATCATCATACATTTTGGGAAACATATTAATTGTTGTAGCCTTTTAACAGTATCTAACAACCCGTTAAAGACATATATGACTTTTGAACCTAGCAGGATTTTATTGAAAACACAAGTGGCCTTTGTAAAGTTTGTGGAAAATTTCACTGTCTTTCAATTCCATTTTTCCATGAGCTTTTAGCAGCCCCCTGGCATATAATATCTGTGCAAATATGAAATTAGAAAGATTTTTATTATAACATTTTTCCTAATTAAAAAAACCTAAAACAATATAACTACCCATCAGTAGGAGACAGTTAAATAAAGAATATTACATTCTGTTGGTGTTGGTAAGTGCAGTCGAGTCAGTTTCGACACAGTGACTGCATAGGGTTTCCGAGGAGTGGCAGATGAGTTTGAACTGCCAAACAAAGAGTTCAAACTAACCTTTCAGTCCAGTGCTAATCTTACAGCACCACGTGTAGGCTTTGAAATACTTGTTATCTAGTACAAAGTATGAGGTCCATGTTCATGTCATGCAAAGGAAAGATTCCCCCGATGCAGTTTGAATCTTTAAGACAAGGTACAGAATTGGGAAAGAGTCATTTTCATCTGTGTCCTTAAAATAAAGCAATGTGTTTACATATGCGTGGGAAGCTCCTGGAAGGATAAATAAGAATTTTTTTGCATTTGTTTTTGCAGAGGAAACTGAAAGTCTGAAGTAAGAGAGATATTTACTATTTATTAAGCACTGAATTTTTTGCCATATGGATGCATTGCCTTTGTGACTTGAAAATACTAGAGACAGAGAAGGAGAGACAAAAAAACCTGGTAAGATTTAAAACAAAATCAGACTTAAAGCAGATGCCTCGTCTCAGCGTGGCTGTGTTGAAAGACATCATGCTTTTTTCAATGGTAAAGTTCTCATTTATTTGCTAAAATTAAGCAGACAACTATATACCTTAAATTCAGGGTTCTCGAAGTCCCTCTGAGGTTTCAATTCTCATGGGAATATTTCCTAAATTGGTTGAGTGGGTGACAATAATAACTTATGCAAGTGTGTTAGGTTTGCTTGATTGAGGAAGGCTTCAGAGTGGGTCCCTGTGAAGGGCTGAAGGAGGACTCTGGGTAAATTGGAGAAATGCTCTGCTGTTGAGGGTTTCTCCTGCAGATCAGAAAGTCTTCCCAGTCAGTGGGATTCCACTAGCTTTTAAGTTCAGTTGCAAAAGCTTTCTCTAAATGCAAAATCCATAAAATAAGCAGTTTTCAAACTACATCTCAAGAGACCCAGCTTGTTAAAAATGTTCTTTCCTAAACAGATGTGTATTTGAAGACATGGGGGAAATACATCTTTCATAGTTATCTCCTGGCCTTAGGGACAGCCTCAAGTCTCTCCTGCCAAACTATGCCCATCTTGAGGGGTATATTAGGTAATGCCTAGAGGGCTCAGCCCTGGTTTCAGTGCTCCTTAATAAAGTCTTGTCCCTTGTAACAGGACAGGTTCATCAAAGGTAGAGGTAGCACCAGGCAGACAGCAGCAGCATTTTGGAGACAAGAACAGAACCTAAATTATATTAGTAAATTGAAACGAGAAGAGAAACAAACAGAAGGAGAGAAATTACCTAAAGTACTAAAGATGTGTAAACTCTAGGGTTAGTGTAGATAAGAAGCCATTCTTTGTTGTTGTTGCTAAATGCCATGGAGTCACTTACGACTCATAGTGACCCTGTATAGAGAGTCCAAGGAGTGGCTGGTGGGTTTGAACTGTTGACCTTTCAGTTAGCAGTTCAGTGTTGATCCTACAGGGCCATACAGTATTTAAGCTATAAACCCACCCTGTGAATCACAGACATTGAAAGAAAATTATTCTTTTGTACTTAGAAATGTTGTTAGTGTTGTGATTATTAAGTGCTATGGAGTCTTTCCAACTCCTAACATCGCTGTATAGAGTTTCCAAGCCTGTAAATCTTGGCTGGAGCAGAAAGCCTAATTTTTCTTCTGAGGAACCATTGTTGGGCTCCAACCACCAACCTTGTGGTTCAGTCCAGCACTTATCCTACAGAGACAGTGGGTTCTCCTACAAAAGTCTCTTGCTGTCAGGTGCCATTGAGTAGGTCTGGCTCATAGCGACCCTGTATAAGGTTTACAAGGAGCGGCTGGTGTATTTGAACTTCCAACCTTGCAGTTCAAATCGAACTTGCAGTCCAGTGCTTATCTTACAGTGTCACACAAGTCCAGCCCTACATTATTTTGTTGTCTATTTTTATTTCTGAGTTCAAATACCTGACTGGCAAGATATTTGACAAACTTAGACATGGTGACTTAGCTGAGAAATAGGACTTCAAGGGAAGCATATGTGTAGGGAAGATATGTACATAGCAGGGCTTTAAATGGTTCAGACTGGTTGAGTCATAGATGACACCAGCATGGACCTGAATTTTTCAAATGTGAGCGAATCAGATGAAGCTGGAATGGGAAAATGCATAGGTTGAAATCTTGCTATAATCTTAACCTCCCTTTTAATAGATGTTGCATAGACACCAAAATCTCTTGACTAGCTGAGTCAGAAAGAGTAGTGCTGGATTCAAAGATGGTGCCAACTGATCTACTTTGGACAGGTGTCGCTCTTCACAGTCCGGCAGTAATCCAATGCCCCCGCCATGCACCAGGCTCCTGAAAGAGCTCACTACTGCCCTTCTGCTTCTCCCATTCCTGTAATTTTTTGACCTATAATTATTCCTATTCTGGTTAGTATTCCAGATCACACAATTTTAACAAAATCTGGTTCTACTCCAATTTCATTTCATTACCATGACCAGACTGGTTTAACCTGTGTAAAGCCCCAGTACATAGGTTTCTAAGAAGCATTATGTGAATGACTTCAGAGTCTCAACTTCACATTAGCTGAAAATCTACACGAAAGGTTTATGTCTGGGCAACATGAAATAAGACATATAGTTGCCTCAATTATAATTCAAATACCCCCTGGAAGTGCTTTAAGATTATTGCCTTTGCACTATAGATTTTGATGGAGCTCTGTGCTTCTAGTTCATTACACGTATATCAATTTAAAATAAATTATTTCTTCACAAATATTTCGTGAGCATCCAAGCACTGTTCTAAGTACTAGATATACACAAGGGGTTTCAAAAAGTTCGTGGAAAAATGGAATCAAAAGGTACTGGAATTTTTCCACCACCATTTTGAACCCACTTTATATAATTCCTTTAAACTCTGATTTCTTTGTAGAATTCCTTTTTCCTAGAAGTAAAATATCTTATATAAATTGGAAAACACACTGACACCTCTCAATTTTGCCTGGGTGTCTTTGTCCACATCCAAAAGAGTATTATCGAATTTCCCACCATACGGGTTACCACAGGAGACTGTTTTCCCCAATATTTTATAACTACAAAAATTGGTTTCCATGTGTTTTTTCTAATTTGCTATAGCCTATTTTCTTGATATTTTTCAGCATCCTGTCCATTCCCAGAGAGGGAACACATTGAAGATTCTTGTAGCAACACCCACTCCTGTCCTCGATTTCTGCAAAAAATGCCATGTGATAACCAATCACAAAAGGCAGCTTAAAACATAAGTGAATGCTCAGAGATCTATAGGTTCACTGATCCATTGTTTCTATTCTTGGCTGAATTCACTCAAGTGTCTGAGGACAACTGCTGGTCACCTGGGCAGCTCTGCTGATCTAGAATGGACTTAATTTGGATAACTAGGGTGTTTTACTGAAATTGCTTGTGTGTGTTGCTGTGATTGCAGAAGCTATGCAATCAACATTTTTAATAGCAGCAGGGTACACCCATGGTGGACAGGTTTCAGCTGAGCTTTGGTCTAAGACAGACTAGGAAAAAGGAAAAGTGGAATACTTCTGAATGTTTAGCCACTGAAAACCTTATAAATATCAGTGGAACACTGTCAAATAGCACCAGGATATTGAAAGAAGATGAATAGCGCCAGAAGACTGTCACAGTGGCAACAGCAATGGGCTCAATCATACCAACAATTACCAGGATGACCCAGGACTGGGCTGTATTTCATTCTGTTGTGCATAAGGTTGTTATGAGTTGGCACTGACTCGACGCTACCTAACAGCAGCAACAACTACAGATGATAGAATTTTCTTGCTAACCTGCTGTAGATAATGAGAGAAAGAGAAATATTCAGGTTGATACAAGGTTTGACCTGAGCATGTGGGAAAATAAAGTTGGTATTCACTGAGGTAAAGAAGACTGGACAATAAACAGCTATGGTGGAAATAAAGCACATTATTTTGAAAATGTCTGCAAAACAAACTATTACAAAATTCAGTGGCTTACAGCAGCATTGATACTGCTCACAAATCTGGAGTTTTGGCAGGTCTCAAGGGGAATAGCTCATCTGTGCCCCTCTTGGCATCAACAAGAGTGATTGGAATCACAAACTGGCACTCATCTGTCTAGTGGTTGATGCTGAAACTATTCAAACAGCTAGGCACTAAATGAGCTGGGGATCCGCAGACACGCATCTCGTACTTTGTGTGGCCTCACCATAGTCTCTTCAGGATGGTGGCTTTTAGGTGCCCAGACTTCCTATGTATTAGCTCTGGGTTCCCAAGATACATATCTCAAGGAAGTAACATGCAGTAGATGCTTATTCCATTTTCATAACTAGTCTCAGAAGTCACATAGGATCACTTCACATAGAATTGCATTCATCAGAAGTGAGCCATTGAAGTCAGTCCACTTTCAAAGACAGAGGGCAGGCACTCCATCTTGGTGGGAGGAGTGCCAAAACATTTGTGGACACATTTTTGACCTACCGCAACATAATAAGCAAGAATCCCATTCGATTTTCAACTAGAAATGACAAGGAGGTGCTTGCTTTTACCAGTCTGCAATTCTTAGTAGAGAGCCATGCTGGGGATAAAAATTTGAGAGTCAGAGAAGAGGTCCACAAACCAAGTGGGAGGGCATGCTATAAATGAAACAGATGAGGTAGAAGTAAAGGCCACTAAGGAGCTGCAAAAAAAGTAAGAGAAAAAACAGTGTGATTTCCTGTAAATGTTTTCCAAATAAATATGCGAGGGTAGTTTCTTGTGAATGGCCCAAAAAATGGCTGTACATACTCAAAAACCAACATTGATTACACAGATAAATATTAAATGATAGAAAAAACTCAGGATGGGGCTTAGTGACAGGGATGATGGAGAGAGATGGGGATAAAGAAGTCTTATTCTTGGCAGATACATAAAGCACGTGGGAAGACATACTGGTGTGGTACTGTAGGATAAGCACTGGACTGCTAACCACAAGGTCGGTGGTTCAAGCCCACCAGCTGCTTCCCAGAAACCCTATACAATGTTGCTATGAGTCAGAACCAACTTAATGACACTTAACAACAGCAACCTAATAAGTTTTAGTCAACAGGTACATTACAGAAATGGTGCTTGGCATATTGGGAAAGAATATATCCTTCAAACAAAGAGACACAGAGAAAAAAGAAAGGATATCAACGACAAAACCTAGGGGAATGACAACTTCTTACAATTGTACTTCAAGTCCAAAATGATCTGGTTCTTATTTCTCTTTCCACTGTCACTCATCTTACAACTTTCCTTTATGTGTTAGAACACATTAACATCCTCTCTTCTTCATACCAGCCTTGCTGGTCTGTGGCATGCCAAGGATTGTAAGATACATGAATAAATCACTTTTTGGCATGGCTTACTACATTCTACCACCATTCATCTGCATATTTGTCGCACAGTGATGATTTGCATGTTGATGTGATGTTGGAAGCTATGCTAAATTTATATTAAATGCCAGCATGGTCACCCATGATGGGCAGATTCCAGTGGAGCTTCCTAAGACAAACTGGAAAGGAGAGGTAGACCGCTTGTAAATGGTTATCCACTGAAAATGTCATGAATAGGTGTAGAACATTGTCAGGTATAGTGCTGCAAGTTGAGCTCCTCAGGTTGGAAGACATTTAAAATACAATGGTAGAGCTGGCTCCTCAGGGTAGAGTTAAGCGTAAAAATGTGGATGAAGAAAAGCTTTTGGGACCTTCATTTATTGATGGAGCACAATTTAAAATGAAAAGAAACAGCTGCAAACTTCCATTAATAACTGGAGCTTGGATTGTACAAAGTATGTTCTAGAAAAATTGGAAGTGCTCAAAAATAAAATGGAACGCATAAAGATAGATATCCCAAGCATTAGTGACCCAGGTATTAGCCATTTTGAGTCAGAAAATCATATGGTTTACTATGCTTAAGAATGACAAATTGATGAGGAATAGTGTCTTATTCATCTTCAAAAAGAGTGTTTCAAGACCTATCTTGAAATGCAATGCTGTCTGTAATAGGATATCACTCTTCTTTCATCTGCACATAGAGAGACCAATAGTTTCAGCTTAGGTGTCTACTTGTGAGTTTTTAAGATCACAGTTGCTGCTCACCAAAGTAGAATGTAGAACATTGTCTTTGGGAACTATGTTATGCCAACTGGCCATGGATTTTCCTAAGACAATGGTCCTGAACTCCAGGCCCAGAAACTCATTGCTTCAAGGTTTTTAGTAATGTATAAGAAATGTTCATAATTTTGTTCCCTATATGTTTTTCCACATTCTTAGCTGTCTTTGCAGCAAAGATGAATACCTATGTACAATATTTTCATACAAGTTTTTATATGCTTGTCCTGGTGTAGTGCTGTGGGTTAATGCGCTAGACTGCAAAGTCAGTTTGAACCATAAGGTCTGTGGTTCAAGTTTACCAGCTGCTCCTCAGAAGCACTATAAAGGGTCACTATGCATTAGAACTGACTCAATAACACTTAACAGCAACAACTCTGAATCTCCCTCCCATACCCATTCAAACTGTATATCTATGTATTTATCCATAGAATCCTGTTGTTGCAAGATTGTGTATATAAAAATTTTTATTTCTTATTCCTTTAACCCTTGCCTTCTTCCCTGTGTTGCCACCAGTCTTCATCAGTCTACTGCCAACAAACACCTTTTGCCAGCAATATAAATGACAACTTTATTTGTTGACCTTACCAGATGGAATACACAGGAATCAAATTGATTATATCTGTGGAAAGAGTTGATAAAGAAGCTCAATATCTTCAACCTAAATAAGGCCAAAGGCTTACTGTGGAAAAGACCATCAATAGCTCATATGTAAGTTCAAGATGAAGCTGAAGAAAATTGAAACAAGTTCACAAGAGACAATATATAACCTTCAACATATCTCACCTGAATTTAGAAACCATCTCAAAAATAATGACTGAATAGATCAAAACAGGTGTTAGAAGAAACTCTGAAACTTGCTGTTGAGCACAGAGAAGCTAAAGCAAGTGAAATAAATGATGACGTAAAAGAGCTGAACAGAAAATATCAACAGGCAGCTTGAGGAGAAAAAGTCAAGTATTATCATGAAACATGCAGACTTGGAGTTAGAAAACCAAAAAGGGAAAACACACTCAGCATTTTTCAAACTGAAAGAACTGAAGATAAAAGTCAAGCCTTGAGTTGAAATAATGAAGGATCTATGAGCAAAATATTAAATGATGCAGTATTGTTCTTCCATCAAAAAGATGGAAAAGGACAACAAACAAGATGGCGGATTGGGTGGAAGTGCAGTGAGGAGCTCCATCAGCAACAGCACAGTATACTGGACCAAGCAAACTCGGGATGGTCCCAGAACTGAACCACATATAAAGGAATATTTAGAAATTTGGAAGGCTAACAGCCAGAAGAATTTGTAGAAGAAAGAAATCCAGTGCTTTCTAATCCAAGATGCTCAGCTGCTCACTGAGTGGCCATTTTGGGCAAGACTGAACCAAGAAAGGATCAGAGCAGCCATGGACATCTGACAGAATCACGGAGATAAAGTTGTGAAAATTTATTTTGTATCTGTGAACTGGCCTCTCGTTGTCTGTGCATCTCCATGCTGGTGACTAGAGGGGGAATCTGAGTAAGTGGCTACCCCACCCCCACCCCCAGAGGGTTCTATTACATATGCTCACAGATCTCCTCAAAATTTAAACAGACAGTTTCCACATAAAAACAAACGGCAGTGCAAAACAGCCACAGCTGGCCCTGAACTATTTATCACTAGGAAAAAGGCCTGAATGGGGTTGTGGTGCAGGACAGGGAGGCTAAAAAGCAAACAGGCTGAAAATTAAACCATGAGTTACATCATAAAAACTTACAGTGGCATCTTGAAATTTTTCAGGAAGAGGAGTGAAAAAGGAAG
>NW_006408539.1:3541960-3544598 GCF_000296735.1 Chrysochloris asiatica | reverse complement strand
CAATACCACTAAGATAGAAGTTGTTGTTGTTATGTTGTTAAGTGCCGTCGAGTCGGTTCCGACCCATAGCGACCCTGTACAGGGTTTCCGAGGATGTAAATCTTTACGGGAGCAGAACGCCTCATCTTTCTCCGTCGGAACAGCTGGTAGTTTCGAACTGTTGGCCTTAAGGTTCGCAGCCCAATTCATAACCACTACGCTACCAGAGCTCCTTTAAGATAGAAGAACAAACAGGAAAAAGGATAAAATAATTCTGAAGAAAGTCTAAGATTCATGTTGGACAACATGAAGAGGAATAACTTACAAATTACCAGCATTCCAGAACAGGAAGAATCACACAAGTTCACAGAAGAGATAGTTAAAGAACTTCTAGAAGAAAATTTCCCTAACATCCTGAAAAGCAAAACGATTCAAGAAGCTCAACGAACCCCAGGAAGGATAGACCCTAAAAGAACAACAAATAGACATATAATAATCAAGCTCTCCAAAATCAAAGATAAGGATAGAACCCCGAAGACAGCCAGGGAAAAGAGAAGCGTCATGTACAAAGGCAAGCAAATCAGACTAAGCTCAGATTTCTCAACAGAAACCATGCAGGCAAGAAGGCAATGGGGAGACATATATAAAACTCTGAAAGAAAAAAAAAAAAACTGCTGACCAAGAATCCTCTACCCAGCAAAGCTGTCAATCAAATATGATGGTGTAATCAAAACATTCCAGAATAAACAGGAGCTAAGAGATTTTGCCAAAGTCAACCCTGCAATGAAAAACGTCCTAAAGAGAGTTCTGTGGACAGAGAACCAACAAGAACAGACAACAACCAGAGACTGACGTACATGGCAGCATCACCCGGAAAGCAATAGAAAAATGGAAGAGTTGAGAACAGAATAAAACTATAAGAACAAATTCAGAGGATCTGGGAGGTCAGTCTATGATCAAAACAATTACAATGTGAAAGAAGGTAAACAAGAAGAACAGAGTTAGATCTAGGTGGTGGGAAGCTCAGGAGGCAAAAGTTAAAGGAATATAAGGTAACCACAATGATGGGGGGTTTGGGGGGAGGAGGAGGGAGGCAACTGTAGAACACAGGATAAAGGCAGACACATCATAGTTTGGGTGCTGGGGAGGGCAATACAAGAAGGGAAAAGAGGTGGAAGAACAAGGTAGATAGGGGAACACTGAGACAGGTTTGCATGGCTAAATGGGACAGAGGTAAATAGTGACGCATGCTTAACCAAGGAATAACAGGGCTCTGTGATACAGGGATCTAGGCATAGTTTGAAGAGGGGAAATAATGTTGTTTTCCCTTGCCTACTATTGTAAAATACACACTTGAGTGGGATAGAAAGGAATGTCAGGAAACACAATTACAGAAAACTTGCAAGCCCATCTTCAGCCTATAACTAATTGGAATACCTAAAAGGGGTTCTAGAACTTGCCCAGTGAAACAGGCCTCTTGTGGAGCCTTTGCAGAGCATAGGACATTGGGTGGAATCCTGAATCCCATCCAGAACCTTCTGCAGTGGGACATTCCCACTAGAAAGGACAAGCAGACCAGCCTGAAACAGATAGAGCAACAGAAGATGCATATTTAAAGAAAGATCATCAGGAAAAATCCAAAACAAAAATGGCAGTATGATTGGCTACTGCAAGAATAAGTCGGGAAGCCATAAAGGCAAACAATCAAGTTTCTTCAGGAGAAACCCCCCTCTATGACTGAAACTCAACGGAAACACATGAGCAGGCATGTAAGCTTGCTGGCAAGTATGTTGGTTTACTGGTGAGGGAAAGAGGAGGAAAGGCAGCAATGAAGAAATGGGCTGAGTTCAACCACAGTCTATTGACTCCTGTTGACCTGGAGATGAGAGAGAAGAAGGGCTGCTGGTCCTATGTGTGGTGAGACGTGGGGACACCTGAGCTCAAGGACAAGGACATAGCCACAGCAGGGTAAAGCTAAGAGTGAAACATCCAGCTGATAGAAAGTGAGGGAAGAGGCATATGAACACCCAAATTTGCAGATAATACCTGTTTGACCTAGCCTCAATGGATTGATAATCAGAACTCGACTAGAGGAAGATTAAAAAACAAAACAAAATAATTTTTGATAAAGGAAATAAGGGTAAATTGCTACAATTTGATGAACTTGACCTCTACTCATGGAGGTAGTAACTCTAAATGTGAGGGAAGTAGTCCTCACATCAAGTATCAACGCTATCCCCTCTGTACACAGGGTATACAGAAACGGGCAACTTAGATACTGGCTACCTATAATGATAAAGGCACGAAGTGACTGGCTTACAAGGTTTCAAGAGTGAGTTTAATATAAGAGTGTGGAGGGGGAAGAAAGATACTCTGCTGAATCGAGTTTCTCCAGTTGAGTTCTTGTTTAGATAGGCCTGATTAAAAGAGATGGGGATAAAATTCGTAGGATTCAATCATGAGTAATTGTTATCATGACTAATTGTGATTGTCACAATTGTTAAGGTAGAAGTTTTGTAAGAAAAATGAGGGAGAAGTTAATCTTATACTCCAGAAACAAAGAATCCTAGGGCCATCAAGGGAGAAGAGGACAAGCAGAATGCAGGACCTTATCCAGAGAAGCAGCAACACCAGAGATGGAGACAGAGATGGGGACATG
>NW_006408539.1:3540547-3541630 GCF_000296735.1 Chrysochloris asiatica | reverse complement strand
TCTACAATAAAAACTTAAACAAACAAACAAAAAAAGAAGATGGAAGGAGTACACAGAGTTGCTGCACCAAAATGAATTGGCTGATGTTTAGTCATTTCAAGAGGTACAATTAAGAGCAGGGACCAATGATATTGAGGGAAGTGGTGTAAACTGCAGTGAAGGTATTGGCAAAATTCAAGGTCCTAGGAATTGAAATTGTAATACAAATTGAAATGCTTCAACAAACTGATGCAGCACTGGATGCCCTCAATTGTACATGCCATGAAATTTCGAAGACTGCTACCTGGCCAACTGATTGAAAGAGGTTCATATTTGGGTCTATTCCATAGAAAAGTGAGCCAACGGAAACTGAAATTGTTAATACCACATGTGAGTAAAATTTTGCTGAAGGTAATTTAAAAATGATTGCTGCAGTACAGGGGGCTGCCAGAAATGCAAGCCAGATTCAGAAGAGGAAGTGAAACAAGGGATATCATTGCTGATGTTGGATGGATTCTGGTTGACAGCAGAGACTACCAGAAAATAATTTACTTGTGCTTTATTGACTATGAAAAGGATTTTGACTTTGTTGATCAGGACAAAATATGTATTAAATTGTGAAAATGGTATTCCTGTACACTTCCTTGTACAATATCAGGGGTGGGGAATGACCAGAACCTGGGCTGTATGTTGTTGTTGTTGTTAATAGGTGCCATCGAGTCAGTCCCAACTCATAGCCACCGTATGTACAACAGAATGAAACACTGCCCAGTCCTGGACCAACCTCACAATTGCCATGCTTGAGCTCATGATGATGCCACTTTGCCAATCCATCTCGCTGGGGGTCTTCCTCTTTTTCTCTGACTTTCCACCTTATCAAACATGGTATCCTTTTCCAGTGACTGGTACCTCCTGACAATATATTGGAAGTATGAGAGATGAAGTTTGGACATCCTGGCCTTCAAGGAGCACTCTAGCTGCACTTCTTCCAACACAGATCTGTTGGGTCTTTTGGCAGCCCATGGCACTTTCAATATTTTCCTCCAACACCATAACTCAAAAGTATCAATTCTTCTATGGTCTTCCTTATTCACTGTCCAGCTT
>NW_006408539.1:3538318-3539662 GCF_000296735.1 Chrysochloris asiatica | reverse complement strand
GGCACAAACATGGATCTCTTCTAATCAGTTGGCCAGATAGCTGTCTTCCAAATTTCTTGGCATAGATGAATGAGTGCCTCCCATGCTGCCTCACTCTCTTGAAAGATTTCAATTTTTATTCCATCAATTCCTGGTGCCTTATTCTTTGCCAATTCCTTCAATGCACCTTAGACTTCTTCCTTCAGAATCATTGGCTCTTGACCATATGCTACCTCTTGAAAAGACTGAACATGAACCATTTCCTTTTGGTACAGTGTCTCTGTGTATTCCTTCCACCTTCTTTTGATGCTTTCTGCATCGTTCAGTAATTTGCCCAGAGAATCCTTCAATAATGAAAGTTGAGGCTTGAATTTTTTCTGCAGTTCCCCCAACTTGAGAAGGGCTGTATAAAGCCTGCAAAATAATTTGATCTGGCCCTGCCAATACAGCCATCACATTGATGCCCTTTAGTGCCATCTTGTCTGTTGCAATCCTTAGCAATCCTGTAGTGTTTCCATAGGCCAGCTGGTGAGTTCGAACCGACAATCTCTTGGATCAATCCAACGGTGCAGTGGAGTGTTTATCTTACAACACCACACCAGGACTCCCTTGTTGTTGTTAAGTGTCATCAAGTCGGTTTCAACTCATACTAAACTTATACACGTTTTCTGAGAAGCAGCTGGTGAGTTTGAACTGCCGACCTTGTTGTTTGAAGTCCAGTGCCACACCAGGTTCAAAGTCCAGTGCCACACTAGGAGTCCAAGACTCCATTGTTGTTGTTTTTATGTGCCACGGAGTCGGTTCCGACTCATAGCGACCCTGTACAGGGTTTCCGAGGCTGTAAATCTTTACGGGAGCAGAAAGTCTTATCTTTCTCCTGTGAAACAGCTGGTAATTTGGAACTGCTGACCCTGAGGTTGGCAGCCCGATTGGTAACCACTACTCTACCAGGACTCCATTGTTGTTGTTTTGTTGTTAAGTGCCGTTGAGTCGGTTCTGACCTATAACGACTCTGTATAGGGTTTCCAAGGAATGATTGGTGAGCTTGAACCACCGACTTTGTAGATCAAGAGACTTTGCAGTCTGACACATTAACCCACAGCGCCACACCAGGACTCCATTGTTGTTGTTAGGTGTCATCGATTCGGTTCCGACCCATAGCGACCCTGTATAGAGTTTCCGAGGAGCAGCTGGTGAGCTTGAACTGCCGACCTTGCAGTTCAAACAGCTTTGCCAACACCACGGTGAGGTGATTAAATGTTTGACCAAATATAGCAAGCTAATTTTAAAGTTGATAATTTTGTATGATCTGCGGATGATGTTACAAATTTTGAGAGAAAAAAGGTAGCTTAGTGGTTACGAATC
>NW_006408539.1:3519544-3536847 GCF_000296735.1 Chrysochloris asiatica | reverse complement strand
TAAGCATTGGACTGCTAACTGCAAGGTTTGCAGTTCAAACTCACCACTAACTCTTAGAAGAAGCCCTTTACAGGATCACTATGAGTCAGAACCAACTCAACAGCAAACAACCACAGCATTATGTTTTAATAACTTTACACATGTTCTATTATTTAAGTCTCACAACAAACAAGCACACCTGTGAATAGTGGTTTGATCCAATGCAAGGAATGTGATAGATATGGAAACTCAGTCATGGAAAGGCTGGCATTTCTGCTGAAGAAACTCAGCTATTGGAACTAGCATTCAAAGCAAGAATCATTACAAAAATCATAAGTCCAATCATTGGGGTCTGGGAGGGCGAGCCAAAATCACAAGTTACTGGGAAACGCACACACCAGGCACTATAAATTTGAGCAAATGAAATCAGAGTTGATTTTTCCAATAGAATTATAGTACCTGCATGGTTCCCTTTGAACAGCATCTAGAGATATCATTTGCATTTCATATGTTTGTGATAATTAACCATTTTGAAAGGTAGCGTTGGTGGAGGTAATTACACAACTGCATATGTATTTATAGTTCTCTATACAATCACAGGTGAGCAGAACACTTCACTGTTCAATTAATGACTGTTTAAATAATAGCCTCAACTGCTGGATCAACTCCCTTGTTGAGATAATATAGCTTTGCAAAACTAAGTGCAGGAATGCAAAGCAATGCTCTTTGCATAATGCCTAATAGTGAGAAACTTGGTGGACAATAATGTGACCTTATGTTAATATGCAAAGCAAGACAGGCTTTCTCTTATTGTAATAAAATCGAGAACTCTGGAATCAAACAAGTATTTGTTGACAATTAGGGTATATTTTAGGCATTATGAGGGATACAAAGATAAAAAACAAAAACAAAATAAAACATATTCATCTTCAAAGAGCTTAAATAATGTAATTAGCAAATGAAAATGGAGAGGAGAAATAAATAATCATTTCTCTCTCATTTCCCTCAGAACCAAAAACCCACTGCTGTCAAGTGGATATTGACTCATAGCAAGTCTGGACTGAAGTAGAAGTGTTGGATAGGGTTCCAGGGTTGTGAATCTTTACATAAGACTGCCTGTCATCTCTCTCCTGTGAGTGGCTGGTAGATTCAATAGCCAGTCTCTTTTTTTCTTTTCTTGTTTTAAGATCGTCAGCTTTACTTTCAATCAATTAAACATTGTTTCATCTCAATGATTACACTATTTTCCGATAACAACAGTTATCCTGCTTCCACCCTGTTAATTCCCTTTTACATCTTATTTTTCACAACTCAACAAAGTAAATATATTTGATGTACACATACAAAACAAAAAATATATATTCATCTAAATGCCCAAGGTATACTTACAAACCAGCTTCCTGCCCGCATGCACACAGCCTTTCTCAGTCCATGGGCTAGAGTCTTCAGCTGCTCTCTCTCTCCATGCCATCAACTCTGCCACCATCTCTGCTGTCACCACTTTTCTAGGTAGAATCTCAGGCTCCACTTATGTTCTTCTTTCATGATGGAACTGGGGTCTTCTGTTCCTGAAATGAAAGATTAACTGGTCTCCCCTTTTACTTATACATCTTCTAAAATTACAATTGTGGCAATAGCGATTAATCATGATAACAGTTTCTCACAATTGAATCATAAATTCCTATCATCATTATCCTCAATACTGTTTCACCAGTTTCATCTGGAAAAGAGAAAAACTATTCAGTGGAGATTCCCTAGTGGATTGACTGATAGCCAGTCTTTTGGTTATCAGCTTAGCCCACTACATTTCCATGGTTCCTTTACTTTACCCCAAAAGAAAAAATCACAAGTGAGTAGGAATAATTTGGAAAGCAGTCCCACAGAGTGGGAAGAAATAATGAGGGCAAGTCAATCAAAAGCATTGCTATAAAATCATAGAAATCTTTATTAAGCAAAATATAAAAATGTGATATTTTTTCTATTTTTATGTCATGCTATTTTTAACTTAACTTTACACATTATAGAAAAATTCCAGAGGAAAAGAGGTACATGGTATATTCAGGACATTATAGGGAGTGTGTAGACCTCAAAGGAAAAGTTAATTCTGGAGAGCAATCGGACCTAAGGCTAAAGTGAAAGACTGGGCACAGTTTTGAGTTTGTACTCAACACACTGAAGGAGTGTACTGAGAAATGACCTGGATTAATGCGCCAGACTGCAAAGCTGTTTGAACTGCAAGGTCGGCGGTTCAAGCTTACCAGTCACTCCTCGGAAACCCTATACAGGGTTGCTATGGGTCGGAACCTACTCGACAGCACTTTACAACAACTGAGAAATGTAATAGACTAAATAGTTTAGGAAGATATATTGGGTATGATAATCACAATAGTTCGACTGTCCAATATATATATTTTTCCTTTTTTTTTTTCAATCATGAAAAACAATGCCTATTCAACATCTCACTAGAACTATCTGTTGTTTAGACTCCTAGATCCCACTAGAACAATCTGTTGTTCAGTCTCCTCCCATTTCTCCAATGATAGTTCATAACTCAAGGAAGCAGACATTACTTTTCTTTTCTTTTACTAAGTAAAGTAATGCATCACATTATTGTGTTATCAACCTCCATATCCAATTCCAATTTTAACTGAAATTCATTTGTAGATAGCCAAACGGGTATATCCCCTTGTTATGTTTATTTTTCAACTGAAAAGTGATGGAAGATAGTAACCCTTTGTAAAAATGGAGTCTTTTGATAATATTTAAAGGCTTAGTAACAAAACAAAGTTATTTTAAAATACTGAGGACTTAATTACTGCCACCCACTTATTCTGATTAAGGATCTATGGATAACAAATTGTGTTATATATCAAATTGTTGAAATGACAAGATCTGTATTTTGTTATCCCAGGGAGTTGTGACCCCAAAACAAATAACCAATGGAAAGAGATAATGCATGTAGCATTTAGCACAGCACAGCATCTAACTCATAGCTGCACTCATTACAAGTTGGCCATTACCTTTTTTTTTTTTTTTTTAAAGTTTTTTTTGTGAATTGAGTGATAGTTTACAAGGGGGAACATCAGTTTTATACTCATCATTTCATTGCAATGATTATAATCTCCTCTGTGCATCATCACTCAACCGTATTTGCTTCTAGTCCCTCTGTTTTTGTTTTATTTGTGGTGGAGAGAGGATGTGCACAAAAATCACTCAGGAATATATAATCATTTAAACAACCAAAGGGCACATATGCAAGCCTGACTCCTGGACACCAGCACCTGTCCTCCAGCACACAGCCTTTCTCTTTCCATAAGTCTAGAGTCCTGAGCTGCTGTCTCTATCTCCATGCCCTCATCTCTGTCTCCATCTCTGGTGTCACTGTTTCTCTGGACAGGGTCCCACATTCGGCTTGTGCTCTTCTCCCTTGATGGTCCTAGGGTTCTCTGTTTCTGGACTGTAATATTACCAACTCCCCTCTTTTTGTTACAAAACATCTACCTTTACAGTTGTGACAATCGCGGTTATTTATGATAACACTTACTCACTATTGATTCATAACAATCTTATCCCCATCTCCTTTCACCAGATCTGGCAAGATGAAAACTATTCATTGGAGATTCTACCTCCCCCACACACTCTGAAACTAAACTACCTCTTGAAAACTTTTAAGCCAGTCACTTCATTCCTTTATTCTGTTGTTGTTATGTGCAGTTCTGACTCATAGCGACTCTGTAAAGGGTTTCTTAGGCTGTAAATCTTTACGGGAGCAGAAGGCCTCATCTTTCTCCTGCAGAACACCTGGTAGTTTTGAACTTCTGACAGTGATATTAGCAGCCTGATTCGTAACCTTTATAGTTCCTCCTTTCATTCCTTTATAGTCCCTCCCATTTTAGGTATTTAATGTCTAAATTGCCCTTCTCTATCAACCCTGTATAGAGGGGATAGGATTGATCTTGGATGTGAAGATTTCTTCTCTCTCAGTTGGTATTTTGAGTTACTACATCCATAAGTATAGGTCAAGTTCATCAAATTGTCACAATTTACACTTGTTTCTGTTTGGGGGCGTTCTTGTGCATCTCCCTCACTTCACATCAGCTGGGTGCTTCGCTCTCAGCTCCAGCCCTCTGTGGTTATATCCTTGTCCATGGGTTCAAGAGTCCCTGGGTCTCACCACACTGTACCAACTCCTCCTTTTCCATCTCTCATCTCCTGGTCAATGGGAATCTAGGGAATGTGGTAGAACTTGGTCCAGATCTTCATTGCTGTTCCATTCACCAGGACATCAATGTGGTCACCAGCAAGCTTAAATGCCTGCTCATGTGTTCCCTTTGAGTTTCAGTCTTGAAGGGGGATTTACCCTGAAAGGACTTGATTGCTTGCCTTGCTGGCTCCCCAGGGAACCACTTGCTTGTTCTTATAGTAGCCAATGATACTGCCATTTTTGTTGTGGATTTTTCCTGCTGGTCTTTCTTTCAAGAAGTATCTTCTGTTCCTCTAGCTATTCTAGGCTGGTCTGCTTGTCCTTTCAAATGGTAATTTTCCACCACAGAACATTCTGGATAGGGCTCAGGATTGTACCTAAGGTCCTATAGACTATATGACCATTACTTTTATAGAGTCTTATAAATTTTATTAATTTCCTACCTATCTTCAAGTTGGAATTGATAAATTATGTGATAGTACTGTGCTGTTGTTGGTGGTGATTGTGTGCTGTGGAGTTGGTGCCAAGTCATAATGCCCATGTTTAGAATTTCTCAGGCTGTAAATCTTTGTGGAAGCATTAAACCTCATCTTTCTGCTATGGAGCAGCTGGTAGATTCAAACTGCCAATCTTGCAGTTAGAAGTCCAACTCATGACCCACTGCACCACAAGAGTCCCTTACTGTGCTAATAATTAGCTTTACAAACTAACAGGTATCAGATTGTTTCCTTGCATTTGAAGATTTGCTAATATAATATGAAGTCCAATATGGAGGCATTTAACCAGGGTGGTTCTAGGAGACAAACTGATAATCAGGGAGAAGCGGGATCTGGGGTGAGGTCTGAAAGGCAAAGAGCAGCTCAGTCACTTTGTGTGGGTGATTGTTCCTCACTGGAAAGCCTCTAGTAGGTGGTGGCATGAAACTTTCAACTAGGTCTCAAAGGGTACTGCCCCTGTGTGGTGGAGAGTTTACAGGTCCCTGACTCTGGTTCTGGATCAAGAATCTCAAAGACCATCAACAAAAGAGGAAACAACAGGGCCTGAAAAGGCAAGAACAAAGAAAAGATAGTGCTCAAAAGAAATTTGGTTAGCAGGAAAGGTATGGAAAACTGAAGACTGCAAAAGAAAAGGTCTCATTAGGCCCTGACTAGCAGGGAGATGGATTTGGATTGTGAAGAGGACTTGGCAGAGCTGTAATTCTCTGAATCACCCTCTTCTTCTTTAGTCAACAACATCAAATTCTTTGTCTTCTATTGTTTCTCTCATTAACATACTAGTATCTTTTAAGACATATTCTTGAATTTCCCCCAAACACTAATATTTGGAAAGTCCATTCTGTGTAAAATTTCATTAAAATATTATAATTTGAAATTATATAATATATCATGATTATAAAATATATGATGATTTAAAAAAATCTCTAGAAAATAGACTTCCTTTTCCTTGCAGTAAAAAAAAAGCTGTCTACATAGCAAGCCTATTTCTCCAAATGTTGCTTGAAATACAGCAGCTAAAAATATATTCCATCTTTTTTAAACATGTCAAGTGGTTATAATATGTCAGGTTGCTACTTTGAAAATGATTGTGATATCAGAAAATGAAAGATTAGGATCTCAAATGGGAAAAGAGGCAGTGGTAACCAGGGGAGATCTTATCAATAAAAGATACCAAAACCCCTGTCAAATGAACCCATTGTCACTGAGTTGATTCTGACTTACAGCTATCCCATAGGACAGAGTAGAATTGCCCGATAAGGTTTCCAATGCTGTAAATCCTTATGGAAGGCCACTGCCACATCTTTCTCCTACAGAGTGACTGGTGGGTTCAAACCACTGTATTTTTAGTTTAGCAGCCAAGTGCTTAGTCACTGCCCCACCAAATTCCTCCATAAAAGATTCTATCTCTATATTCATAGCCTTGAAAGAGGAACAAGGGAAACCATGATCAAAAAATAAGTTATATGGAGAAAAGATTTTGATCAGAACTCAAAGCGTTTTCAGGTTCAGATGTCAAATCAACATCTTTTTACTCTGAAAAGATAGAACCAGAGTGTGAGTGACTGAGTCAAGCAAGTCAAGGGGTAGCCACCATTAGAAGATCTATTCTACTAAGACAAAGAGAAATAGCGAGCTGCAGAGAGTATGATAGCACGTTACTATTAAATTATAACAAAGAAAAGGAAAGTTAAAATTAAAGCACAAAACAAGTTAATAGCAAAGTCAACAAGTTCTGTCTGCATCTCTCTCCCAAAGGGAAAAAATATAAAGACCATGTTATGAAAAAAAAAAACAAAAACCTACAATTCAAATTACAATGTCTTTTAGGATTTTGAGGGAGCTATTCCTCTGGGAGGAAAATAATTGTTCCTGTTAATCTGAACTAAAGCTTTTCAAAGGAAATAATCTTCCTGTTTTATACTTTTCATTACCAGATTCTGGTTTATTTGAGATAAAACATTTTGTTGTTGTTAAATTAGGGTTTTTTTTAATTCTGAAAAAAAAAAGCAGAGATGTAAAAACTCTAAGTTAGGCATTTTAGATGTATTCAAACATGTCAACCAATAGCTAATGGATGAGGCTAGATGGGCTACCAAGGAGGGATTTACTAGATGGACACCTTCGAATTCCAGTACAATTTCTGTTGTTAACTTCTGCTGCTGGGTGGTCCAAAACAATTCACTCAACTCTCTATCCTTATCTCCTAGACTGAAAAGTAGAAATGATTCGTCCAACCCTAACCTTATAACCATATAATGAGACTTAATAAGATAATGGTTCTTAAGGGATTTCAATAACCTGAATGAGAGAAGCAATAAAACATATCTTATTACCATCAACATATGAAGTTTAGAATCATTATTTTAATGGCTCAATTTTCTCCAATAATGAATACTACAATCTTGACTAATTTAACTAGGGAGTGTCTTTTATGCTTGAGTTACTATACATGCGAATCAAGTAAAAGAAAAGACTCCTTCCATTCATCTCTCCTTCACCCCCTTTACTTCTGCTGTTGTTATTGTTAAATGCCATCAAGTCGGTTCCCACTCATAGCGACCTTGTTGGAGGGGCAGCTGGTGAGCTTGAACTAACGACCTTGTGATTCAAACTGGTTTTGCAGTCGAACGCATTAACCAACACCACCATACCAGGAATTCTTACTTCTGTTGTTGCAGTTAAGTGCCGTAGAGTTGATTCTGACCCATAGTGACCCTGTACAGGGTTTCCAAGGAACAGCTGGTGAGCTTGAACCACCGACCTTCAGTTCAAATGACTTTGCAGTCTGAGGCATTAACCCATAGCACCACACCAGGACTCCCTCTGTTAGTGCTACTGATTTTGTTTTAGGTGCTGGTGCTTTCCTCCTGGGGAAGGTGCATGTTTGCCTCCCATAGCTTTCCATCTGCTAAAGTACCTTTACACTAAATGTTTCTGTGCCTGAAGGTCCTAAGTTTCAGTCCAATGGAAGTGTTTCCACTGAACATTATTAGTATTTCCAACAAGCTGCTGTGAGACTTTTTGTCTCAGCTTGGTCTTAGGCACTATCTATGCTGACAAACATACATTCAGAACAGTGTCTGTGGGGCTTGATTCTATCCAGCACGACTTTGAAGAACAAAGTGGCGGAACATACAATGGCTAGCTGTGCCATTGCAGGGGCAGACACTTTGACGTACTGAAAATGACAATATAGTTTTATGTGTGCATTTCAGAAAAACGAGGAAAATTCTTCCAAATAGTTCACAACATTTGAAAAACAAAGTGAATTCATAGATAAAAAGGAAGCTGCTACAAACCTGTGACATCCAGTTATCTCCCCACTATAATGGTGTTGATGGTGGCATTATAGAAATGAGGAGAAGAAATGTCTTTGTTCCGGTCAAGATGTGCTGTTTTATTATTGCAAGATCAATCCCAGGGCTTTGAAAGGATTGATCAAGAATTAGCAGACATGAGCTCTTGTTTATTCCCTGTTACTGACTTTCTGTGTGTTCTTGAAAAATGCATCAGGTGCCTTCAGTTTAATAAACACTTACTGAGTTCCTCTTAAGAGTTAGGTAATGTAGGATGTGCCCGGCCATCAGAGAACAGAACTCATCGGTTTGTTGTATCTGTTACTGGATGTTATCCTGGTAGATATTTTCTTTAAAGAAGAGCTTATTTACTCATTCAACAAATGATCATTGGATGTATATATAGGGACTACATTGCAAAAACTATGAGCAAGGGACTATTCTCATGGTACATAGTATGAGATTATTCAAAACTTGGCAGACAAATATATCATTTGCTCAAATCATTATTGTGTACTTGAGAGTACAATAAGTGAGAGTCAGGTGGGCTAGGGAGAAAGGCTTGAAAATCAGTGAAATGGACAAGTACAGTATCACAACCATTGACTCGGGGAAGCCGGCAATTGTGAGGATAATGCAGGCCCAGAAAACTTTGCTCTGTTGCACATAAAACTATCATGAATTGACATCAACTCAGTGGCAACTATCAAGCCTGTCCTATCTATCTATCTATCTATCTATCTATCTATCTATCTATCTATCTATCTCTATCCTGTCCCCAATCACCATCAACCTTCCCAAGCCATTTCCTGTTAAGCACACAATAAATTAAAGCTCATGCTTGTGCAAATGCAACTTTCCAGAAAGATCCCTTGGGTACAAACCTTCCAACCAGTGTTTCTCCCTTACTGGCCTAATCCATGGTAAGTTTGTAGCCGCCACTGAAGCACACTGAGGTGGAAGCCTAGCTAAGCAGACTCAAGGGGCTATTACAAGGAGGAACAGCCTCTCTCCAGTAATGATTTATACACTTTATAGTTGACAGAGGTAAGATGGCCTTATTGACAATTTTTCCTCAGAGACCTCCCTAAGATCAACTTGTTTGAGCATGTACTTGTCTTTTAATTGAACCCCTATTAGTTATATAGTCTCCTTTGGGCCAGGGGTCAGGAGACAGGTCATCTGTGGTTCATGCTTACTAACTTACAAAATGAGTCAATTCTTAACGTTTGCTTCTTAAAGGCTATCTCTCATGATGGAGTTTACTTAAGAAGTGGCTTATATTTCATCACACAAAGAAGGTGGGAGAATTTTCATGGAGATTAGAACAGACGATGGTGATATATTTAACTCACCAGGTTAATATGAAGGCAGGCACAAAAACTGTGAAGACTTCTCGAGGTATCTACTGGTCTGAAAGTGTTACATGAAGGGTGATAAATCCTTAGAAATCCTTCTTAGTAATTAGGGAGTTAATAAATCAAATCGACAGTGTTAATCAATATATAAAGCCATAGCATTGACCTCATATGGAAAAAAGGAGAACACCAAATCTTTTAGTGTATTTCAAAGCTCTGATCCAAACTAGAGCAATAGTTCAAACACTTGTCAGACTACAATCAATTATTTCATAGATTTAACTGGTATGATTCCCAGGATAGTACAATGTCAGTCTGTAATCAAGGAGTTTCAATAGCTAATCAGAGGTTATAATTTAAGAAAATCAGGATAAGGCCTGCTTTTGAAAAAAGAATGATACTTTGCTTTTAAATTTTATAGTGGTGATAAAAATAATTTAAAGAAGTTTTTAGCACCTCATTCTAAAGGAGCTCAAAGCACTTAGCAAATATCAACTTATTATTCTTAAGAACCCTTCCAGTGGAAGTAGAAAAGAGAGCAATTATTGGTTAGTGTAGTTTATAGATTCAGTAGAAGAAATGCTATGTGCAATTATCTTCCTTTTTAGCAATACATCTTTTTTTCAAGTCCATGCTTTTGAAATCATTATTAAACTACAAATCCCACACTAGGGCTACTATTGGCAAAAGCACCAGTTTAGAGACAAGATTTGCCAGCTCTAGTTCTGATTGCCAGTAGTACCTAGAGAGTCTGAGGGTTGTTCTAGAACCAAGTTCATCAACCTCTATGCTATTCACACTTTGGGCTAGATAATTATTTGTTGTGAGTGGATGTATCCTGTGCCCTCTCATACTTTGCAACATGGGCTCAAGCATCACAGCAATTGTGAAGATGACGCAAGATCAGGTAGTGTTTCATTCTGTTGTGCACAGCTATGAGTCAGAACCAACTCGATGGCACCAAGCAACAACAACAACCCGCTAAATACCATAATATTGTCTCACCTAGGTTGTGACAACCAAAAATGTCTCCTAACATTGCCAACTGTCCTCCAGTGGGAGGGAATTGCCCTTGGTTATGAACTACTGCTTTAGAAGATCTCAAGCCCATCTGGCTCCTCCATCTCATCGTATCTCAGATAGATTATACATCGGGAGATGTGATGGGGGGTGGTGGTGGTGGCAAGTGTATACATCTTTCATTGACTCCCCAGAACCTACATGACACCTTTTAGCACAGATGGTGGGGACCTATTTGTTGTTACTCATGGTTGTCTCTTTCCAATGCTCTTTTGTTACAAATGTCTGGCTCTCTGCCATCTTGACTTTACTGGTGTTGTCTAGGCAAGTGGAACCTCACAACTGATTAGATTTCTTGAGTCTGGAATTCTGATCAGAATGTAGCTTCCATTCAATCTCTGGCCTCCCAAGTCATACTATACCATCCTCTGTAAGTCTTAGGTCCAGCTAAGTTCTTGTAATGTACCAACTAGAAATTTTAAACTTTTGAAAAATGTTAGGTCAGAAAATCCAAGCATTTATATTTTAAAATAGGATGATAACATAATTTTAAAACAAATAAGGTGAACATGATGACCATGATTAATATCACTGAACTGTGCGTGTAAGGATTGTTGGAATGTCTAAGTTTTGTTACATATATGTTTACCACGATTTTTTTTAATTAAATATGAATTTTCATTGTTTTGCTTTCTCTTTTTTTGAAAGTTTGAAGTAAGAAGAAGAAATAGGAAGCATGGGAAACAATTTTTAAAAATATGAATAGGAAGAGATCGAGAAGATGGCGGACTAGGCAGAAATGCTACACAAACCCTCTAGAATGAAGATATGGAAAACCAAATGAAATAGATGCTGAGTACAGTTCTGGAGCCCTGAGCATCAATGAAGGGATAGAGAAGGGAGTTGAATGTTTACTAGGAGAGGAAGCTAAACAGAAGTGGCAAAAAAAAAGAGAGAAAGATTGGTGACCTGCAGAAAGAGACTGGAGGAACCCGAGACTAAGGCCTTCGAGCATCCTTCAGGTCTGGAAAGACTCAATTTTCAGTCAAGAGTAGATGGATAGATAGGGGACAACACTAGTAAGGTCTGCTTACCATGGAATGGCCAATCTTTGAAAATCAAAAGTGCAACATTTACCTAAGGACAAAGTTGAGAAGGGATGGGATGATGAGTGCAATGGAAACAGGAACCAAAGGGAGGAAGTGGGATAGCTGTTGCTGCATGGAGGGGATTACAATAATTGAGGTGAGGCAAAGTCTATGATTTGTGGAATGTAAAACTCATGATGTTTTCTGTAAACCTTCAATTCACAATAAAAACTTAAAGAAAAGGAAGACCTGTGCTGGTCAGCCAGATGCAGTGCATTCCTCTTACACTTTGGTGAGCAGTGCTAATGAAAAGACAGTGCATTGGGATTTCAGGGGCAAACTGGTGACATGCAGAGATAAAAGTGTGATGTTTTTCTTGTTTCCAACACTCCCCTAGTGTTCAGAGGTGTGTCAAGCTCCTCCCTCTCTCACCCTCATAAACCCCTAACAAATCTCTTCCTCTTGCAGCGCTCAGAACTGTACAGTGGTGAGCCAAATCAAAGTGAGTCAGGAGCTCTTTGCGTCAACCCTGGCAGGTAAGTCCTGCTCCAAGCCTTCAGAGTTGACCCTGATCAGCCAGATGCAGGGAAAGTGGGTAGAGAAGACAGCTGAACTGTGCTTGCCATCAAATTCTACGTGTGTGGCCATCTTAAACTTTCAAAGTGAACTTTGAAGGCAGAGTGCAGTTGGTGGTATAGATGATTAGCAGAAAGAAAAGTACAAAGTTTGTTCTCATACCCAAATTACCCTGATGACCAGAGGTGTGTGTGGCCAGCCCCCACCTGTGTACAATCCAAACAAAGCTCCTGCTCTCCAGGAGGTCACAGGCACAGAAAAGTGGGATGATAACTAACAGCACCAACTTTGGAGCCTGGGATCAGGTGTGGCCTGTCCCATACCTGCAGAACAGGTTTTGGCCAGTCCTGAACTAGTGGGATCTCTCACCCTTGGCTGCTCCCTGGGATGGAAATAACTTGATCCCCTAGCTCCTCTGGGGTCTTCTTGATCTACTTCCAGATTTGGTGCCCGGAACAACTAACACTTAGGCCTATGTAGGACTGAGAGTGTCATCGTCTCCTCCTTTGCCCACCCATAATGTGAGCTCCTTGACTGGCAGGAGAATTTTCTTCACTTAAGAGTTTGGCAGCTGCCTTGGTATTTTTCTTCATTGTTTTTGTTTGTTTGTTCTTTATTCCCCTTTTTACTCTCTTTTAATTTCTCTTGCTTTTTGTTTTTTATCCTTTCTATCACCACGTTTGTTTTGTCTTCATTCTTTTACGCTTTTCTTTCTTTCCACCCTTCACTACTTCTTCTTTCTCTCTTTTTTCTTTTTTTTAATACTCCCTGCCTCCTTCTCTTTTACTTACCTCTCTCCCTAATTGTGTTTACCTTTTGTTCTTTCTTTTTATTTTCTCTTCTGTTTTTTTTTCTCTCTCTCTCTCCCTCTTTTTGGTTTTTATATTATTTTTCCAGCTGTTGCCTGTTTATTTTTTCCTATTTGTTTTCTTTTTTCACTGTTGTTTGTTTATCATTGTTTTTTCCCCTTCCTATCTTGTGTGTGTGTTCTCTTCTTATCTTACCTGAAAGAGAACAGCAACTGTGCCCATACATCCCAGACACAATTGTATTTTCCACAACTCCAGCCTCTGGGCAAGAGCCAATACCAGCTGCTATACACATCAGAGGCAACAGCCAACATGAGCCAAACCCCTCATAAGCTGACCTTATGCACATGCTTACATTCCATACTCACACCACTAGTTGGCAGTTTCTAAGTGCCTAAGAACACATCAATGTGCAACCATCAATTGAATATAAATACAACACTAAAAAGTCTTGTAAGCAACAGACAATTTCTGTTCACATGAAGAAATAAGACCCAGTGACTCAAACAAGTGACCGAGAGGCAGAGCTACAAAATGTATTTAAGGGAAAATGGCAATAGAACTACTTGAAACAGAATTCAAGAAAATGATACCTCCATATGATTAGCATAAAGGTTGGGGACAACAAGAAAGAATTCAGGAAAATACTACAGGAACAAACAAAAATTATAAAAGATTAGAGTTAATGCGAAACCTGCAAATTCAAATCCAAAAGTAATTTTAAGATTTCAGTAATGGACAATATGTTGAAAGGATTAAGGAGTAGATTTGAATCGATAGGAATCAGAATTAGTGAGCTTGAAGATACATCTGGCAATACTGAAAAAAAAAAATGGAAGAATGTCTAAGATTCCTGTGGGACATCATGAAGAGGAATAAGCTATGGGTGATTGAATTCAAGAACTGGTCAAGACCAAGAAAAGCACAAAAAAGATAGTCAAAGAGTTGTTGGAGGAGACGAGAAAATAAGCACTGAAGAAGCTTTGAAGAGCTGAACAAATCCCAAACAGGACAGATCTCAAAAGAAAACCACCAATACTGATCATAATCAAACTCCCAAATCAGGCTAAGAAACAACCCTGAGAGCAGCTAGGGAAAAATGAAAAGTTACCTACAAAAGAGAACGAATAAAATAAACTCTGATTTTGCAGTAGAAACCATGTAGGCAAGAAAGCAATGGAGAGACTTCGAGCAAGATGGCAGATGAGGTAGATGCACTACATGGACCCTCTACAACAAAGGCTGTAAAATGTTGTAACCATTATTGAAAATGATATAGTGATTCATTAGAAACTTGGAAGTAGAACTATCATATGACCTAGCAATCCATATACTTGTTATACATCCACAAAAAATAAGGGCCAGGACACAAATAGATACATGCACCCCCATGTTCATCACAGCATTATTTATAATAGCAAAAAGATGTAAACAACCTAAATGTCCATCAATGGGAGAATGGATAAATAAACTTTGGTACATATACACAATCTATTACAATGAAGAATGACAACGAACCTGCAAAACACCTCATAATATGTATGAACCTGGAGGTCATCATGCTGAGGGAAATTATTGTTGTTAAGTGCTTTCAAGTTGGTTCTGCCTCATAGTAACCCTTTGTAGGATTTCCGTGGCGTGGATGGTGAGCTTGAACTGTGGACCATGTGCAGTCCTGTGCATTAACCCTGTTACACTATTGTAAAAACTCAAGAAAAGATTTTCATGCATAAAGAAACATTCTTTAATAGTTACCATGGGTGGGAGAGAAAAGTGAGGAATTCACTGGCTAGAAGACTGACACATATCAAACTCAGGTGATGGGGAAGGAAATATTTAAGAAGAGGAGGTTAGCAGATGAACAATGGAGACAGGTGAAGACATAGGGTAGAAAGCATGGGATAGAGGTAAATACTGTTATATATACAACACAGGAACAGCAATATCAGATACACAAGCTAAAGAGATATTGAGCATACTCACAAATATATAAGGGTTTGACAGAGGATGTTTGCACATGAGTATTTACCTTTGCTGCAAATATACCCATGAATGTGGTGGAGCATTGTTGTTGTTGTTAGGTGTCATTGAGTTGGGTCCAATGCCTACTGACCCTGTATAGTATTTCCAAGGAGCAGCTGATGAGTTTGGACTACCAACCTTGTAGTTCAGACTGATCTTGTGATTAAGTGTTCATCTTACAGTGACACACCAGGACTACTAATATATAGGTTTCACAAATTTTCATGGTGGAGCATACAGGGGGGATAATGAGGAAAACTTCTTAAATGTTACCAAACATTTTAAGGCAACAAGTTGCTGTCTTGGTGGCTCAGAATCATAGTCTCAGGGGACACTGTAGTCAATTGGCATAACATACTGAGTAGCAGCAACTGGGATCTTAAAAGATCATGAATAACCATCAAAGGTGCAACTATTGGTTTCTTCATTTATGGAAGAAAGAAGAGTGATGAAAATTGAAGATACTTGTAATCAACTAGTCCAACGGAGTAATGGAACATATGAATGTGTGAGATCAAAAGAACTAGATGGTGTCCAGCTACAATAACCAACTTCTCTGAAAGGGATCACATTAGAAGGTCCTGGAAAGAGTGATGAAAATGTGAAGAAAAACTCTAAATTATAAAACAATTGGGCTTAGTGATCAGAAATAGACTAGAGGAACCCAATATAATGACCCACAACCATCCTTCAGGTCTAGAACAAAACTCACACTTGTAACCCAATTTTCAGCCAAGCAGTAGATAAGTTATATAATGGGGTGGAGGGGAGAAGGGGGACAACAACTCTTGTAAGGTAGGCTTACCATGGAATGGTCAATCATTGGAGATCAAAAGAGCAACATCATTTATGTAAAGATAAACTTGAAAAGGGATGGGAAGGAGGGTGGAATGGAAATAAGGATCACGGGAAGGAGCTGGGTTACTGGTTATAACATGGAGGGGATTACAGTCATTGAGATGAAACAAAGTGTATGATTTGTATAATCTAAAAATGGTGATCTTCTCTGTAAATCTTCACTCAATTCACAATAAAAACTTTCAAAAATATGTTTAAATAATGTGGTGTCTTAAAAATGTTTTATTTATCATGTTTTTCTTTGATACTCCTTTTATTTATTAAGCAATTATTGAGTTAAGTATTATCCCAGGCACTGATTTAAAAATAAAGTGAATAAGCAAAAATCAATATGATAGTATTTGATCTGAAGGTATGCACATTAAAGAAAGGTTGCCTTCTATATAACCACAGAACTCCAAGAAGTATGACAAAGTGTTCTAGGGAATAACAGAAGGTAGCACATCTTCCCTGGAATCATTTTGGGCTGAGAAAAAATTAAAAATGGAGATTGCTGCAATACTTTTTTTTGTTTTTTTTCTTAAATCAAACAATGCAGTGGGTAGAATCATTTCTTACATGGAGATTAATGTGGTGGCCAAGGCTGCGCCTTGGAAATTTGGAACCCTGAAAATCCTAAAACAGTACCTAAAACTGAAGCAAGCAAGCTATGCATGAACCACCCAGGAAAAGCAGGAAAGGTAGCAGGAAAGTGCGGCCTGGGGCCTGGGTAGTTCCCCATGCTTTAGTAGCTGGTAGGCACCATAAAGACAAGGGCTTTGTCTTCCTTGCCCTTCACTCCTGGCACAGAGTAGGCACTATACTAATATGTGTAGAATGAACGCATCCTACCAAATCCACCCTTCTTCTCCAGAGCTTCTACTACCTAGCTGGCAACACACATTGTCACTTTCCTATTAAGACTTGAGGACACTGAACAGACTTTAGAAGACTGATTCATTCTGTTACATGTTCTGAGAAACGACTAATTTTAAAGATAGGCTGACGTTTACTAAGAAGCGAGGTAAAAGGACATAGCAGGCAATGGGGATGGCAGAAGAACTGTCTTGAAGATGTTAAAGTACACATGGAAAATGGAGAATACCGCTCCCTAATCAACAGCATGTATCTTCTATATAACTACAGAACTCCAAGAGAAGTATAACAAAGTGTTTTAAGGTGCTTTTGTGTGTGAGTATGTGTACATGTGTGTATCTCTATGTGTATGTGTGTATACTGTGAGGATGTGTGTATGCAGTGTTTGTGTTGGGATTGTGGATGTTAATGAAATTTGAAAGCTAGGTTAGGGCCAGATCGTTACTTTGTTAATTAAGAACACAATAACGTATGCTCTTAATGAACCTCAATAGGTAGATATGTCCCCACATCAAATAATAATTATGCAATTATTATTTGTTACACTTTGCTCCCAAATTTTGTTTTAAAAAAACTGAATAAACTTAAGAGACTCTTGCTTTCTTAGTTTGTACTAGCTATTGGGATGTACGGCTACAATCATACACTGACAGAGAACTTCCAGAGGTTCAAGCTGGATTCAGAAGAGGCCGTGGAATGAGAGATATCATTGCTGATGTCCGATGGATCTTGGCTGAAAGC
>NW_006408539.1:3487575-3518819 GCF_000296735.1 Chrysochloris asiatica | reverse complement strand
GGTTCCGACTTGATGGCACCTGACAACAACAACAATTGGGATGTCGGCAAAAAAAACACAGCTCTTTCTTCCATTTCTTCAGCTCTAAAACGCAGACAGCTTAGATAGCATGCTGTTGCTGCTGTTAAGTGCTGTCTGGTTGGTTCTGACTCATAACAACCTTGTGCATGGTTTCCGAGGAGCAGCTGATGAGTTTGAACTACCGACCATGCAGTTCAAACTGACCTTGAGAGAGAATGCTCATCCTACGGAGCCACACCAGGACTCCTTATGTACCACACATGATAGTAATTAGTAATGTTCTTATCAAACAAAGTTACATAGTAGGAATTTCTTTTATTTTAGTTTGCTTTAGTGCTATTGGAACTACTAGTCAATCAAAGAATCCAATAAAACAGAAATCATAAAAAAAAATGGAAACATAGAAAATATCTTATTTTGATGGAAACAGACAAATTGAGTTTTATTTGCAAATCTTTTGATCTAGGATAAGTCACTTTTCTTTGAGTGTGGATATACCAACTGCAATTTTATATCATTGCAATGTGTAACCACACCCTCAACATTTCCAGTTTCATTTTCTTTAAAGTGAGCAAGAATTTTTAAACCACTGACAGAGCATTCTGAGTATAGTTTCTATCAAGAATTTTATGACACAGTGAGCTTCCCATATTAATTGGACAGCAGTTTTGTTGTTTGGGGGGTTTTTTCCCTAGGACAGTTTGCCTTTATTGAGACTTCTGAAAGCTCAACCTCTTTGTTAATAGTAATGTAGGAAAAAAACCTTTCTTTTCACAGTTATATACTATTGGTTATTGCAAGCAGTGGAGACAGCAGAAGTCATTAAGATGTGAAAGTACTTGCGGGAGGTCAAGAAATCCACAGCTCTCAATACACAGCATGTCTTTGTGTGTCCATACGCATAGACAGTAATAACTTACACTTGTTACAAGCAGATTGGAAAGTTTGAGAATTAACACAAGTGACTCTCAAAAGTTTTCAACTCAAATGACTCAGTTGGTAATGGTAGCTAGAACTGGGTTTCCTAAAGTGTGGTCTGCAGCTATGAGCACTCAAAGTGGGGTGGTCAGTATGCTTTTCAGACTGTGGTTACTCATCAACAGAATAGAATTGGTATCACCAAGAAGCTCTTTGAGATCTGTGGCCCCAACCCAGTACTACTAAAATGCATAGGCCTTTAATAGAATCCTCAGGTGTTGTGCATGCATATAGCATTTAGAGGTATTTCTCAAACTTTTAGTAGCAAGATTTTACATGATTTCTCAGTCCCTGACTGCAAGCGGGGAGATTTTTTAAATTGTTGAAGATTGCTCTTCAGAACAATTACTTCAGAACTTCAAAAGGTGGGTTCCCAGAATAATTGTTAAAGCAACTAGAAACTAACAAGTGATTCCAATGTACAGTGAACACTAACTTATTCTCAAGCTTAAGATTCATCAGAATCGCCTGGAGAACTTATTAAAACCAGATCTCAGGCACCACTCTGAGTTCTTCAGTCTAGAAATTGCATTTCTAATAGGTTTCTAGGTAAGGCGAATGTAATATGTGTAGGGAAATGACTTTTAGAACCAATGATTTAGAGGACAAGGTGTTGCTGTTAAGTGTCATCGAATAGGTACCTATTTATAGTGACCTTGTATAGGGTTTCCAAGGATCAGTTGGTGGGTTTGAACTGCTGACCTTATGGTTCACAGTCCAGTGCTGATTCTATAGTGACACACCAGGAGTCCAGAGGACAAGTGCTCACTTTAAATCAAGGTCTCAAACCAGTTTGAAATGGTTCTGTCATAGCCAATTGAGTTAATGCATTGTATAGCATCCAAATCTCTTGTGTGTGGGATTTTGACCCAAGAAGGAAACAGGCCATGGTGCACTGTTCAAAGATGATGGCATGCACACAAAGTGGCAGGTTTGGCTGCCATGTTTGAGTGGGGCATGGTTGCCAGTTTTCTATTCCAGTCAAAATCCCAAGGGCAAGATATTTGGTTGTTATACAATGTGTCTGCTCTGTTGGCCATGACTAAACCATTTTCAATTGGTTTGAAGTCCGACTTTAATCTGATGGGTTTGGATTAACATAGGTGACTTGATTCAGTGAAATGAAAAATCTTCAACTATTGTATGTTTCTGAAGTTAGAGTCCTCTCAAATCAGAGAACACTAAATTTTTTAAAAGGAGACTAAATGGAGAAGATTTGTATTGCAATTTGTATTGCATTAGGCAAATCTGCTACACAAGACCTTTTTAAAGTGTTGAAGAACAAAGATGTCAGCTTGAGGTCTAAGGTGCGCCTGACCTAAGCCATGGTATTTTCAATAACCTTATATGCATGCGAAAGCTGGACAGTGAATAAGGAAGACTGTAGAAGAATCGATACTTTTAGTTATGGTGTTGGAGGAGAATATTGAAAGTGCCATGGGTGGCCAAAAGAATCAATAGATCCATTTTGGAAGAAATGTAGCTAGAGTGCTCCTTGGAGGCCAAGATAGCCAAAGTTCGTCTCTCATACATTGGACATATTGTCAGGAGGGACCAGTCACTGGAGAAGGATATCATGTTTGGTAAGGTGGAGGGTCAGAGAAAAAGAGGAAAACCCCCAACGAGATGGATTGGCCAAGTGGCAGCATCGATGGACTCAAGCATGGCAACAGTAGTAAGGTTGGCCCAGGATCGGGCAGTGTTTCGTTCTGCAGTGCATAAGGTCAGTACTGGTTGGTACCAATTCGATTGCACCTAGCAACAACAACAACAACAAATGGAGAAGAAAAAGAGAAAATATCACAAAGTTGTTAAAAATATATATAACTTTATCTGACTGGTCTTTACAGGAGTAGTCAGTCTTAACACTTGCTTCTTTCTTTGAAACATAACTGTTAATCATCACCAATTTCTTAAAATAAGTCATTTTCCCATTTAAGACAAGCCCCTACATTTTCACCCATTTGGCATATTTCTGAATACAGACAAGTTACTTTATGCTTGTGGTATAAACTCTGAAGGAAACACACACAGGGGCTGGATGTAAAATTCCAGTGTTCTAGCACCAAATTACCAAAGACTGTTTTATATCTCATGCTGCATTTCTGCCTCAATTGAGTGAGTGAATTTTCAAGCACAGTCTTTGTTTTATTGCTCTGCCCAACTTAGCCTATGACAACCCTTCCGTATCCTTCATTGAGTCTTAACTCTAAGAGATTTGCAGTAACACAAATTGACTGGGAAATGAATGTTCTCTACTGTTCAGCGGAGTTTAAAAAAAAAAAAAATGTAGCAATGATTTATAAGGACAAGAAATTACAACAGTCTCCTGTTGGCTGGTGTAAATGACTGAGGTTCAAGTCCACTCAGAGGTGCACAGAAGAAAGACTGGCAACCTACATCTAAGAAAGCATCCATTGAAAGTCCTATGGGGCAGGATTCTAAAACGACACATGTGGGATCACCATAAGTTGGAATCAACTTAATGTAAGACTGGATTTTTATTCTCACTGCCTGGATAGGGTAACTAAGTCACTACAAGACTTTGTCCTGCAATTTACACATGGGTGTGTAGCAGAAGCAGTTGAAATTTGCCTCCAAGTGCAAGACATTTAGAAGTAATATCAGCTTGGCTACATTTGCTACAGTGCAAAAAAGGCGAACGTCAAGCAGAATGAGAGGAATCCAAGGAAATAATTACAAGTAAATGCAAGTGGTCATACACCAGTATCCGCACTGGTTACTATGCCCACAGGTGTTGCAGTGTGTCTAAATGCCATGCATCATGGGAAAAGGAAATGTCTCCTCTGAATTGGGTGAGGCCATAACTGTAAGATGCAAGAAAGAGTAGGCTCCCTACATCGCACTGCTTGGGTAAAAGTACTAAAGCATACTCTTGGTCAAACACACTAAAAAACTCCCCATGGTTTACAGGCATGGCAGGGCCAGAATCTGAAGCAGGGATAGTCTGTACATGGTAAAGGAATAGTTGGAAAATTGCCACTGGGTAGGAGGAATCCCCGCAGGATAGTCTTCTGCTGTCAACCTTCTTTGGAGCAGCAGATGACAGAATCTCTTGACACTTAGGACAGAGTTACCACAGGAGAATGAGACGCACCCCTGAGAATCAAAGCATGAAAAAGCCAGAGTCCTTTCATCCTGCCAAAGGGCTTCCAGAAGATGGAGACATTCCATCTATAGGACAACTTTCTGACACAGAGAGGAGAGGAGGAAGAAACAGGATCAAGGAGCTAGGAGAGAAGAGACTGATCTGAAATACCCATTGAGAAAGACACAGAAAAGAAACCATCAAATTATTGTCCTGGGGTTCCCAAATTACTGGTCACAGCCTTATAATCCTTACTTATTGTTCCCACCAACGGCCCAATTATCTTTGCTCTCTGGGATCTTAGTCACTTCTGTCCTTTGTTGCCTTCCTACAGAAGCAGAAAGTATCAGCACTGAGGATACTTGTTTTTAGAATAAACATGTTCCTGCAGGAGCAGAGGATTCTGCGGTCCAGTCTGAACAAAACCCTAGAAGGCTCTGTGGCAGGCAATTAAGACAATGAAGAATACTTACGGGTTGTCATAGGCTAAACTGGGCAGAACAATAAAACAAGTACTGTGCTTGAAAATTCATTCATTCAGTTGATGCAGAAATACAGCATGAAATACAAAACATTCTTTGGGCAATTTGGTGCCAGAACAACGGGATTTAACATCATGTCTCCTTCAGATTTCTATTCTATGGTAAGCACAAAGAAACATGTACATATTCAGAAATATGTCAAATATGCAACTCTGGCTTGAGTCCCTGCCTCGTGCTCAGGACACTGCTCACAGCCTTTCTACCCTGAAGTCCCAGCCATCTGCCTTCCTCCATGTCTGGTGATCTAAACTGCCTATTAGTCAGCCTTGCTGTGAGTCAACTCCCAATGAGAGGGGCAGCAATGCTGTGTTCATGAACTCTGCAACCTACCTGCCTCGGTTCAAATCCCAGGTATGCTGCTTAGCTGATGGGTAAGACTGGGCTGATTTGATGACCTCTGTCTCCATTTCTTCACCTGCCTAATGGGCTACGTTATCATCTACCAGACAGCACTCTGAGAAAGGTCCAATGCTGGTGTCTGTAAAGTGTTTGTAGTGATGGTACAGAGCAAGCACTATGTCTGTGATAAATACAAGTACATCCAGTTCCTTCTCAGACACAGTGATCCCGTACCCTGCCTGCCTCTTATCCGGTACTTCTGTTCTCATGTTTCATACTTCTCATTTCCCACGTTTCTACTATCTATAGCAAGCTCTGGTAGCGTAGTGGTTACGAATCGGGCTGCAAACCGCAAGGTCAGCAGTTCGAAACTATCAACCAGCTGCTCCACAGGAGAAAATGAGGCTTTCTGCTCCCATAAAGACTTACAGCCTCAGAAACCCTGTACAGGGTCGCTATGGGTTGGATCCGACTCAACGGCACTTAACAACAACAACATGGCAAGTATAGCTCAAGTCCATTTTCTAAAGTTTTAGTTCAGGAAATATTCAATATACTTAGTCAAGCACATCTCTCCCCGAAATCCTAAGACTCTGTTGAGAACACGCTCTCATCTCATTCTCAGCATATTATACTAAGCTCTCCATAATACTACTTTGGGAAAGTTGTTCAGAGGCAAGACCCTGATAGGTCATTCAAATCAGCCATGGACCTAGCACTGATGATACCAGGAGACTGCATGTGTCTTCAAGTAGCTAAAGCAACGGCCAACCCAACGATAGGGTCTCAAAAATTATGGTCTTTCCCACTAGTGCAAACTACCATTTAAAAGGATGAAAACTTGAGCTGATTAGAAATTCTCAAGGAGAAAGCAAATTCTGGCTCATTCAGGGGATGGAGTCAGGTCAGTTGAATGGCCTTTCCATCTCCCATGAAATATATAATTTGTACCTATTAAAAGGGACCAGGTACTGGATGGCTGAGTGGGTTTGAGTTATAGAGACCTTCATCTCTCAAGGTCATTGGTCTGAAGTCAGCCCACTTGGAGGGGAAGCCTATAAATTTAGTCTTCCTTGCAAGCCAAAAGTGCATTTTCATTAATTAGTGCTTAATATAAGTCTAAAGGATCATGAAAATATATCCATTCATTTATTCATTTAACATGAGGTTAATGCAAACTATGCCAGTTTTTCATGTTCATGCACTCTACAAATAGAAGAGCTTCTGTGAGAAGGGAGAAATAGAAAGAAAAGGGGAAAAAAGGAAAAAAGAAAATACATACAAGAGCAAAAACCAAAGGCATTTTTATGGCCTTTTCCCCAAAAGGGAAAAGAGTGTGCTTTGTTTATGTTCCACCTGGAATGTTTAAATAAGCTTTCTTGTGGAAATTTGATGGGGCATGGGCAAAAAAGGGTGGACAAAAATAAAGCAGACTTCAGGAGTTCGAACAAAGAGGAAGTTAATAGACCTGGACTCTGCTCTGGTATACCTCAGCTCTGGGACATAGGCCAAATCACCATGTGGGTGTAGTGACAGGACCACATCTTAGAATCTCTCCCAGTCCCAAAAGATTGAGGGTCTATAATAATTTAAATGATGGTTGATAGTTGCCATTGTGTCAACCCTGACACACAGCAACTTTATGCATGTTGTTGTTAAGTGCCGTCAAGTCGGTTCAAACTCAGAGCGATTCTGTACAGGATTTCCAAGGAGCAGCTGGTGGTTTTGAACTGCTGACCTTGTGGTTCACCATCCAGTGCTGATTCTACAGCACCACACTAGGAGGCCAACCTTATGTATAACAGAATAAAATGTTGCTAAGTCCTGCTTCATCTTTGGGATCATTAATATGGTTGAGCCCATTGTTGCTGCTAATATGTTGATCCGTCTTATGGAAAGCCTTGCTCATTTTTACTAGCCTTCTACAAAACATCGTATCCCTTTCTGGTGATCAGTCTTTCCTGAGGGCATGTCCAAAGCAGACACATCAAAGTCTTGCCATCCTTGATTTCAAGGAACATTCTGGTTGTATTTTTTTCTAGGACTGATTTGTTCATTCTTCTGGAAGTCTGTGGTATGTTCAGCATTCTCCACCAATTCAAATGTGTCCATTCTTTTGCCTTGTTTCACTGTCCAACTTCTATATGCATATGAGGTGCTTGAAAAGACCATGATTTGGGTCAGACATACCTTAGTCATCAACATAACATCTTTTCTTCTTTAAAATCTTTAAAGGTCTTTTACAATGGAATTGCCCAAGGCAATATTCGGAGAAAGAGAGAAATGTTCCCTGTATTACAAGAAAATGCACAGTAACAAGTAAAATGGAAGCCTGCCATTAATGATTAAATTGGCCTTGTCATATTAGGAGACTATCAGTTCTGTAGCAAACATGTATTTGGCACCCACAATAGATGGATCACTCAGAGATTCAACTTTATTTGACCTCTTGTGAGTCAGTACCATCCTTACGTTCATTCAGAGTCTCTTCCTTAAATTCTTACAAGCACTGTCTCAATCACAAATTTGACACTTGCTGTACAATGCTCTGGGTCTGTTTATGTGTTGTTCCCTTGCATGTGTAGTTATCTTGTCTTTCTTGCTAAAATCAAGGCTGTTGATAGATTTAGCTATGCAGAATAAGCAAACCTTAAATTCTGTCTGTAAGCTGTCACTTTTCCTTGCCTAACAAAATCATCAAAGCAAAGTTTTCAAATCTAGAATAACTCATGACTACATTCTAATGGATTTTTTCTTTAGTCTACTTGGAGAACATCACAGGTAACCTTGGCTTTTGTATTATGAATACACACCTATCAGAAGTGAGTTAGAAAAGCACTGGGCCAACTGTCCACCTGGGTCAGAGACTTAGTATAACTTCACACTTTCTAAGAGATAGATTTCAACAATATTTATAATGTAAATATACACAGACATCAGACATGCAATTAAGATGATTTGAGATATAAGCAGTAGACCATTAGATGACCTTTTCCTCTGCTTGCTTGGAAGACCCCCATCAATTCTCTCTACTCTCAAATTAAATTTGAGCAAGTCAAGGATAGTAGCAGTCAGTCAAAATAGCAATGAAATCCAACAAAGTTTGATAGATAGCAACATGGATGAACTGGTGAAAATTGGGGCATATTACTAGCTATATATGTCCAGCTGCAAAGGTTAATTGTTAAGTGGGTTCATTACATTCCTGCCACAAGAAATCATGCTTTGACAGCAGAATCTCAAAGGACCAACACTGAAAAATTCAAACAGCAGCTGTTATTGCCTAAATGACTAAATGTTCTTAATAAAAATATCAGATAATCCAACCTCAATTAATTCAGAGCTCATTTTTCTGGTCCCTTGCATTTCAAATTAACAAAGTTTTTACTCTACCTGACTGGTAAATGTTTCCTATCACATTCTATTTGCATCTAATTATTTTCTCAAGGCACCAGCTTGAAGTGGTCTATGGAGCATATGGGTTATTACAGATTTCTCTACAGGTGAAGATATCAGCATTGTCAGACGTCACCTGCATTAGTGGGTCCTGGTTTCTGTCATATGGTTATCACAGTTCACTACAAAAGACAGGTAATTGCCTTCTAATAAGAGATAATGGACTCATGTCTTGTGCATATACTAGTATATGTGTGTGTGTGTGTGTGTAACACCAACTAATGTCATTTGCATTGAGTATTTACTAAGCCCTCCAGACCAAGTTCTGTTTTGTAGAAGGCACACTATGATCTAAGATAAGTATATCCAAGTTAAGGAGAATAACAAAGTACCCACAGAAGCATACTACTCTCTTACTAAAAGTTACAAGGTGAAATTTCTATTAAACAGTTATTGAGGGCAGGAGTTTTCTAATTCTTCATTATCTTCCTAAGATACATAACAATTCCCTACACAAAGTAGCAAAGCACAGCCATTTGGGAAAGGGGAAAAAAAGGAAGAGTAATTTTTAAACAAATACTACTTAGAGGTTAGCCATCAAAGAGGCTAAAGGATTTAAAGAGCAGATATACTCTCTACTTGGGAATATCCAAGAAAAGCTCTATGAAGGAAGTAAAACTTGAGCTAGATCCAAATATTTTAGGAGGAGTTTAGATAAAACCCACAGAACTCAATACTAGGCTCCCACTACCGTTACCAACACTCATCTGTCAGCTTGTCACACTATGTTGGCTTGTGTGTTGCTGTGATGCTGGAAGCTATGCCACAGGTATGTTAAATATCAGCAGGGTCACTCACAGTGGCCAGGTTTCAGCTGAGCTTCCAGACAAAGACAGACTAGAAAGAAGAAGAGGCAGATTATTTAGTCACTGAAAACCTGATGGATAGCAGTGGAAGCTGTCAGCACCAGAATATTGACTATTGAAACATGATGAAGAGCATCAGAATATTGTCAGATAGAGTGCCAGAAGAGGAGCCCCTCAGGTTGAAAGGCACTGAAAATACGACTGGGGAAGAGCTTCCGCCTCAAAGTAGAGTTGACTGTGATGATGCAAATGGAGTAAGGCCTTTGGGACCTTCATTTGCTAGTGGGGCATAACTCAAAACAAAGACAAACAGCTTTAAACATGCATTAATAATTGGAACATGGAAAGTATGAAGCATAAATCTGGGAAAATTGGAAGTTATCAAAAATGAAATGGAACGCAAAAAGATCGATATCCTCGGCATTAGTGAGTTGAAATGGACAGGTATTGGCCATTTTGAATCTGATAGCTACATGGTTTACTATGCCAGGAATGACAAATTGAGGGGGAACGGTGTCACATTCATCATCAAAAAGACCATATCAAGATCTGTCTTGAAGTACAACACTGTCCGTGATAGGATAATAGCTATACGTCTACAAGGAAGATCAATTAACACCACTATTATTCAAATTTACACACCAACCACTAAAGACAGTAATAATGAAACTGAAGAATTCTAGCAACTTCTTCAGTCTGAAATTGATCAAGCATGCAATCAAGATGTATTTTGTATTGATAATTACTGTCAATTGGAATGCAAAGGTTGGAAACAAGGAGGAAGGCTCAGTAGTTAGAAAATGTGGCCTTGGTGATAGTAATGATGCTAGAGATTGTATGACAGAATTTTGTGAGACCAATGAATTCTACATTGCAAATACCTTTATTAACAGCATAAAAGATGACTATACACATGGACCTCAACAGATGGAATACGCAGAAATCAAATTGACTACATTTTTGGAAAGAACGGTGGAAAATGTCCGTATCATCAGTCAAAACAATGCAAGGGGCAGACTGTGGTACAGATTATCAATTGCTCATATGCAAGTTCAGGCTGAAGCTGAAGGTAATTAAAACAAGTCCACGAGAGTCAAAATATGACCTGGAACATATTCCACCTAAATTTAGAGATCATCTCATGAACAGATTTGATGTATTACACACTAACAAACAAAGACCAGAAGAATTGTGGGATGACATCAGAACATCATACAGAAGAAAGCAAAAGGTCATTAAGAAGACAAGAAAGACAGAAAAGACCAAAATGGATGTCAGAAGAGACTCTGACAACGTAGAGATACTAAAGTAAATGGAAGAAATAAGGAGGTAAAAGAGTTGAATAGAAAAATCAAAGGGCATCTTGAGAAGACGAAGTCAAACATTTTAATATGTTCAAAGATTCGGAGTTAAAAAACCAAAATGGAAAAATACGCTCAAACTGAGGGAACTGAAGAAAAATTTCAAGCCTCAACTTTCAATATTGAAGAATTCTAAGGGAAAAAATATTGAATGGTGCTGAAAGCACCAGAAGATGATAGAGTAACTGTACCAGAAAGAGATTGTTGATGTTCAACCATTTGAAGAGATACCATATGATCAAGAGCCAATGATCCTGAAGGAAGGAGTCCAAGGTATATTGAAAGCACTGGCAAAGAACAAGGCACCAGGAATTGAATTAATACAAATGGAAATCTTCCAAAAAAAACCCGACACAGCCACAGAGGCACTCACTCATCTATGCCAAGAAACTTGGAAGACAACTACCTGGCCAACTGAGTTCTAAAGATCTTTAAAATCCAAAGAGAGAATGCAGAATCATCAGGCAATATCATTAATATTCCTCACAAGCCCAAATTTTGCTAAAGATAATTAAAGAAATGGCTGAAACTATGCATTGACAAAAACTTCCAGAGGTTAAAGCCAGATTCAGAAGAGGACATGGAAGCAGGAATATCATTGCTGACATCAGATGGGTCTTGACTGAAAGCAGAAAATACCAGAAAGACTTTTACCTGTGCTTTATTGACTATGCAAAGGCTTTAATTGTGTGGATCCTGATAAGCTATGAACAGCATTGCAGAGAATGAGTATTCCGGAACACTTGCTCTCGAGAAACTTGTACATAGACCAAGAGGCAGTTGTTTGAACAAAGGAACACTGAATGCTTTAAAATTAGGAAGAGTATGCTCCAGGGCTGTATCCTTTCATCATACTTATTCAAACTATATGCTGAGCACATAATTTGAGAAGCTGGATTATACGAAGAAAAACATGGCATCAGGATTGGGGGAAGACTCATTAATAAATGATCTGTGATATGTAGATGATACATCCTTGCTTGCTGAAAGCAAAGAGGACTTAAACCACTTCCTGATGAAGATCAAAGACCTCAGCCTTCTGTAGGGTTACATCTTCTTCGTTTATCATGATGTTATTTTTTAGTCCACTGATGAGGATTTTTGTTCTCCCCACTGGATCAATAAATAACATCACGATAAATAGAGAAAAGACTGAAGTTGTCAAAGACTTCATTTTGCTCAGAACAAGTATCAACACTCTTGGAAGCAGCAGTCAAGAAATCAAAGGATGTATTGCATTAGGCAAATCTGCTGCACAAGACCTCTTTAAAGTGTTCAAGAGCAAAGATGTTAGCTTGAGGAATAAGGTGCGCCTGACTCAAGCCGTGGCATTTTTTCAATAACTTCATATGCATGCGAAAGTTGTGCAGTGAATGAGGATGACCATAGAATTGATGCATTTGTGTCATGAGGTTGGAGGAGAATATTGAAAGTACCATGGACTGCCAAAAGAACAAACAAATCTGTGTTGAAAGAAGAACAGCCAGAATGCTCCCTGGAAGTCAGGATGGCCAGAGTTTATCTCTCATACTTTGGACATATTGTCAGGAGGAACTAGTCACTGGAGAAGGATATCATGTTTGGTAAAATGGAGGGTCAGAGAAAAATAGGAAGACCCCAATGAGATCGATTGGCATGGGGCAGCAGTGATGGGCAGAAATGTAGCAACAACTGAGGTTGGCACAGGACCAGGCGATATTTTGTTCTGTTGTGCGTAGCGTCACTACGAATCGGTACTGACTCAATGGCACCTAACAACAACAACAAACCTCATAGATTTGTGGTTTGGTGGTGGAATGAGATAATCCATGTAAAGTACTTACAACAGAGTTTGATACATGATAATACTTAACTGATATTGTTAAGTGACTTCTAGTAGGTTCCAACCTATAGCCACCCAATATAAAGTTTCCAAAGAAAACTGTTGAGCTTGAACCACTGACCTTGTGGTTCAAAGTGACTTTGCAGTCCAGTGCATTAACCCACAGCACCACACCAGAACTCCAGTAATAGATAATGTTGTTGTTGTTATGTGCCGTGGAGTCGGTTCCAACTCATAGCGACCCTGCACAGGGTTTCCGAGGCTGTAAATCTTTATGGGAGCAGACCGCTTCATCTTTCTCCCGCGGAACCGCTGGTAGTTTTGAACTGCTGACTTTGCGGCTCACAGCCCGATTCTTAACCACTATGCTACCAGACCACCTTATTATAATAGATAATAGTGGCTGTTATTACACAGCAGTGCTCTCTGGGTTCTCTGCTGCAAAGGACCATTGTTCAGTTTGTGTTCTGTGTGTTATGATCTGTCTTGTAGTCTGCTGTACATGACTAGGATGCAGCTGACACAAAATTCAAATGAACACCAGAGCCTAACAAACACCCCAAATGATCTGATGTTGTTAAATGCGATACAGCCAATTCCAACTCACAGCAGCCCTGTGTAAGGTTTCCAAGGAGGGACTAGTGAATTTGAACCAACAACTTTGCATTTAGCAGTCCAGTGTTCATCCTTCAGTGCCCCAGCAGGATTCCTCTAATTGGTCTATATTTAATGAGAAGAGTCCGTTATCTGCTTGCTTAGATATTGGGTCACTTTGACAAAACAGTTTTTAAGTATTGAGTAATCATTTTGTGGACCCAAAACATGGGCCACAGAGATTTAGTAGTAACTCTAGTAAAGTTCAGTTATTTATTTTTTTATTTACTTCTCCTTGTTCATAAAAAAATTCCCCATGAACTACAAAAAACAAACAAACAAACAAACAAACAAAAAACCCAAAAACCTTATTTTGGCATTTAGGAACCTTCACAATCAGGTCACATCTGAACTTTTGAATTGATATCTCATGACTCTGTTTTGCAAATGTGAGGTTCTAGTCCAGCAAGTTTTAGACAGCTTCAGGAATGAGGCACAATGATGTGGGGTGGGGTGGAGAATTCACCCTATTTCAAGTTCTTTAAAAACTTTTCTGATTATCTCAGATTCTCTTATTTCTCTGGTGTCTGTCTTTCCCCAGGCACCTAGTCTGTCTTGTTGGTCAATGTATTCCTGATGCTTAGAACAGTATCGGATGTATACTAATTGTTCAGTAAATATTCTTTGGATGAGTAAGTGAGAGATTCTGGTGCTAACCACATTTAAAATTCACTTTACTAGATACATTACTCAACAATACTATATTCATTGGCATGTAAGACAGGCTTAGTAAATGATGGTTGAATGAACCAAAATGAGTAATATGGAAGAAATGGGTAGGAAGGAGTGGTGGGAGGGACCTATTGGGAGAGAGGGAAACATATTGTAGAAAGAGTGGTGTCAATAAACTGCTAGGATAAATAGCAAAATAATACTAACTCCAATGAAGAGAAAATGATATATGAGAAATAGTAAGCACCAATGGAAAACTCCCAGAGCATGGTGACAGACTAGACATGGAAGAGGAATCAATGATAATGCCAATGTTGGCAATTGGATGACTAGGAAGACTGAACCAAGAGGGAAGATATTCAAGGCATTTGTGGGATATCTGGAGAGAGATGACAAACTAGAAAGTGTCCAGCTGGAAGTAGAAAATACACAAATAAGATGACTTTATTTCATGTTTACTAATATTGTGTAAACTCGTCCCACAAAGATTTACAACCTCAGAAACCCTACACGGGTTCTTATGAGACAACACTACTTGACAGACTGAAACAACGGTAACGGCAATCCTATGCAGGTTTCGAAACTGTAAGTCTTTGCAGACACAGACAGCCTCATCTTTCTACCTCAGAGTAGTTGGTGGGTTTGAACTGCTGACCTTGTGTTTAGCAGCCCAATGCCGAACCCAGAGCACCACCAGGGACTCCTTATATTATGTAAAGATCTTGGGAAACAGTGCCAGAAGCTCTTTAGGGACTTCAGAATAGGAAACCAAATGAAGGGGATTCAGGGCAGGGACCAGGAGGTAGTCTGAAGCTGTACTTCATAAAAACAACAAACACTATCAATCAGCCATATCATGGAATAAGGTGCCGCATAGAACAGATAACTGATATCAGGGTGAGGTTAAACCTCCCCAGTTCTTCACTTGACTGCATGACCTCTGTACAGAGAAGTGTCTTCGGATGAACCACTTTGTACTGTAGCTGATACACTTCAGCATTCATGAGCTTTTGTTTCTAAGTGGAGACATTTCTTCCCTTTCCATGGTTCATGGTTTTTCTCAGAGGGTTACTGTGTGCTTGCACTTGCCTCTTTTTAGTTGAAAATTCGTTTTTGTCATGTTAAGAGCCCAGAGTGGATGATTTCCCAGTACACAGTGTCTAAGTTGAAGACATAGTCTTATCTATAAAATGAACAGTCATTTAATTATGTCATGGCCTATAAAAGGAGTATATGAGACTTACCCAGCTTTCTTTTATGTTGTACCTGCAATTAGGATGACTCCTGTATTTTCTAAATTAATCTAGTATCCTACTGTGTAATAGTTAACCTACTGATCTTTTCATTCCTTTAAAGTCTCCTTAAATTTAGCAGAATCTCATTTTCCTTCACAGGACAGTTGACGTGGCTCTTTTTCTCTTTCCTGTATCATAAATCTTGGCAAGGACACTCAATGAAAAGGAACAGTCCATGGAAGGAACCCTGGCTCAGAGACCCGAGGGAGGCTGAAACAAGCCAGCAGAAGCCTGGCCCATGTCTCAAGGGAAATTTAGCTCAACCCTCTAAGGCTTGGAGGGTTAAGAAACATACCTTCCAAGCTAATAGAACACTTTATTTGTAAGAAGAATTTTCGCTATGAGGACAAGATAAGGTATGAAAGTTGGAAGGGTCAGAGTAAGAAGAAACTAGAGCAGCCATTTCATCCAGAGTGCCACAAAGGATTGTTGTGGTGAATTAGCTGGTATCATAGGGCTGGGACAGGATAGGGACCCAAGAGACAATTCCAGTAGGTCAAATCCTGCCAGATATAATGTAAATTATTACCACTGCTTGTGATTCCACCAGGAATCTGAAACCCCAAATCCAGTTTAGGCTCTGCTATGAGCTTCTTTTGAGATTTGGGAGGCTCATTTCATCTTTGACTTCAATTTGCTAAACTATAAATCAAGAGGTGTTTGCTAGATTATAATCCTAAAGTCCCTTTCATTTGTCATGTCCCCTAATCATTTGCCTTCAGCAACCTCCACGTAGAACCAAATACAGAGTAAGTCTGGGAGCAGGTGACGGAATACAGGGAACAGGGAGGATGTTCGTGAAAGTAGAGGAGTTGGGGCAAGGAGGAAAGTTGAGTGAAGTAGGAAGGTACAAAAGGGAATAGCCTTCAGTCCAGCATGCACTTTTCCTTTCATCTCTTTCTGTCATTAACATTTCAGGGGATGTCAGAACCACAACATTTTTTGAAGAAGCTTTTCATCAGAGAAGTAATGAGCAACATATTTACACAAAATCAACAACCACAAAATGAGAATACAGGCGACTTAGTCTGAGGAAGACTTTTCCTTAAAATTAAAAATAAAACAATAAATGATGTTATGGGGAAAAAAAATCAATTTAAAATTCACATAAGATAATGATTTCTGGAGGGTAATTAGAAATCCATCTGATTCTCTAAAGGCTTACCCAAAATTCATACTTAATCAAGCCTTCAACAGGTACATTTCTAGACACTAGATACATGGTTTTATATAATGAAAATCAAGACATCTATTATTCATTTACAAAACCAAAGGCTTTCTTACATCCCATATATGTTTATATGAACATCATTAGTATGAGACAGGAGTCCTGGTGTGGCCCCATAAGATAAGCACTGGACCTCAAGGTCAGTTTGAACTGTAAGGTTGGCAGTTCAAACTCATTAGCTGCTCCTGGGAAACCCTATGCCAGATAGTTATGAGTCGGAATCAACTTGACAGCACTTAACAAGAACAGTGTGAGACATTTATGGAATTTAGGATTGATGTAATATCTGATGATTTTCTGCTACAAAAAGTAAATCTAAAAAAGTATGGGGCTCTTCTCATCTTCAAAGAGCTTGCAATGCAGTTGAGCGATGCATCCAACACAAGTTGCAGAGAGAACGACCAGGGAAGACACTCCTACTCAGTTCAGTAAATTTCTAAGGACATTTTTGGATGTCAGGAACTCAAGACACAAACATCAAACAACCACCTTGCAGATTAGCAGCAGGTATATTTGCAAATCATTAACTCTTTGGTTGTTGTTGTTAAGTGCCATCAAGTCAGTTCCGACTCATAGTGACCCTGTACAGGGTTTCTGAGGCTTTAAATCTTCATGGGAGCAGAAAGCCTCATCTTTCTTCCACGAAACAGCTGGTAGTTTCACACTGCTGACCCGAGGTTAGCAACCTGATTTGGAACCACTACACTCTTTGGTAGAGTATGCTAAATTCTATTAGAGAAATGTACATATAGTATTATAGGAAAAGATGAAGAAAAATACCATTTGATTGTTGTTGTTAAGTGCTGTTGAGTCAGTTCCAATTCATAGTGACCAGAATCCTGGTGTGGCACTGTAGGATAAATACTGGAGTAATAACAAGGTCAATGGTTCAAATCTACCAGTCAGTCCTTAGAAAGACTATACAGGGTCACTATGAATCAGAACCAACTTTAGCCACTTAACTACAACAACATTAAGATGCTACTGAGACTGGTTTTTGCACATCTGCTGCATAAGACCTCTTTAAAGTGTTCAAGAGCATAGATGTCAGCTTGAAGACATGGTATTTTCAATAACTTTATATGCATGTGAAAGTTGGACAGTGAATAAGAAAGACCATAGAAGAATTTATGCATTTGAGTTATGATGTTGGAGGAGAATATAAGAAGTACCATGGACTACCAAAAGAACAAACAGATCCGTGTTGGAAGAAGTACAACCAGAATGCTCCTGGGAAGCCAAGATGGCCAGACTTCGTTTTTCATACTTTGGGCATATTATAAGGAGGGACCGGTCCCTGGAGAAGGAAATCATGCGTGGTAAAATGGAGGATCAGAGAAACAGAGCAAGACCCCCATAGAGATGGACTGACAGAGTAGCAACAGCAATAGGCTCAAGTGTAGCAATGGTTGTGAGGTTGGTGCAGGACTGGACAGTGTATCATTCTGTAGTGTGTGGGGCTGCTATGAGTCCGTACTCACTAGAAGGCACCTAAGAGCAACAACAATAAGGCTGGATTACCTGATGTTGCCACACAGGTTGGCTAAATCTCCAAGACCTCCTCTTCTCCTGGGCAAACAATGACAACAGTGCTTCATACCCTTTCAATACCTAGCTGACTGAACTTGGCATGTGGATCATCTAAAACTTCTGTGTACAGGGACAGGAGGGGAGAGGGCCCCTAAGTTACAGGTGGAGAGTGCCAGGCACTGAATGTTTAAATCACTTGCTGTGTGTTTCCAAAGAGACCTGGGAAGGAAGGGAGATAAAGAGAGGTTACCAATGACTCCTGCTCTAGGCTCTATCCAGCCACTTCAGACCACCTAGTAGCAGAGAAAACAGTACTCCTAGGGAGATCCCTCCTCCTGGCAGGTCCTCATTACAGCCTGGAGATCAAGATCAATGTCTATTATCCCTTCACCCAGAGCACCTGCCCAGTCAGTGGAGAGATGCCCTGTGCCTATTAACCCTTTCTTCACTGGCCTTCAGGATATCATTTCCCAATGCCCTGACCTTTGCTATAGACAATGGGATATTATGATAGAAAGACTTAAGTATCAAATTTTCTACACATGAGAAAACCCCTGGATCAACAACTGGATTACTGGAAATCCCATGAGCAATTAGTTCTCATTTACTCATCCGCCTGGTACACCTTCATGCTAGCAGAAGTTTAACAGGAAGCAGGATGCCTGGATTGTAGTGTTTGCTAATTTCCATGGCAAAGACTTAAGATGACAATTTCAACTAAAGAGAGGTCAGCATACTTTCAAAACTCCTGAACATTTAGCAATTGTCTCTCACAAGCACACCACTGACATCCGTTCTCTAAACATTTTCTGTAAGTCCAACCTCAAGCCTCTGGCCAGGTCCAGCCTAAATGGTAAGCACAAAGCTAGTACATGATTTACACTCACCAAGTATCTGTTCAAGAAATTGAATGCATAGACTATCTCCTCTTCAAAAACGATTTTCTCAATTCCCACTGTCCTCCTTGGGAACTAGAATTAAACTTTATCTTTCATAAATTTTAATAGCATTTCTTTTCTGACTCTTTTATGGAACTTTCATTTTCCACCTTTTTATTTATTTATTTATTTATTTTTATCATAGCACCATGTTAGTCAACATTTATCCAACCCTTACATAGCTGGAACATATTTTTATCTCCTAAGCTAGATGCTAAACTTCTTGAGGGTAGAAATTATGTCTTATTTATCTTTGTATCCCTGAAGGATTTTTTTTTCCCTGTTCCTTGCACAAAACCAACACTCAATACAAGTTGAATGAATGAATTCTGATGGCTCAAGGATTGCTCTGGGCTGCTTATGGTTTGAAAACATATCAATGCTTCTCTGCCTGAAAGGGGAAACATTGATATGTTAATGTCTTAAACTAGGATGCTTCAGCTAGAAAAATAAAGAAAAAGGGTGTTGAGTAAAGTATACTCTTTACCAAAACAATGCAGCACTTTAACAATACACTGTCCTATAATCAAAGAACAGGAGCACTGGGGGTCTGTGTAGTGTTGTTACAGGGACCACAGGGCTGCTCTGTACCTGGCACTGTATTTCTCCTTGCCTGTTTTCTACCCTATTTTGAATTCCCCTCCCTTAGCTACTACCTGTTTCTCAGCCTGCTGATCAAATCAGTATCACAGTAAGACCAGCAGCGGTTTATGTGAGGTATTCGCCAGAACATGACTTCTAATGGTACTCTATGTAGAATACTGACCATGCTTCTGGTTGTTGTTGTTAAGTATCATCAAGTCGGTTTTGACCCATAGTGACCCTGTATAGGGGTTCCAAGGCACAGGTGGTGAGCTCGAACTGCTGACCGTGTGGTGTGGTTCAAACTGACTTTGCAGTCCAGTACATTAACCCACAGTGCCACACCAGGCTTCTGATTAGGCGTGTGAACATTCAAAATTCCCTAAATTATTAATTTCCAAAACCAATGAGCATGAAGATGGTGCAGAGATAGGTAATGTTTTGCTTGGTTCTCCATGGGTCATGGAGAATTGACGTTGTGAATCAGCTGCAATTAGCAACAACAAACTACTATACACTGTCAGAATCATTTGTACTAACATGTTCAGAAATAGTGTTCAGTGTGAAATGTGCTCACTAGTATTTTAGATGTTACTCTTCAGACAGAGAGAACTAAATGTGTAAGATTTATTACAAACAAGGTTGAAATACTAAGTGACTAAAAGGGAACTGCTGTTGCCACGAAAGGCAAGATAGACGGCACACAGTTGATCTCAAAAGTAGTCGTACTGTTTGTCTCTGAACAGTTAAGTAAATTTGTTTAATTTTCAGGACAGAGCATTGTTGTCAGTTTTGACTCATATCCACCATGTATAGGGTTTCCAAGGAGCAGCTGGTGGGTTTGACCCTCCTACCTAGTAGTTCAAACTGATGTTGCAGTCCGGTGCATCATCCTGCAACTCCATAAATGGTTACAATTATATTACTCCCTCCTTGTCTTCAACTATCCTATATTTTTTCCCTTCTTTGAAAATCACAGGATCGCACTATTTTATTTCTGCTTATTTTATGCTAACATTGTCTCGTTTCATATTGTAAATTACAATATAAAACCTCCATTTCATCTCTAGATCACATCTCATTGCAAATGCTTATAGAAGCAATGGTTCATAGTGGTTTGTAATTTTGCCATAGAATCCCTTCTGTCTCCATAGTCTTATTTAAGAATCTGATATCAAACTATACTTGCTGTGCCTTTGACGATAGTGTCTCATTTGTATCTAACACTCTTTATTCCATGAAGCCACAGCAACACTGCGAATGCAAAGCTGCGATTTGGAACCAGGTGTTTGAACTTTTGAAACCTTTGGTGGGATTGCTGGTGGTGCTGGCATGAAAGACTGTGTGAGTGAGAAGCAGCAAAGTGTACATGTGGAGACTTGGCAGGCCAAAAGACTTGTTTTATAGCTTTAATTGTCATGACTTTGTGGTGAGAGTTTGCAAAGAGCAATGATAGCAAAGAATGTGAGGATCTTTCTAACACTCAAGGAGAATCCATATCTGTTTAAAGACTTTGAATAAGTTGTTTTTGTCCTGTAGGATAAGTATTGGACTGCTAACCAAAGTCGAAGGCTCAAATCCATTAGCTTCTCTTCAAAAACCCTATACAGGGTCATGAGAGAATCAGAATCCACTGGATCACACTTAACAAGTTAGTTAAATATGTTAAGCAAAACGATTTGTATGTTAACCCTCATTAATGCTGTGGATTCTGATGAGTATTATTTTATTGTTTGTTTTTTTTTCCATTTTATTGTGGTAAAATATAAAGAGCAGAAACCATGCAGGCAAGAAGGCAATAGGGTCACTTTGGTTCAGAACTGACTTGACAGCTGCAAGTTTCTTCACAAATCACTCTTAGTGACCATTAAGCATAGGGTGTAGAAGGGATGCTCTCTGGTCCTTGTCCCAGAAATCCCAGGATGCAGAACCCATTTCCTTTGGTCCAGTAGAAATTGTCTTATATTCAAGGACCTTTGAACTACCTAGCAGAACTGGTCAGAGAGTTTGCATCTGGAGACACTAGAGATAATGACAGCATTGATTTGTCCTCTCATCTTCTAGTATCTCAACCCGGTTCAGGTCTTCTAACATTCACCTTCATCTCTTCACTGTGAGGTGGACTCTAGGCATAGCTAGCCTGTTCTTTCTTTTCTGCAGATAAGAAAATTCTCTAGATTGTCCCTTTCCAAGTGATCAACTTATATTGCTCTGTTGCTCTACAAATTTGTTTTTCTTTTTTTCAGATGATTATTTTTAAATATTTTGTACTTTTTTGTTGTTTCTAAGTGCTGTCGAGTTAGTTCTGAATCATAGCAACCCTGTGTAGGGTTTCCTAGGAGTAGCAGGTGAAGTTGAACTGCCAACCATGTGGTTCAAACTGACTTTTCAGTCCAGCACATTATCCTGTAGTGCCGTATCTTAGACTCTCTAAATTCTGATAGCTCTTCTTGAGGGGAAGTAATTTAGAAAGTAGTGATTGCAAGTTTAACAACATATAACAATAAGCCTGGCAGAGAGAAGCAAGAACAAGAGAGGGAACTAGGAAGGGAATTTGAAGTTCAAAGCGATGGTAAACATATGCAATTTGCTGATTGGAAAGCCTTATGTTTGCAAACTACTCAACAGCCAATAAATGAACATTCATTGACTCTATGATTTTCAAGGATTCTCCTTGATACAAGGCCTACAGTGAATAAAATAATCTCTTCCCTTAAGGAGATGGCAGGTTAGTTTGACAAACTCTAGAAATACAGAGCTAAAACTCAGAAGCATGCATAGTAAAGGAAGCCCCCATATATGCCATATTCAGTCACAAACGACCACATATTGTATGATTCTATTCATATGCAATGCCCAACATAGACAAATATATAGAAAGAAGACAGTAGATTAGTGTTTATCCAGGGCTGGGGAATGGGTGGCTTATAAATTCACAACTAAGGGGAATAGGGTTTCTTTTTGGTACATTAAAAATATTGTAATATTGGTTGTTATGATGGATACCCAACTCTGACTACACTAAAATATGTAAGGAGCCTGGTGGTATAGTGGATGAAGTATTGGGCTTCTAACCTCAAGGTCAGATGTTTATACTCACCAGCTACTTTGCAAGAGAAAGATGAGGCTCTCTGCCCCAATAAAATTTTACAGTCTTGGAAACCCCATGGGGCAGTTCCACACTGTTCTACAGGTCACTATGAGTCAAAATTGGCTCAGTAGCAGAGACTAACTGAAAACTCTCAAAAATAAATTCAAAATGTGATGAGTGAGGCACTGGATATAGTTTTTTTTCTGAGAATGGAGTAAGTATCAGCGATAAGGAAGTAAAATATCTATAAAAAGTTACACAGATGTAATCTAGCCATTTTGCCTACAGGGTCCCACATTAACCCCTGATGCTAGGAGCAAGACCTAGATTCTTCCCAAACATTCAGAACTCATTTGTTGTGCATACATGCAACTTCAAATGAAAAAATAGGAATGAATCAGGATAAGTAAAAATTAAACATGGCAAGTAACTCTATCAGCAAAGATGCCAACTTAATCAACATGCAAAACTAGTACCTCTCAGTCAGAAAAAAACATTAACTTTTCAGAGAAACAAAAAAAATTCTCCTGGCAGGTCTGCAGCAATTATAGGATCTCTTTTGCAAGGATGCATTTTCCTTCTCCAGGTAGATCCTGCAAATAGCCCTCATATGTTCCATTAAGAACATTTCCCTTTATGCATTCCTTTGTAGTTCAGTGATTGTTCCTGTTACAATACTAACAGGAGTCCTTTTCCTTGAGCTGACTTCTGCATATTACTAAAGTGTGAGACAACTAATAATATGTCTGCAAGTATGACAATCCCTAGTCATTTTCACAGACATGTCTGCCATTGTTAGTTTTGTTTTTTTCTTAAATAAAATGCCTGCAGAGTTACAATAAAGCAAAATATTCCTGTCTCTGAAAGAAAAGATTTCATTTTATTTCGATCCACAATCAATGCTCATGGAAGGAACAGTAAAGAAATCAGATAACATAGTGGATTGGACAAATCTGCTGTAAAATACTTTGAAGTATTAGAGTGAAAATGTTACTTTGAGGATTGAGGTGCATCTAATCCAAGGAGCTCTGGTAGCGTAGTGGTTATGAATTGGGCTGCTAACCTCAAGGTCAGCAGTTCAAAACTACCAGCTGCTCTGCGGGAGAAAGATGAGGCTTTCTGCTCACGTGAAGATTCACAGCCTCGGAAACCCTGTACAGGGTCGCTGAGTCGGAACCGACTCCATAGCACGTAACAACAAGAACAATCCAAGTCATAGTATTTTCAATTGCCTCATATGCATGTAACAGCTGGACAGAGGATAAGAAAAACCAAAGAATTAATACATTTGAATTATGGTATAGGAGAAGGTTATTGAATATACTATGGATTGCTAGAAGAACTAACCAGTCTGTCTTGGAAGAAGTACAGCCAAATGCTTCTTAGTAGTAAAAATGGCAGTATTTCATCTTATGTACTTTGGACATATTATCAGGAGGGACTATGCGGATATTATGGTAAGGAAGAGAGTCAGAAAAAATGAGGAAGACCCTCAAGGAGATGGATTTAAACAATGGCTACCAAAATGGACTCATACATAACAGAAATTCTGAAGATAGAGCAACACAGGGCAGTGTTTCATTCTGTCATACTTAAGGAACTGACTTGACAATAGCTACATATTGAAGAACATAAACCACTAAAAGTGTTTCCTACGCAACTCCGAAAATTTATCTGATATTTTGTTGTTGTCAGTTAGAACTCATAGCTACCCTATGTACAACAGAACGATGCTCTGCCTGGTCCTGTATCATCCTCATAATTGTTGTTACACTTGAACCCATTACTGCTGCCACTTTGCCAACCCGTCTCTTTAGGGACCTTCCTCTTTTTTGCAGACCCACCACATTGCCAAGTATGATGACCTTCTCCAGGGACTGGTCCTCCTAATAATATGTCAGAAGTTTGAGAGACAAAGTCTCATTATCCTGACTTCTAAGGAACATTCTGGCTGTACTGTTTTCAAAACAGTTTTGTTTATTTTTCTGGTAGCCCACAATACTTTTAATATTTTTCTCCAATACCATAATTCAAATGCATCAGCTCTTCGGCAGTTCTTCTTTATTACTTGTCCAACTTTCACATGTACATGAGGCTATTGAAAATACCATGACTTGGGTCAGGCCCACCTTAGTTCTCAAACTGACATCTTTGCTCTTGAACAGTTTAAAGAGGTCTTGTACAGCAGATTTGTCTAACAAAAGACTGTTTGGCTATGACATTATCAAGCAAGCTGTCTGCCCTGGAGCCATCAAGGCAAGAAAAGCCAATCCATCAGGGTAAACTCCTTAGATTGAAACTCAAAGGAAACACATGAATGGTCCTGTATACTCAATGGCAACTGTTCCGGTCAACTTACAGTGGAAACGAGGGTGGGGTATTGCAGCAAAAAAAGACATGGACTGAGATTTGACATATTCTACAGACACCCGATGACCTTAGAATGAGAGAGAGAAATGGATGGGCTGACAAATTTGAAGTTCAGGGTGATGTGCGAATTCCTGAACCCAAAGACAATGACCTTGACATGGGGGCTAAAATTAAGAATGAAGCAGCCACCGAATTTGAAGGGGGAGGCATGCGAGAATCCCTGTACTTGCAGACAGTCCGCATCAGACCTTGAGTAGATGGCTTGCTAACCAGAATTTGACCAGATGAAGATAAAGAAGTATGATACAGGGAGCAAGCATAAATTGCTACAACCTGATCAACTGGACCTTTGATTATGGATGAGGCTGCTCAAAATTCCAACCAAATAGGGAAGGATGTATAATAAATAATACAGCATATCTCTTAAGTACGCTGGCTGATAGGGATAAGCAACTTAGAGATCGGCTACCAAAACTGGGGGGCTACAAAGGCATGAAATGGCTGGCTTACAAGGTTTCATGAGGGTGCTTAGTATCAGAAAGTGAGGAGTAAAACAGAAACCCCACTGAATAATTCCCCTCCTGGGGGCATAAGAATTTATTATAAAATTGTGAGTAATTGTTTTCAGCTCTAATGGCGATGGTCACAACTGTAAGTGTAGAAAAGGTACAAATAAAAAGGGGAGCTGTTAATGTGGTATCTCAGGAATAGGGCACCCTAGGACCATCAAGAGGGAAGAACATGAGAGGAACGAGGGATTCTGACAGGAAAAGTGACACCAACAGAGATGGTGGCGGAGGTGATGGCACAGAGGAAACTGCAGTGGACTTTAGGCCCACAGACTGAGAAAGTCAGCGAGTCTGCAGACAGGAGGCTGGCTTGGAAAATGTGCCCTTTGGACATTTAAACAAATATATATCTACACTGTGGTATGTGTGCATAAAAAAAGAAATAACAGGTAATAGAAGTAAATACTATTGGTTAAGGGTGTAAGGGTGCACGGAGGGTATTGTAATCATTACAGTGATCTGATGAATGCAAAAACTAAAAGAAATATGTGGGAATTTTCCAAATGGGAGGAGGGGTATATGTTAAAGTTATCTTTGAAGTTAGCTTTGCATAGTTCAACAGTAATTTTATTAATTTAATCTCAGCCTTTATTTTTCTTAAAAATCATTATATAAAAATCTGTTTATATCTTAATTTACCTCCATATAACTTTGTATCTCAATTGTGCTGAAAATAAAGTTCAAAATATTGAAAGAAAAAAAAGCTTAAGATAAGGTGAAAAACTATGCCTTGCCAAAACCACAACAACAAAAACCCTAAGTATCTTTAAACAACAAACCTTCATTTTTCATACTCATGAGTCCTAAGACTGGCCATAGTGTCTCTGCTTCAGTTTAGGTCTGGACTACACGACTTATTCTGAAGCCTACATAGGAGGAACAGTACCCATGTGAGCTGTGTTTTTCTTATGGCTGAGATCAGAAGCCTCCAAAAAGCTAAGAAGCAATGTGTAGTCTTTTTGGGCTTTTGCTTAAAACTGAATGTCACCTCTATCACTACTTCAGTGGTTAATGCAAGTCATAGAGTAAAACGAACCATCAAGAGGTTAGTATACTCCTCCCAAGGAATTTGAATCAAGAGTGTAAGAAATTGCTTTCAATAATTTTATTTACCACACTCAAAGAGTGGTATTTTCCTTTTGAGTCATGTTTCAACCTATTGAGAATAATACATTTACCCATCTCTAGTGATAGTCCTGGTGTGGCACTGCAGGGTAATACACTGGACCACAAGGTCAGTTTGAACTGCTCCTTGGAAACCCCAGAGTTGCTATGTGTTGGATCTGACTTATCGGCACTTAACAAGAACAACACTGATAAGTGAAGGAATAACTGTCTATCCAGTGAAAACGTGACACATTTGAGCTCATAATTCAGAATGGAAGAAAACATCCTTATCACTTTCACCATTTTATTCTTTTTCTGCTCAAAAGACTTACATTCTGATTCTTGTAGAATTTTCAGTTAGGAAATATTAGAAGAGTGCTACCCTCCTGTGTAGTCTGAAGACAATTGATTTAATTTTGCAATTCCATATGAACTTTTTTGTGTCAGAGTTCTTGATTTGTAGAAATATTAGTACAGGTCTTCTGGGATTCTGGCTATCATGAAGAATAAACTACTAGGTTCCATATTCTTCAACTTACATCCTTAGGAAATAAATGGTAGATACTATATTTGGTTGATGTAAAACTTAATTCTTTCCTATGGCTAATGATGGGAAGGCTATATTTAGTGAGCAAGTGGAGAGCTCTTCACACAGAAACAGGACAACTGTAGTGACCTCTGAAACCAACTCACCACCTTCCACCTTAAAATAACTGATGAAAAAAAAAGAAAGAAAGAAGGTAGGAGATAATTCTGAAATTTCATCAGGAAATGTTATGTCTTTTCATCTTTGACTCTTTGCTCAGTGAAGGGCACCACTAAAATTTGATTTTTTTCCCCCTATGAACTTACTTTAGAAAACGCTAACTCTACAAATTTAGTATTTAACCATAGATCATAACATAATGGTAGGTGTAGGAGATCTTTAAAGTAATATATCATAGAAGTTTGCTGTTTGTTTTTTGTGGTTTTTTTAATCTAGTGGATTGCTAAGACTGTAGTTTATCTCATTAGTGATTGCTCAGAGATCCCTGGGGTATTATACCAGAGTATCATAACACAAATGCTTCCCATAACTTAGAGTGAATTATTTTGAATATTTAAAGGGAACTTCTTACTGCAGATGCTTTATGGCATAATGAGAGTTTAACTCTACCTGATTAAATACTCTGGTAAATCAATGGTGTTGGAAAACACGGGAGTGACATGAATTATTTGCCAAATTGCCACCATGGCAAGAATGTCTATTTGGCTACTGTCACAGGAAAACAGGATAAATGACAGGTCAGCAAGCTCCCCCCAGAAGATTGTATTGTTTGGGGAAGTTATTGACTAATCCACTAAGTGACAGAATAAAATTCATTGGACTGGAACGCCATCTTGCATAAAGGCACAAAATGATGACTCAGAAAGTTTTTGCTACGTTTGACTATTGGAGGTGGGAAAAATAATGCTAAGGAACAAACAGTACAGAAAATCAAAGTACTCAGGCATGACTTGAATTACATCATCCTCTACTTTTTCTTACTATCTCTGTAGATCTGTCTTGAGTTCTTAACGAGACTGCAAACACACTCAAGGTCATATCATAATAATATAACATTCAAATAATACTTATCCTGCATCAGACATGACCCTAAATACTTTACGCAAGTTAACTCATTTAATTTTCAGAATAAGCCCATGAAGGAACTTCTCTTGTTTTCCATTTTACTGCATGAGGAAACTAGACAGCAAGGGATGAAGTAGCTTGTCTAGGATCAAGGAGCTTGTTACTGTTGTTGCTTTTTGCCTTGGAGTCGGTTCTGACCCATAGCGACCCTGTATAGGGTTTCCAAGGCTGTAAATCTTTAAGGGAGCAGAAAGCCTCATCTTTCTTCCGCCGAACACCTGGTAATTTCAAACTGCTGACTGTGAGATTAGCAGCCTGACTGGTAACCACTACGCTACCAGAGCTCCTTAACAAGGAACTAGTAAGTGGCAAAGTTTGAACTTGAACCCAGATATTCTGAGTATAGAGTCTATGATCCTAACTACTAAGTAAAATGATTTCATACTTTCTTGTACCCACAATGTTGTTGTTGTTAGGTGCCATTGAGTGGGTACCGACTCATAGTGACCTTATGCACAGAATGAAACACTGTCCGATCCTAGGCCAACCTCACTACTGTTGCCAAGCTTGAGTCCGTCGATGCCGCCAATAGTTCCTAGCTAATGATTGGACAAAAAGATTTCTTGAGTACATTCCTCTTGAAGAAAATGCTTGGAAATCAAATAAACAAAAACTCAGCTATCTCTCATTTACTTAAAATTTCCTTTACCTTTATTGCACAGTCTTCTATTGGACTCAGATATTCTTTCATCTTTTTGCTTCCCCTGCTCACCAACAAAGTTAATTGTATTTTCATGTATTTCAGTTTGTGTTCAGAAGGAGTCTATATCTGTATCCTGGCTTGACAGACAAGGATATTTTCATCTGTTAGCAATATCTGCCATGGGTGTAGGATCTGGGAAAGTAGAATATATACCAGATTTATATGGAGTTATATGGTCAAATGCTAGCCAACTCTTCCTCACAATGCCTTAGTCCCAGTTGACACCACCATTGATCTCCCACTCATTCTTACTTTTTACTAGCTCTCTGGTAGCATGGTGGTTACGAATCGAGACTGCTAACAACAGGGTCAGCAGTTTGAAACTACCAGCTGTTCCATGGGAGAAAGATGAGGCTTTCTGCTCCCCTAAAGATTTACAGCATCAGAAATCCTGTACAGGGTTGCTATGAGCCAGAACTGACTCCATTGCACATAAAAACAACTTGTAACATGGAGTCCTGATGTGGCTCTGTGAGTTAATGCACTGGACTGCTAGGTTGGTTTGCACCAAAAGGTTGGTGGTTCAAACTCACCAGCCACTCCTTGGAAACCCTGTCCAGGGTTGCTATGAGTCAGAACCAACTTGATAGCGCTTAACAACTACTTGTAACATCTCATTGTAAGCACTATGGGAAATTGTAGTACAGTGTTGTAGAGTGAACAAAAGCTTTGTGATGTGAAGGTTGGGAATGGTGGCTTCTATATTTATACAAAAACCTTCCTCAGCTTCCTGGTGCGGCACTGTCAGATAAGCACTGAACTATTAATCGTTAGGTTGATAGTTCAAATCCACCAGCCAATTCTCAGAAACTCTATAGAGTGTTGCTATGAGTTAGAACCAACTCAAAGGCCCTTAGCAACAGCAACAAAGGTCAAATAAAGGCAGGTGTCCACAAACGTTTTCTGTAAAGGGTAGAAACTTTAGGTTTTGTGGACCATAGTTTCCCAATACCTGATAAAAGAAATATGAAAGCACATTTTAAGTAATGAAGACTTTCATTTCAATTGTAATGACTCTTCTTTCTTTTATTTCTTTTATTTTTTTGTATATGACATTGAAATAGTAAAATTACTTCACTTAAATTATGAAGATATCTCGGTGAGCTATAATAAATTATGACTGATAAACTCATTCACATAAGGGATTAATTACCAAACACGACACAGTTAATGCTATAAATAAATTTCATGGCAGGTAGGTCAAATTATTTTGATTGTGTTGTTGTTGTTGTTGTGAAGCACAGTTGAATCAGTTCCGACCCATAGCGACCTTGTATAGGGTTTCCAAGGAGCAGCTGGTGATCTTGAACTACCAATCTTGCAGTTCAAACAGCTTTGCAATCTGGCGCATTAACCCACAGCGCCACACCAGGACTTCCCAGTAATTTTTTCTTACCTCCCAACATGTATAAACCTAGATGTTCACACATTTTATGCATTGTTGCTGCTGTTAGGTGCCATCAAGATGGTTCTAACTCATAATGACCCTATGCATAACAGAGTAAAACACCACCCAGTCCTACAACATCCTCATAATTATTGGCATACTCGATGCCTTTGTGGTAACCACTGTGTGAATCCATCTCATTGAGGATATTCCTCTATTTCACTGACCTTCTACTTTACCAAGTAAGATGGCATTCTCCAGGGACCAATTCCTTCTAATAACATGTCTGAAGAATGTGAGAGAAAGTCTCATCATTCTCCTTTCTTAGGAACATTATGATTGTACTTCTAACACACATTTGTTCATTCTTCAGACAGTTCATGGTATTTTCAATATTCTTTGCCAATACCATAATCCAATTGTATCAGTCTTATTTGGTTAACCTTCTTCATTATCTGAAGTCCTGGTGTGGCACTGTAGGATAAGCACCAGACCACAAGGTCACTTTGAACTTTAAAGTCGGCAGATCAAACTCATTAGCTGCTCCTCAGAAAGGCTATACAGGGTCACAATGAGTCAGGACCAACTTGACAGCACTTAAGCAGCATTCATTATCCAGCTTTTGCGTGAATATAAGGTACGGAAAATATCATAGTTTGGGTTGTTGTTGTTGTTAAGTGCCATCTGACCCACAGCAGCGCTGTATAGGGTTTCCAAGGAACAGCTGGTGAACTTGAACTGATGTCCTTGCAGTTCAAATGGCTTTGCAGTCTGGTGCATTAACCCACAATGCCACATCAGGACTCCATAGTTTGGGTTGTTGTTGTTTTTAGGTGCCATCGAATCGGTACCAATGCATTGCAACCTTATGCACAGCAGAATGAAACACTGCCAGATCCTGGGCCAACCTCAGGCACTACTGTTGCCATGCTTGAGTCCATCGATGCTGCCACTTGGCCAATCCATCTCATTGGGGGTCTCCCTCTTTTTCTCTGACCCTCCACCTTACCAA